>NC_054387.1:22347708-22947708 GCF_017654675.1 Xenopus laevis
AATGGACATTGACAGGTAACTAAATGACACAAAAGGAATTCCCAGCCCTGAGGCATGAAACTCCCACTGGGGATTGACGTAATCAGAGATAAACCAGCACTAAAGGGTAAAAGGCACTATTTTTAAACTCTATTTATCCTCCAATTAATTTCTTCCAGATAGACATGGTATTACAGACTTAGAACATTCGAGCAGTCACTCCACACTCTGTTTACATTCATACACTGCAAGAAACATCACCATTGTGCTTGCCTTAGTTGAGGTATTCTTAGTAGACCACAAATAAAAACATAATTTAGCAATCTTTTTTTGCTTTAGCTGTTTAAGCAAAAACAAATGTTATAATACAAATGTATATTTTACCATTGAACCATAAGATGTTCAGTAGTAACATTTAACTGGGCCCTAAAAATATTTTGCTTTGGGTCCCTAGAACTAGACAAGCCACTGAATGGAAGAAGATGATGGAACGATCCAGGGCAAAACTCTGGTTTGGGCCCTTCTCAATATACCAGTTAATTAACTAGACTGGAGCAATTATAATAAATGTATGGGTATGAGATCCGTTATCCGGAAACTCCTAATCCAGAATTACGGAATTGATGTCTCCCATAGAGTCCGTTTTATCCAAATAATCTAAGTTTTTAAAAAGGATTTCCTTTTTCTCTGTAATAATTGAACAGTTCTTTGTACTTAGTCCAAACTAAGATATAATGAATCCTTATTGGAAGCAAAAACAAGCCTATTGGGTTTAATGTTTACATGATTTTCTAGTAGACTTAAGTTATAAAGATCCAAATTACGGAAGATCTTTTATCCAGAATACTCAAGGTCATGAGCATTCTGGATAATAGGTTTCATACCTGTATTTAATTTTTATTGATATTTGGACCAATATAAACTTTGCTCATTTTGAATTAATTGAAACACCATACAAATCTCTTATTTTATTATCCTTTTGCTAGAGCATTTTTCTTAGCCACACAAGGCATGTCATAAAGCAACCAACATCAGCCCACTAGCCTAGCTTAGCTAGTAAGAAACCTTTAACTGGGTTAAAACATTCAGACTTGCAGCTGCAGCAAGTGAAATAATTATTTTCTTTTGTCTCTAGCCCATTGCCCAGTAATATTCCTTTCCGTTATAATCTGTCCATTGTATGTCAGGCAACTTGTGCTTGGTTCTGGGCACAGAAAGAAAACAGATTGCACCAGAGGATTTATGGCATACAAAGTTTATTTCTAAAGCTAAGTTGTATCAATTTACTGCCATGCTGACCAGCCAGACACCCATATGGTCCACAAAAAACTGTTCTATTTTCCTTCTCAATAAAATGAGACGGAAAGAAATTGGATTTTCATCTCCTGAATCTCCCCTAATACCACTTGGCTGATGCTATTCATTGTAATTGCAGGCATCAAAAGGGTAAGCTTGACATTAATCCTTGCACTTTCGTGACTAACACTTGTTAACAGGGTCCTACCCTATATTACTGAGGAATGATTAAAAGATAATGAGGAGAAAATTGCAGAACGTTTACTTTTTCATGGAAAATGGTAATCACAGAGTTGTTTTTCTAGCATTTAAAAAATGCCATAGGTCTAATTTTTTGGCATTCCAATTTTTGAGCCACCATGTGACACAACTTCACCTTATGTGATCTGACCACACACTAATAACAATTGTTTGACAAAGAAGACATTACTATAGCTACAGGGAGAAGGAGGACCTAAATCTTCCGACTAAGGCAATGCCAATGCATTCTACTGACCAGTTACATATACATTTAATCCCAGCCTACATTACCAAACAGATGAAAACTGATCATAATTTATTTATATAGCTCCAACAAGTTACGCAGTGCTTTACATTAGATAATGAACAGGGAACTAACAAATAAGGGTTTACAGAATGCAATAGGATAAGAGGGCCCTATTCGCAAGAATTTACAAACAAATGGGTTAGGGTATAATCGAGACATAGGGATTTTAGAAACAAATTTGTGATTAAGAATATGACTGATTAATTAAGATTGAATAAGATTCCCTAAACAGGTGGTTCTTTGTGGAACATTTGAAAGTTTGGAAGGAAGGAGCAGTGGCGGAACTACCGGGGGAGCAGGGGGTGCGAGTGGACCAGGGCCCGCACCCCCTCAGGGCCCCCCGGCAGCCCGCTCGCCAGTGAAATCCGCCGAGTACGGAGGGGGGCGGGGCCTGGCTGTGCGTCACGCACCAGGGCCCGTCCCCCTCTAGTTACGGCACTGGGAAGGAGAGTGACAGCTCGAGGCAGAGACCACTAAAAACCCTACTTGCTGGTCTCACACCTTTATTTGCTCACAGGAGCAAGATTTGGACTGGGCACATAGTTCTTGAAAAAAACTATTGGGGGAATGTAATATAGGTCACAAACGGAAACATTTTTAAAATGCAAATAAATATTTGCATTGCAAAAATTTTTAGTTTGCAAACATTTTGAGAACCCTTTGCTCCTCACGTGACAGTAGGATAGTGATTGCAAATTTTATAGATTGCGATAATGCACAGTGTATATAATAAAACTTACTGAAAAAGTTGTTTTGCTCCAAAAGTTTACAACACCTTCAAATACATTTTAAAAGTCTGCAATTCGCAATTAAGATTCGCATTGCAATAAAAATCTAATGACAAATATTACATTACGTCATGCGATTTTTTTTCCTTATTTGTGCGCAAATTTGTTCTTTGTGCGAATTGTATTACATTGCCTCCTGTAACTCTTCTTTTTGAGGCACTATAAGCAAAGTTTGTGCTGGGAAAGGTTCTTGTTTTGGTCCGTTTGACTTAAAACAAAAAGTGAATTGATGTAACCTTACCACAAATTATAGAAAAATATTGCATAACTTGCATACAACTTTGTTTACAGCTTTGTTAACAAAACATGTATGCAACCATGCAATCTATTACTTTGATGGTATAAAATTTAGGATTTTTTCCTCTGAAGCCAACATCACTTCAGCTTAACAGGTATAAAAATACCTTGTAACTGAGGAAGTGCTTGGTATAGGGGCACGAAATGCGTAGAATCTCTCTGCACACCCACTGTTTCACACTGTATGTAGAAATAAAGCCGTATTGATATTACTACAAGTGTCTTCGGCGTGAATTGGTCTGCACTCCGAATGTAAGTTATTTGCTTTTACTATTGGAATCTTCAGGTGAGTTACCAAAGTCTTGCGAGAGCTGCGGCAAGCCTGAAGACGCTGAGCCCTGGTGTGCTCCGCCATCAGCATTTCGCATTATTATGAGACGCTACTGAATAAAAAATACCTTGGGTAGCAGAGATGAACCGAGAGGTCACTGGGATGAACCAAGTGTTTTCCTAAAACAGTTCCTTTGAAGCAGATTGAAGCAGATACCCACTGCAATCAATCACAAATTTATTTGGATTAGTCTACCTCAAGTTAGAAGATGAAAGCAAGGACACATTTGGTTGCAATGGTTGAGTAATGAGAGACAAATAAAGATGGCGCTGAGAAAGAATAACATTCTGTGTATGCAGACTCTTCCAGGAGCCTGACCTGGATGTTTTATGACATTGGAATTCAAAAAGAAAAGACTTTACATGAAAATACCCAATTGCATTATATAACAATGTCACTGTAGGCTTGATGAATCAATAAGTATATGTACAAGAGCATTCTTTGAAAACTAATTTCAGCAGTAGACTGTAAAGCACACTTTGTGTTGTGTCACTAAAGCTGG
Source organism: Xenopus laevis (assembly GCF_017654675.1). Taxonomy (NCBI): domain Eukaryota; kingdom Metazoa; phylum Chordata; class Amphibia; order Anura; family Pipidae; genus Xenopus; species Xenopus laevis. The sequence goes on from NC_054387.1 coordinate 22,351,449, forward strand.
AAAGGCCAAGGCCTTTCTTTCTTTTATCTACAGGAGTAGACAGTACAAGCTACAGAACAGTTTTCTGAGGCGTTGAAAACTTTAAAACAGAGAGAGACCAGATATACTGTTTTGTGCACGCATTATACTACTGGTCTGATGTTTTTGCACAGGGCACGTGCTACAATATATGAAAACCTTCGATATATCACAGTGCAACTTACTGCTTTCTCACATCACAGGAAAAAACAATACATTGAAAAAAATGAAAATGTAGTCTTACTCAACAACTAGCAATACATGAATGTTTTTGTGGGTTTCCTCCTAGTACTCTGGTTACTGCCCACAGTCCAAAAACATATAGGCAGGTTTACCAGTCCAAAAACATATAGGCAGGTTTACTGATAAAAGACATACAAAATACATAAAGATAATAAAAATAAATGAAAGATTCACATAGCTTTCATAACATACCTCAACGTGCATTTTGGGTATCGTAGGCAGCCAGCAAGTCTCTCGGTGATTATTGCCATATTTCATCCCACAGATTATTTGTCATACAACTCCAGCATCAACCCAGCCACCACTAAATGTAGCTTTTGTCACTAGGCACTAGCTATGCTATATGTGCAAATTTGTAAACGGTATGGGAGTTGCATTTCAATAAGGGCATCACAAAAGTCTTCTGAATGTAATTTTAAAGGGAATCCATCATTTCCACATTATTTGCACTACCGGTTTACTAGATTACATTGCAGGGATCTGCCATTGCCTTCACTATCTAACCATGGGTGCCTCAAACAGCTTCTCTAGGGTTTGCATGAGACCTCCTTTTATCCACAAAATCATCAGATACTTAATAATTTCCCAAGCTCTTGTCTTTCCTATACCTTTGCCTTCTCCCAATGCGCCCTACCTATGTCAAGTGTTCAGCGTTATCTTGTGTACTGAAATCATTATTATGATCATTTCTTTGTATAGCGCCAGCAAGCTATGCAGAACGTTGAAAAAATTATAACAAACAGGGGTCTAAACATGATTTAACAACCAAGGATTACATCATAAAAATAGGAAAAGAGGTAAGGAACAAAGCTGAGCTATTCGTTAAAGGCACAGTAAACCTTAATCCAGATTTGGGGTTACATTGTCATCCAAACCGTCACTAAAGCATACTGTACTAGTATAGGTTATTCTGCACTTAATTTGCTGCAAATCTTTGTTTATACACATTAGTGAGAGGCAGCCATGTTAAAAGATAACCTCATGGAGGTTTAACCTGGTTTACCAAATAATAACTTTTAGAGCTCTGTGGAAGTAGTCCTGCGTTACTGCATCGAAAGTTTGTTTTGTTTTCTAAATGCATAGGTCTTTAGTTACACCACTAACTTGAGCACAAGCTTCATTGGAAACACAAGGGGCAGATTTAATAAATGGCAAAGTGGCTGTCACTAGTGAAAATTCATCAGAAATCCCATCCGCAGGCACATTGCCAATTTAATAACAGGCTTAGAGGACCATTCTCTAGTGAAAGAGACCATGGCTAGCGTAGTTTTGCGCCCTGTCGCCAGGTGAATTTTTGCTCAGACGAACAATTGTTACAAATCCACTAAAATGCGAATTTTAAAGAACATTACCTCTTTCACCAGAGTATCCTTCGCCACCTTAGACCTGGAGAACTGATAAGATGGCGTTACATCCTCTTCTATCCCATGCCAGTGACATCATATCCTCTATGCCAAAAATCATAAAAGTTCTAAAAAACTATGACGTTTTTTATATTTTAAAGTAGATTGCCTTCCAAAGTTCTAACTATTAAAAATGTTTGTGTTAATTTTTTTTGATTAATTTGAGGGGGCATGCCACATTTGTTTTAGGGTGGGCTCATGTCTAGGGCATTAGAGGATCTCTTTTGTCTTTATTTTGCTTCCTTGGACATTTGTAAAAATAAATGGCCACTTCAAGAATTTGCACCAACATCTCTAATAAAGACATATATATTACCTATATGTACCCGCCCTATTCAAATTGACCTAAGAGTAAATGTACTAACAAAGTTTTGTTAGGCAGAAACGAACATCAGACGAATTAACGCTAGTGAAACTTCGCCAGCGTTCAGCTGCTGAGACACAACTTTGAATTTTAGTGAATTAGCGTAGTGGTAGTGAATTTGTGCCTGGCAAAGTGGCACGCAGTATGGTAGGTGAAAATTTGCCCTATATACTTGACATTGTTGAAAAATATTAAAAAAGGTACTTTATGTCTAAATGACGCTTAATCCAAAACCTGCTGCATAGCAAATCAGGGCTGAATTCTACTATTTGTGGTCATAATTTAAACACTAAGAACAAGGTGAAAATTCCATTTTATGTCTGGCAAGCAAGATGTGTGACAACTACCAGTACATTTTTACCTTAAAATACAGATATATAAGTTTCAGTTTAGAATACCTTATGGTCACATATTAATCATTAAATATAAGGTGAGTGCCCTTAATTGTCCTTGGATGACCAAAATCATGTTAATGTTCTCACTAATGGTCAAGGCTATAAGAAAGAGCTACAAACAATGAAAAACAAAGAAAATCTATCTGATGAATGTAACAGCTGTTACATATATTAATATGTTACAATGGCAATCTTCTTTCCAACAGCCCCCATCTGTACTATGGGTCTCAGGGGCACATGTCCTCACCCTAAAATAACCCATACAAAATATGATAACCTATGGTACTAAGTCAGTTGACCTTGTGCATGCAAATGCCAACACCTGCATATTACAGCACCTGCTATTTTGGAATGTGTTTGAAAGACTGTTCAGACCCTTTCCTCAGCAAGAGAGAGAGAGGCCAAAAGACAGCACATCAAGAACAATTTCTCTGAATAATTAAAGAGCAATCAGCTTCTTCTGAAAACAAGAACAAGGAGTTATTACACTGAAAATGCCAGGAGCAGAGTTTGCATTAATAAAGTGGCTGATTAATTTGTTGGCCTTTATTATATCCGTCAAAACACAAAATATGGCTAAGTGGGAAACCCTCAATCAAAGTGATTATTGCCTCATTATAAGCAGTACATCACTGTCAAGGAAACAGGGTCTGTATGCACACGCCATCCCTGCCTGCAGGACTGAAGAAATTCTCTGTTTTGGATCCTTGTTAAGAGATGAAAAATAGTACACATTGTTATTTTATTCCTGAATTAATTTTATTTACAGATGCTAATTTGTGCATAAATTTTAAAGGCAACTTTAAATGAACACAATGACAAAGGCTTGTAGAGTACATACAGCATGAGATACAGTATAAGCTTAAATATGATTCCTTATAAATGGTGAATTATGTTTTTCATGGTATGAGATGGTATCATCCGCTTCTTCATCTTTTTAAAAATCCATTTTAAATGTGTTGCTTTTTATTCCACTCTGTTGCACACCCTGTATGATGAGGCAGTTACCTCTTAAACTGCGATATTTGGGGGCATTAGTAAATCCACATCCACATCAGAGCAATTAGAGCAAAACTGCTGCATGTTCGCTGAAGTCTACGGAGGTGCCACTGTGTTTGCTTCTACATAGTTGTTTTGGTGTTGCGTCCAATACATTTAAAAAAATGTAACCCCATGTGCAAAAATTGTATCCAAATACATAAACCAGTTAGATTTCTGCTTACAGGTAACTCTATTCACAATGGTGTAACTTGGTAGCATTGGGCCTCCCCCCTTCAAAAAATCTACTGAGGGGGCCCTGCGGAAATTTTCCTCTCCCCTTGTCCCCCCCCCTCCCAACACGCACAACGCCTTTCAGGCCAGCACTGCAACGCTATTTTAAAGGTAAAAGATAAGTCAGGGAGGGGGACTATGATGCAGAAGGTCCCGTGGTCCGGGCTCCCTGCAGCCGCAAGGTCTGCTGTATAGGTAGATACGCCAGTGTCTATTCAATATGAATAAGGGTCAGCTGTGTATGCAGTCCTCGCCTGATCGATTTCACTTATGATCCAGTTACATAGTCAGCAAAACCTCAAACCTATCATAGGGGTGTGCCCCACAATGCAGTAATTTTATGGGTAACCACAAAGCAACCACAAACATTTCTAAGCAACAGATATGTTTATTAGTGATTGTTGATGAAATCTCTGCCCCTTATTATTAAAAATGTTCAAAAAAGCAAAATAAAGACAAAAGAGATATTCTATTGTCCTAGACATGAGCCCATCCTAAAACAAAAGTGGCATGATCAAATGGTTAAAAAAAGTATAAACAACAGTTACAACTTGTAAACATAATCCCACCTTAAAATATGAAAAAACAGCAGTTTTTGTCTTTTTTTTTGGCATACAGGATATGATGTCACCTACATAGGATGTAGCTTCATCTTATGAATTCGCTGGGTATAACCTGCCGAAACAGATTCTGGCGAAAAGGATGTCGAATAGGAATATTTACACTTCAATAAATAAAGTAACGTTCGTTTGCCTGTGCGAAGATTCGCCTGGCAAAACGGCGCAAAACTTTTCTAGCGCTGAGCTTTTTTGCTAGCAAATTATCCTCTTCTCCTTTTAGTAAATTAGTGATGTCCCTGCATATTGTCATTCTGGGGAATTTTCACAAAAAAAGTCCACTTAGCCCTTTAGTAAATCTGCCCCTGGGAATCCCAAGATATTGATCTATAAATTCATATTAATCTCTTTTCTACCTGCCTTAGCCCTTTCATCTACTGATCTATTTATTTTCATCCATTTATAATATTTATCAGACTTCTGTAAAAGAATATGCAACGTTTGTTCAGTACGGTTTCCACAGATACTGTATGATTAGGATTTGTGTCTGTGGTGATTCATCCCTTCACAGTGTGGGAGAGTGTTACAGTCTGAAGTCCTTGGACTGTTCTCAGTCACATCCAGAATACTGTAACCCACAACAATTAACTCCCCAAACTAAAGAGTAAAAAACCTTCAGCTGAGCCTTCCAAGACTCCTAATTAAGCTGACGTTTTTGTTTATTATTATAATAATTATTATAATTATCACCCCTACAGTTGAAAGGCTCAGTATTTCAAGGAGTGCAACTGAACTCTGCTGAGACATTAAATTACCAAGTAACATCAAAACTAATGAAATGGCCATGTTGGAAGTACTTATGTATGTGTAAAAAAATTTTTATACATATATATATATATGGTACATAAGGAATTCTCCTGCAATTTCGATGTCGCCAGTATACTGTATGATAATGATGCTCACGTGCAAGCCCAAGGCTCTTACCAATTTAAGAGAAAACATCATTGCTGATTTCCAATAATTCACTCATTGTGCCATAAGGCCCATCATTACAAATTTTGGGATTAGAATTAATGTAATATTTTTTTTCCTAAATAAGATTCTTTGTAGCTGAATATTTATAAATCTATTTACATTATGTTTTGGACAAATGGTTGAAGTGTAATTCATGAATCTGTACACAGCTGATGTGAAAAATATTGTACAAAGATTTGTTTTCACAAACAAATATTTGAAAATATTGGATAGACAAATACGAAGAGGATTTCCAAAGATTGTAAAGAGGCAAAGAGTGTCTGTCTTAGGTAACGCTAGAGTCATGCCAGAATTTGCCAGATTCAGGCAATCTCTTGGTTGATGTGGTAGTTGGACACTACTTTTGGTAAGAAGTCAGCTTTAGTGTGAAGTACCACCTTATCCTCATGAAAGATACAAAAGGGAGCTGCTAGTTCAGACACCCATCAGACAGATGAGATGACAACAAGAAAGGCGACCTTGAAGGAGAGTAGTTTGATATTAATATGGTTTGAAAGACTCTCTCTGTAATGCTCACAAAACCAGGTTCCCATGGAGGTCCCATAGAGGAACCGGAATTTATTATACAAAGACAACTGGCAAATCTACTGCACAGTAGTCGCCTTTCATACAGGCAACTCAACACATGCATCCTAGGCAACTACTGTGCAGTAGATTTGCCAGTTTTCTCTGTATACGGATTGAAAAAGCTAGTACAGAAGTCTTTGTCATGACCGGCTTGTAGGAAGATGCATGTGGAGATGAATTTGTGGCATATGTCCCTCTGAAAACACCAATTAAGTAATGTTTTCCAGATTCTGTGGTACAAAGTACAAGTTAATAGATTTCTTACTGGCTTGCAGGAGAATATTTACTACACTGATCAAGAATCCCTTTATTGTCCAAATGGCTTTCTTGAAGTCGGAAAATCATGCACTCCTGTGTGACTTTAGTTTCCGGAGGACTTTAAACTGTGTATATACCGCCCTAATGAAAAATTTGCTCTTTAAGAGGGAAGTGCCAGTAAATGGAAGAGCAACCAGGATTTTCTTAGATGCTGGGTCAGCGTTCCATGTTTTTAGCCAAAGGGCCTTCCATGGCTATGGCCAATGCCGATGACTTGGTGAGAAGATGTCGAGTGGCGAGTGTCACATATATAGTGAATCGAATTTAGCATTTTGGATAGGTGTGCCACAACATTTTCTATAAATTGCTAGTATTAAGAACACCCCAAATACAACAATTTTATAGAGACAGATTAATGGACATGGTTTGGGGTGGTGTACAAGATTATATATTTTTTGCTTTGATAATTTTGTCCCCTTTAATTTCCATAAATAAACATAAAATAATTGCATTTTGTTTGTAATACATAGCAATTCATAATCTATAATTCTACAAATGTATTAACCTTTAGAAACGTAGTCTATGGGGGTTATTTACTAAACTTCAAATGCAAAAATCCCGAAAAATTTGTTATTTTTTTTTCATATAAAATTGGACTTTTCCTGAATTTATTATACCCCAATGATAGAAATCAGAAAAATCAGAAAATCCGGCATCTCAGACTTATCTAGGTTGCATATAAGTCAATGGGAGAAGTCCCAATGATTTTTTGATGTGTGCTGTGTTTCGTGCAATGCCCTGAAGATTTCGCCGTTTTCAGAGAAAAAAAAGCATACAAAATTGGAGTTTTCGGGTGAAAAATCCTGAAAAATCGTGAATTTCATATTTTTTCCCTGCAAAGCAAATTTTCGTGAAATCTTATAATAAATATGCTGAAAAACCCGTGCAGGTTAGATCGGAGTTTGTGGCTGGAAATGTTGAGATAAATTCGGACTTTGATAAATAACACCCTAAGTGTCTATGTGGGTGTGTGGGTAGATTTTAGGCGAAGGGGGAAATAATGATTAATTGTCTGCACAAATAATAACATTTATGGTATATTTGTGTCACTCCGATTCACTTCATGGTGCTGAGACCTGATTCCTTTGCATAGTATTATGCAATAATGGTGCGACTTTTATTTCATAATAAAGTTGGACTATGATGTTACATGTTAAAACAATCAATTTGATATGCGCTTCCGTTTAGAAATAAATACACCAACTTTTAGTGTCCCCCAAATGTCCCAAAGATTCCCTGTATTCCACCGGGATCCGGAGCCGGAGGAAATATCCCAAATATCGCTTCCACAGCTGGCGATCGCTCCTGAGCTTTAAAACAGAGAAAAGACAAAGACCGCACCAATGTGAAATATTCTCAAAGCCGGTATCAGGGCCCTGCTTGGTTACTACTTACAGGATTTCCCGGACACGGCTTACACACAGGAACAGATCTGCAGTGCGGTAAGGCTCAGCTTGTCTTCCTAAGCGATGTCGCTAATGCTTTCACAATTCCACGATATGCTGCGCTCGCTGTCTTTGCGATTCTGCTCCTGGACGTTCTAGTTGCCTCGTGTCCAGGAACGTCCAGGAGCAGAATCGCAAAGACAGCGAGCGCAGCATATCGTGGAATTGTGAAAGCATTAGCGACATCGCTTAGGAAGACAAGCTGAGCCTTACCGCACTGCAGATCTGTTCCTGTGTGTAAGCCGTGTCCGGGAAATCCTGTAAGTAGTAACCAAGCAAGGCCCTGATACCGGCTTTGAGAATATTTCACATTGGTGCGGTCTTTGTCTTTTCTCTGTTTTAAAGCTCAGGAGCGATCGCCAGCTGTGGAAGCGATATTTGGGATATTTCCTCCGGCTCCGGATCCCGGTGGAATACAGGGAATCTTTGGGACATTTGGGGGACACTAAAAGTTGGTGTATTTATTTCTAAACGGAAGCGCATATCAAATTGATTGTTTAAATATTATTTTGGGGTGGAATCCCTTTGTATTTTGCGCATCCGGAGTTTACTGTATTTTTGCGCAAGATCTATACCATTGTCTATTTTTTTATGATGTTACATGGAATGTTGCACAGTCTACAACTAGAGTGCAGAAAAAGATCTGAAGCTGTACCACAGAATCAGTGAGATCCTAGAATGCATGGATTTCTAGTCAGCTGAGAATTCTGTTTGCTAAAAGCATACTCCATTTGTTATACTAAAGGTTGAGGGATATTAGCGAGAGTCTAGGTAGTACCCCTGGGTATTTTTTTTTATCTTAATCTTAATAACCCACCTACACAAAAAGAAAGAAAATAACACTTCAGATTCATACCAGATAGAAATCAGATTATATCCTAGACTTAGAGGTTTCCAGTGACAGCTATTTTTAAGCAAATTAAATCATGTCATAACATATTAAGCTTCAGAGAAACAAAAAAAAATTAACAAAATGTACATGGACAAATGCAAAAGGAAGACTCAGATGTAATCATGTGTGTTATTTGATGGAAAAGTCAAATAGAAATGTGATTTCCTAATTAATATCTTTATTTGTAGTTCTACAAATTGCATACAATACTTTAAAAAGAGCATTAAGGTATAAAGAGACCTTGCTAGCTATAACTTAAAATCTTTTTTTTACTATGGATAGAGATTGTAGTTGCCCAAGGCTACAAGGAGTTGACAGAGGTGTCGCCAATAAGCCTCTCTCCCCAAGTAAGATTCCTATGACATAAGATCCCTTATGATTTCAGAATTATGGCATGGTTTGTAATGTTATAATGAAATTGCAATGTTTTTATGGTATCATTTCAACATAATATTAGTATGTGATTGTGTTTCTAGAATGATAATATCGCAAAATGAATAATTGGATTACAAGTTAAAGGTAATGGCATAGAAGCTATAATGCTGTTAGTGTTCTAAATGCTTTCACAAATCCACTACTGAGTCACTTCCCTCTTAACACTTTTTTTTTGGTAGCATTTGCAATTTTGTTTACACCAACACCCCATGCATTATAGAACACACATATTTTATGTATAAAATTGCTGATGCAGACCAGGATCTTTTTAAAAAAACAAAACAAAAAGAAAAACCAAATATATTAGATCAACTTTTTGGATCTAATCTTAATAAAGATCCCTGGTGAGGACCATTACATCGATCTGATAAATACTTTTTTTTTTTTTTTTTTTAAATAAATGCATCAGTATTTGTATACATTGTGTATTCTTTTTCTGATTTGCACCTCGGCATGTAATTATATAAGTGTGTGCCTAAGCCCTCCAATGCCTATATTATATATACACACACACACACATATACACATTTATAAATTAGCACTACTCCGATTATTTGTGTTATTGTTAAATATGGGTAAACATCATAAATGAATACATTATCCAAAAAGTGCCAAATTACAGGAGTCATCTCTTAAAGCAAAGTAATTTCCTTTTTATAATAATAATAAAGCAGTACCCTTATTTGATAAGTGCATGAATCCATATTGGTGCCAAAACAATCATATTGTGTTTATTTTGTGTATTAATAATTTAAGCAGACTTGTGTTGTGGTCCAAATTATGTAAATAAGATCCCTTGTCCAGAAACCCCCAGATCCCAAGCATTCCATTTGTGTGTATGTATATACAGTATATATATACATATATATATATATATATATATATATATATATATATATATATATATATTCATGCTATAGAACACAATGTGACTGCTCTTTGCATTCTACGTTCTGTTTCTCCTCTATGTTTATGTCTCAGAGCTCACTAAATCCACAGCTAGTAAAATGAAAATGTCAGATGCTTGGAAATGGACCTGAGGATTTAATAAAGACACTGACAGGAGGCGCTAAGCTTTATAAAGAAGAAAAATTAAAAGGGGTCTTCAGGCTGTCATGGGCGGCTTTACCCCAGAGGATTACTAGGATTGAGAGATGTAGCCTTTTGTATCAGTCAAAGCTGTAAAAGATTACATCTGATTAGAGATCTGTGTAAAAATATGTACTTGGTGCAAAATAACAGGAAATTAAGGGATGCTGCTATTTGGAAACTGGGGCCTAAAAATATCCCTCTTTCATGCTTAGAAATCATGTACATAGTAACATTTGAGATGATAAGTCATAATAGATGAAGAAAAATAGTAGCACAGTTATCAGCAGTTACATGTTATTTAGGATAAAAGAATCACCATAGCCACTCTGCCACTAACACCACTTGAACCCTTAAAAAAATTTTATGCATTTTTGCTGTGCCTTCTGAACTTGGCTTTTAAACTAAAATGATTCTACCTCAGTTGTTGGCTTTACATTTGTTTGAGACCTGCCAATTTCAAATATACGGTGACACAGAATTAAAGGCACTTACACCCCAAAGAAATCTCCTGATGAGAATAGAAATGGTAAACATATCAAAGAGAATGAGAACTAATTTTTGTTGTAAGTCCTAGGACCCCTCCAGGTCTTCCACTTGGAGACTCAAACTGAACCACTAAACCCCCAATACTGCCTATTTTCTGTACCAGTTCATAAAAAAATGAATTTAATACTTACCGTAAATTCCTTTTCCCTCAGTCCCGAAGGCAGCACTTACTTAGAGAGAGAGCTCCTCCTTTGGGTAGGAAAACACCGCCCAGCATAATAAAAAACTCCTCCCCTGTTCCCTACAAAAGGCTCCCTCGCCCATACCCCTTCAGTGATAAATAAGCAATAACACACCATAATGCCAAATATTTTAATAAAGGGAGGGAAAAAAACGTGCTGCCTTCGGGACTGAGGGAAAAGGAATTTACGGTAAGTATTAAATTAATTTTTTCCCTCACGTCCCTTGGCAGCACTTACTTAGAGAGTTTTTAAGCAATTTTTTGGGAGGGTTTAATTTGCTACAGTACTTAACACTGCTTTTGCAAAAGCCACTTCCCTGGGTGTACCCACGTTGAGTCTGTAATGGTTCGAGAAAGTTTTGAAACTTGACCAGGATGCTGTCCTGCAAATTTGGTCCACAGAGACTCCTGCACTTTCCGCCCATGAGGCTGACACTGCCCGAGTCGAATGTGCACGCAATCCCAAAGGAACTGGCTTTTGTTGCGATGTATATGCAATAGTAATTGCGTGTTTTATCCATCGGGATATTGACATCTTTGATGCGGTCTTGCCTTTCCTAATACCCGTATGTGCTATAAACAGGTTATTTGAGATTCTGAATTGTTGCACCACCTCCAGATATTTTAGGATACATCTTTTCACATCCAATAAGTGTAGATTTTCTCCATGTTTATTTTTAGGCTCCGGAAAAAAATCAGGTAAGACAATTTCAAAATTTATATGAAAGTCTGATGAAACTTTTGGTTTAAATGAAGGATCTGCTCTAAGAATTATCCTGTCTTGAAGAATTTGTAAATAAGGTTTCTTGCAGGATAAAGCCTGTATTTCACCAACTCTTCTGGCAGAGCAAATGGCTACCAGAAATACTGTTTTGATTGTAAGATGGAATAACGAGGCCTTTTCTAACGGTTCAAAGGGAGCTTTCTGTAGAACTTTAAGGACCATATCTAGATCCCACATTGGTGTTAACGGTTTGCTTTTTAGTCTTATGTTCTGCATTGCCTTTATCAATCTTTTCACCAATGGATGTTCTGCTAACGCTGTATTCTTAAAAGCTCCCAAAGCTGCTATGTGTACTTTAATAGTGTTTGGAGCTAGATTCTTAATGAATCCATCATGTAAGAAATCCAAAATCTTCGAAATGGAAGCTGTCTCTGGAAGTAATTGTTTTTTTAACACACCAATTCCTGAAACTTGTCCAGACTCTTTGGTAAATGTTATTGGTCACTTCTTTCCTGCTACATAGTAAGGTTTTTATCACCGCTGGTGAAAGGTTTTGTAAAATCAACGCATCCCTTTCAGTCTCCACGCGGTTAGTTGTAGCGGAATCAGATCTGGATATGAGATTGGCCCCTGCGTCAGCAGATCTTCCTTTCTGGGCAAAAGCCATGGTGGGCTTATTGACATTTGAATTAACTCCGAATACCAGCTTCTCCTTGGCCACGCTGGAGCTATTAGAATTACCTCTGCTGAGGTTAGTCGTATTTTCTGGACCACTTTGCCTACCAAAGGGAATGGTGGGAATATGTAGACACGACTGAAATTCCATGGTTGAGCCAACGCGTCCACCGCTACCTCTCCCTGACCACTTGTCAGTGAGAAGAATTTTGGCACTTTTTTGTTTTGCCTTGATGCCACGAGGTCTATTTCTGGAAAACCCCACTTTTTGCAAATTTGGAAGAATATTTCTTGACTTAAACTCCATTCTCTTGGGTGTAAATCCCTGCGACTTAAAAAGTCTGCTTTGAGATTTGAATGGCCTGAGATGTGACGAGCAACGAGGCTGTTTAGATTTTGTTCTGCCCACTTGATTATCCTTTTGGTTCTTTGGATAAGGTCTTGGCTTTTTAGACCTCCCTGATGATTTATGTAATAAGCGGTTGTCACATTGTCCGTGTGGATCAGAACATTCACGTTTCTTATATATGGGCCGAATGCCTTTAAGGCTCTCCACACTGCCTCCAGCTCTAAAGAATTTGCTGAAAGATCTGCCATACCATCTTCCCATCTTCCTTGTTTTGACAGTACTTGAAGATGAGCACCCCAGCCTCTTTTGCTTGCATCTGTTGTAATTAATTTTGCGGGTGTAGAAAACAATTGGGTCCCTTGCTCCAGATTCTCCATCTGTAGCCACCAAGTGAGTGATTTATTTAGTTCTTCTGGTAGTTGGATTTTCTTGTTTAGGGAATTCTTCTGGTGGTCCCATCTTGAATTTAGGAATCTTTGTAAATCTTTCATATGAGCCTGGGCCCAGGGAATAGCCACTATGGCTGCTGAAAAGAGTCCTAGGACTTCTGCAACTTGCTTTATAGAGGACAGTCTTCTTTTTTGTAATAATCTCACCTTGTTTTTGATTTTGATAGACTTTTCTGATGGTAACAACACCTTCCCCATTCTGGTATCCAAAATCATGCCCAGAAACTTTATATTTGTTGTGGGTTGAAGATTGGATTTTCCCCAATTTATAATCCATCCTAGAGTTTGCAGAGTTTGAACAGTTAAATTTAAGTGTTCCTGCAGAATGGCTCGAGATTTTGCTTTTATGAGGCAGTCGTCCAAATATGGTATTATTGAGACTCCTTGTGTTCTTAAAAAGGCTATAGCTGTCACCAATATTTTTGTAAATACCCTTGGGGCACTTGATATTCCAAATGGAAGTGCTGTAAATTGGAGATGTTCGATGAAAGTAGGGCCTTCTACTGCTATTCTTAGGAACCTCTGATGACATGGTCTTATTGGAACATGTAAATATGCGTTCTGTAAATCTAGCGTCACCATCTCTTCTCTTTCTTGAAGAGCTTGAATTGTAGATCGTATGGTTTCCATTTTGAATTTTTTCTTTCTTATAAAGCCATTTAGATACCTTAAGTCTATGACTGCTCTGAATTTCCCTTTTGGTTTTGGTACTAGGAAAATGGGAGAATAAACTCCTGAACCCCTTTCTTCTTGAGGTACTCGAATTAATACTCCTTGATCCTTGAAGTCTTGAATTGCCGAACATATAGCTTTCTTTTCTATTTCTCCTTTTGGAAGATATGTTTTTACAAATTTTGTTGGAGGAAAAGTCGAATTCGATGGAATAGCCTTTCTCTATTGTTTCTATTACCCATTTGTCGGATGTTATTTTCTTCCACTCCACTATAAATCTCTTTAATCTTCCTCCAACTTGTCTGGCGTCATGCTGAAAAAGGCCGTTGCTGGAAGTTTGTACGTCCTCTTCCTCTATTGGATCGCCCTCTAAACTGATTAAAGGATTTATCTTTTGATGTCTTCTGATTATTCCAGTCTTGCCGATATCTATATGAGGTACGAAACCCACGAAAAGGCAGTTTGGAAGTTCTTCTATCCTGAGGCAGACATCTCACTTTATCATCTGATTTCTTCTCCACTAGTAATTCCAATTCTGAACCAACAATTTTCCTCCTTCAAATGGAAGGTTAAGTAAGCGATTCTTCGATGCTATATCTGCTATCCATGGTTTTAACCATATAGCCCTTCTGGCTGATGTTGCGAATGCTGTGGATTTTGATAAAATATCTATTGAAGCTAAAGCAGCTTCAGTGAGAAAATCGGCTGCTGAAGATAACATGGGAAGATCTGACAAAAGCTTGTCTCTTGACACTCCTTTCTTCAAAGCCTTTTCCAATTGCGTGATCCATACTTTTAGTGATCTAGCTGCTGAAGCTGCAGCAATTGCCGGTCTGAACTCTGCTGCTGCTGCTAGAAAAGCCTTCCTTTTATTATTATTAACATGTATTTATATAGCGCCAACATATTGCGTAGCACTGTAAAGTAACTGTGATTATACAACTACATCACATGAATTACATACATAGAATATATGGAGTAACAAACATCACAATCAATACAGGTACAAAGAGGTGAGGAAGGCCCTACGCATAGGCATAAAGTCTAAAGGGAAGGGAGTAATACACAAGGTGTGGGAGTGGGCAAGATCGAAGTAAGTGGGTGAGAAATGTGGTGTTGTATGTGGTGTTGCGTTTGGTAGCTAAGCAGAGTGAGGGTAGGCTTCTCGAAAGAAGTGCGTTTTCAGAGATTTTTGAAAGCAGAAAGGTTGGGAGAAAGTCGGACAGATCGTGGGAGAGCGTTCCAGAGGAGGGGTGCAGCCCTTCCAAAGTCTTGAATGCGAGCATGTGAGGAGGTAATGAGAGAAGAGTTGAGTAGCAGGTCAGTAGAGGAGCGAAGTAAGCGAGTGGGTGAGTATATAGAGATGAGTTCAGAGATGTAGGGTGGAGCAGAGTTGTGAAGTGCTTTGAAAGTCAGTGTCATTAATTTGAATTTGATTCTGAAAGGCAACGGAAGCCAGTGCAGGGATTGACAGAATGGCGAGGCAGAGGAGGAGCGGTTGCTGAGGTGTATGAGCCTCGCAGCAGTGTTCATTATGGACTGGAGAGGTGACAGTCTCTGGAGGGGGAGGCCAATTAAAAGAGAGTTACAGTAGTCTAGACGCGATATGATGAGAGAGTGCACCATCAGCTTTTCTGTCCATAGGGTCTCTGAGACCTGCACTGACCTCCAGGGGAAGCGTTGTTCTCTTAATTGTCTGTGCCACTGGAGGATCTAATTTTGGAGCGTTATCCCAATCTTTAGAGTCAGCCGCATCAAAAGGAAATAACATATTAAATTTTTTCTGCAATACAAATTTTCTATCTAAGTTAGACCACTGATTTTTAATTTTCCCTTTAATCGCTTCATCCAGTGGAAAACAGGCTTTCCGTTTATTAATATTTGCAAAAAGTTTGCTTGTTTTTTTCGGCGGTTCCGAAATATCTTCTAACCCCATTGTTTCTCTGACAGCTAAAATCAGAGATTCTATATCCTCCATGGGAAAAAAATCTTCCAAGTCAGAACATTTTGATTCTGAATCCAATTTATGTTTTGATGAACATGGCTCATTTGAATCATCTGAAGAAATATTCTCATAAAGGGGGCTGTCTTCAATAGATACATCTCTATCCTGTTTAGCTTGATTAAATGATTCAAAAGCTTGGAGCATTGCACCCTTCATCAATGATACTAATTCATCTGAACTAGTAGCTGGAGTTGCTGGACGATTTATCTTTCCCTTACAGGTTAGACATAGTTTACTCCCCTCAGTGGATACAAATTTATTATCACAGCCCAAGCAATTAATCGAAGACATTTTCTTAGTGATATCTTTCTTATCCTTAGGTGATTCAATTTGGGGATCTTTGTTTTTGGTTTTATCCTTTGATTTGATTTTAGCCTCCCCTCTTTCAGGTGCAGTGTCAGCCATACTGAAAGACACAAGCAACAAGTGGAATGGTAATGGTTACTATTTCCCTAAGGCCATATCTATTTCCCGCAGATAAAAAGAAGGAAAGGCTTACTTGTGTGGTGAGTGCGCAGCGTTTGGTGACCTGGACAGCAAGTGTACACCCAGGAGCGGCAATCCGCCATTACACGGCATGTTGTATATAGACGCTGCCGAAAACCCGGAAGTGACGTATGCGTCAACGTCACTTCCGCCGCTACGTCCCCCAAGCTCACGGCTATTGCGCGCACAGCAGGAGGCCGGTCATCTGAGCGGCGCCCTAACTTTTAGTCCGTTATTCGTTTCTCACCGGAGGCATATTAATTTAAAAAGCGCCCGATATTCCTGCTATTTTCTTCGGGGGCATAGTCATCTGACAGGCGCCCGAATCATAATCTGACATCCAACGGAGGCACAGTCATCTGACAGGCGCCCGTAGTTTTCTTTGCCAGATTTATTTATTTATTTTTTCTTCTTCTGCTGACGATGTTCCTCATCCGGTAGGAAAAAAACACTGAAGGGGTATGGGCGAGGGAGCCTTTTGTAGGGAACAGGGGAGGAGTTTTTTATTATGCTGGGCGGTGTTTTCCTACCCAAAGGAGGAGCTCTCTCTCTAAGTAAGTGCTGCCAAGGGACGTGAGGGAAAAGCAGAGTAGCCCACTGTGGTAGAGGGCCACAATCTTATGCCTCTAGATGTTCCCCTCGCGGCAATAACAAGCCAAAAGCAGAGTCAAGTCTGGATTGGGTTCAACAGGTACAGCAAATGGGGAAGAACTGGGGGTCCACAGCGATGCAGAAGGGTAGGGTGAAGGTATCCTGAGAAGGCCTAGGGGTTTTAAAAAAAGGGCTTTGTGGCAATGTACAAAAAATGCACAAGACTAGAAATAACAAGGGGCTGATTCACTAACTTCCAGTGAAGGATTCGAAGTAAAAAAACTTCGAATTTCGAAGTTTTTTTTTGGGCTACTTCGACCATCGAATGGGCTATTTCGACAACGACTACGACTTCGAATCGAAGGATTCGTAGTAAAAATCGTTCGACTATTCGACCATTCGATAGTCGAAGTACTGTCTCTTTAAAAAAAACTTCGACCCCCTAGTTCGGCATCTAAAAGCTACCGAAGTCAATGTTAGCCTATGGGGAAGGTCGCCATAGGCTTGGCTAACTTTTTTTGATCGAAGGATATTCCTTCGAATCGTTAGATTCGAAGGATTTAATCGTTCGATTCGAAGGATTTAATCGTTCGATCGAAGGAATAATCCTTCGATCGTTCGATCGTACTATCTGTGCTAAATCCTTCGACTTCGATATTCGAAGTCGAAGGATTTCAATTCCTAGTCGAATATCGAGGGTTAATTAACCCTCGATATTCGACCCTTAGTGAATCAGCCCCCAAGTGTGTAAATAAACTTAAAAGTCAAAGTAGTATAGGTGTCATGTTTGCAGTCCTTTTTACTTAATTAAAAAGATTTTTACTTTGCTGTTGGAAATTTACTTTGTGCCAGGCATCTTCAGATATATCTAAAGGTTATATATTAGGTATACAAAGACAAGCTATGTTATGGGACCCATAATAAATATACCAATAGTTCCTATATGCATCATGGAACTTGAATACTTTTTATTATTTGCTATTCTACTTTGGATGTATAAATGCCAGCACTAAGCCAATATGCACATTGGCACTGCCTTCATTGGAGCGGCATGTAAAGATTGAAGCAGAGTTAAAGGGATGGTTCACCTTCAGGTTAACTTTTATTTTGTTATAGAATGGTGAATTCTTAACCAATTTCAATTGGTCTTGCCATTTATTTATTTATTTTTTTAAAGATTTTATTTATTTGTAATTTTAACAAGAGAGAAAAAAAGAAGAGAAAGAAGAAGAAGAGAAAGAAGGAAGAAGAGAAGAGGAGTCTCAGGGGTCGCTGAGAGCGCACATTGTTACATAGTACATTGTTCCATACAATTACCATTATATCTCACTGTTATGCCTGGGCTAATACCCAAGTCCCCCAAATCTCATCAAACTTCCTAGGGCATCCTCTCGTGATATAGATTAACTTCTGCTTGGAAAGAGAGTCATTAATTAATTGCTTCCAGAGGTTAAGGGGAGGAGCGGACGTCGACTTCCACTGCAGCAAGATCGCTTTTTTGGCATAATATAGTAATTGTAAATAGCACAATCTTTGGTATTTACTCAAAGTGCAATCTGTTACAATACCCAGTAGACACGTAAGAGGGGAACAAATACCCGGGAGATCAAGAGCTGTTGCCATATATTGCGTCACAGTACCCCAGAACTGCTGGATTTCTGGGCATTCCCAGAAGACATGAAGATACGTTCCCGCTGCGTTTCCGCATTTGGGGCAAACATCTAATGCATTAGGGAACATCTTAGCCAGTCTATACGGAGTATAGTACACTCTATTCAAAAATTTTATTTGAATAAATCTATCCCTCATTGAAATTGTTATGTCTGGCACTTGTTTCAATGCATCCCTCCACATTTCCTCATCCAATTCAGGAATGTCCCTTTCCCATTTGTGTCTAATTTTATCTAAAGGGTTAGTGCCCGCATTCAATAGAAGAGTATAGCACATTGAGAGTGGTTTCCGCAACCCTGCTTTAAGTAGGTATTTCTCTATCGTTGTTTCCGCAGTCGGTAGCGGCCTAGTAGGGAATTGTGATAAGAATGCGTGCTTAAGTTGCAGGTATCGGAATTTCATATTGGAAGGGAGATTGTACTCTTGTTTTAGAGTCGGGAACGGTTTAAGTTCTCCCCCCATCGCAATATCCCCCAGTACCCTAATGCCAAGATTGGCCCAACAACTAACTTCTGGTACAAGTTGAAATTGAGGTAAATTACTGTTGCTCCATAGGGGGGTCCAGATGGACCAGGTTAGAGGGTCAGTCCTAACCAGCTGCAGCTCTTTTTGGAATGCACGAGCCACAGTCAACATAGGCAAAGTAGTAGCATAGTACTGGGACAGACCCCTGTATAGTGACCTAGCCAGACCTTCAAAAGAGCCTACTGCCGCTGCCTCCAAGACCACAGCTTGGTTATCCAGTTTTGGGTTTAGCCACCAATGCGCGAAGACCAATTGGCTAGCCAGAAAGTACAGTTTAAGGTCTGGCAGGGCTAAACCACCTCCTGTTAAGGGGGCACAAAGTGTCTTAAATGCTATGCGTGGATGCCCCCCCGCCCATAGGAAGTTTCTGAGCAGTCTATCTACCCGCTTAAACCAACCTGCACATGGGGTTATAGGAGAGTTCTGAAAGGCATAAAGAAATTTTGGTAAGCTAACCATCTTGAAGATATTCACCCTACCAGGCAGTGAGAGTGGGAGCTCTTGCCACGTAGTAAGTTTGGCAGAAAGTGCCTTCACTATAGGGTCTAGGTTGAGAGCAGCATATTGCTGCAGATCCCTGTGTATCTCTATCCCAAGATATTTGAAAGTATCGACTACTTGCAAGTTTCCTATTCTCATGGGGCAATTCACTGGAAGTGGATCTATGGGGAAAATAACCGATTTACTTTCATTGACCTTAAGTCCTGAAAATCCGCCAAAAGTGGCTACTGTTTGCAGGAGGGCTGTAAGTAAATTAACATGTCATCCGCATAGAGAGACAATTTTTCTATCACCGTTCCCAACTTAAGCCCCTCAACCTGCCGGTTAGCTCTAATTTGTATTGCATGGGGCTCTATGGCGAGAGCAAACAATAATGGCGACAGGGGGCATCCCTGACGTGTTCCCCTTTCCAAGTACACCACGCTAGACAGTATGCCATTTACCAGAACGCTCGCCTGTGGACGTGCATACAAGGCACGAATCCAAGTCCTAAACCTCGGACCTATGTTATAGCGTGCCAATACCTCCCATAAGTAAGACCAATCCACAGTGTCAAAGGCTTTAGCCGTATCAAGCGACACCACAACTCTCTGCCCTCTATTTTCATGTTGAAGTGAAAGATTAGTATAGAGACGTCTCAAGTTAATGTTGGTGGACTTACTGGGCATGAAACCAGTTTGATCCGGGTGGACAAGCTTTTCAATAACGCCCTTGAGCCAGCTAGCTAAAATCTTGGCAAATATTTTAAGATCGCAATTTAGTAAGGAAATAGGGCGGTACGAGTCACATTGGTCAGGGGGTTTACCAGGTTTAGGGATTAACGTTATATACGCAGGCCCGGACTGGCAATCTGTGGGTTCTGGCAAATGCCAGAGGGGCTGCTATAAGGTCCCATAGAAAGTCAGTATTTAGTGGGCTGGTGGGGGCTGTTTGGGCCTCTGTGTACCTGAAATGCCAGGGCCTATTTTAGTTCTCAGTCCGGACCTGCCTGGTAGCAGGAGTCCGGCAGTGCTGTGGTCGGGGTAATATCATTAAACCAGGCGCTGAGTTTGGGGGCAAGAAGATTACTGTGCTGCTTATACCATTCACCTGGAATACCATCAGGGCCAGGAGTTTTATTTGGTGGCAGATCCTTTATGGCCTTTTCTATCTCATCTTGGGAAATATCTATATCAAGCTGAGCTCCTTGTTCATCAGATAACCGGGGGAATCCAATGGAACTAAGATACTCCGCAAGTTCAGTGGGGGGAGCAGACGGGGGGGCAGCATATGTGGATTGGTAGTATCGGCCAAATGTATCAGCAAGCTCTTGACGTTCAGTAACCAGGTCACCAGCGCTATTATACACCCCTCTAATGACAGTACGTGAAAGAGCCCCTCGCGCCAGCATTGCTAACAGCTTCCCATTTTTGTCGCCTTTATCAAACCAAGCCTATATAACTCTTTCTGGGAAAATTTATCTACATACAGTAAGTCAAGTTGCCTTTGGGCTGCGGCCATTTGGGTTGCCTTTTCAGCAGAAGGGGTCTCGGCCAACTCCTTCTCCGCCTCCAATAGCCTAGTACGGGATTGGGCCACCTCCGAGTCTACCTGTTTTCTTACTGACTTGATAAGTGAAATATAAGTCCCCCTAATAAAGGCTTTAGCCGCATCCCAGATTACCAAGTCTGACGCCGTGCCCTCATTAGCCTCCCAGTATAGTGCCAGTGCATGAGGAATGTCCTCAACCATTTTGGGGTGCTGCACCCATTTGGGAGATAGCCGCCACTGCGTGTCGCCGCGAATAGGCTTGGTTCTAATCCGTAGGCTCATTGGAGCATGATCGGAGCATATTCTGGGTAATATCAGTACTTCCTCCATTACTTGCAATATCTCATTAGTGACTAGATACAAATCTATACGGGAGAGAGCAGCCGTAGCTGACGAATAGCATGTAAATTGGGTGGACTGCGGATTTTTCCACCGCCAAGCATCTGTTAATCCCAAAGTAGCAGCCCACTGGGCAAAAGAGAGGGAGTCATGGGGGTTGGGTTTAAGTCTATCTGTGTCAGGGTTCAGGACCATATTAAAGTCCCCCGCCCAGATCGTAGGGAAGTGTCCAAACATAGCAACCTTCAGTGCTATTTCATTTAACAGATGTGCATCCGCTGGGGGGGGGAAGGTAGACATTAATTATAAGATAGGAGGTTCCCAAAATCTGAGCATGAAGTATTAGGTATCTGCCAAACCTGTCAGAAGTTAGGCCTTCCAGATGGAAGTTGAGGGATTTCCGGACAAGAATCGCCACCCCCCTAGAGTGGGAAGAGTATTCTGACGTATAAGCAGCGGACACCCAGTGGCGTTTAAGGGCACGTGTGCGTTGCCCCACTAAGTGCGTTTCCTGGAGGAGCATGAGGTCTGCGCCAGACTTTTTTAACGTATCTAAAATAACTGATTTCTTAACTTTGTTATTGAGCCCTCTGACATTCCATGTAAGAACTTTAAAGTTGCCCGCAGCCATCTAGAAAACAATACAATACGTTTGAGGCAGGCCATCCGGGGCAACCCCACGGCTCCAGCCCACCATATGTCTGATGTGTACCCATTACAGGTGAAAAGTCACAGGCATCTAGCCCGGGGATGCCCCATCTGCCCAACCTCGCAATAACATCACAGTGATGCAATTCGACCCGTGAGACAAAGATTAAGGAAAGAAAAAGAGCAAAGATCAGATACAAGAAATACATTCCCCAAAGAAAAACAAAAAAACCCCCCTCCCGGTATCCTCCCCTAACGTTGCCATTTATTTTTAATAGTTTATTTCAAATGGGGGTCACTGACCCCATCTAAAAAAATGCTCTGTAAGGCTACAAATTTATTGTTACTGCTAATTTTTATTACTCATCTTTCAATTCAGGCCTCATTTTCATATTCCAGTCTCTTATTCATATCAATGTATGGATGCTATGGTTATTTGGACCCTAGCAACCAGATTGCTGAAATTAGAAACGTGAGAGTTGCTGAATAAAAAAGCTAAATAACTAAACCAACTGCAAATCAACTCAGAATATCACTCTCTACATCATACTTAAAGATAATTTAAAGGTGAAAACCCCTTTAATAGCTAGGTGTAGAAGGTGTAGCTAGGTGGAGAATACAGACTGGGAGACAATATGGTAACAACTCAATGGGCCCATTTATTAAACCTCGATTTTTTTCTGGTAGAGTTTTTTAGGGGAAAAATCTTTTTTTGTGGAAAAAATAAAAATTCAGATTTTTAGAGATTTATTATACCCCAAAGCTGCTAAAATTCAAATCCAAAAATACTCCATCTCAAACCTGTCGAGGTCATGTAGAAGTCAGTGGCAGATGTCCCTGAAGCTGACTCTTGACAGCATGATCTGTGCTGGATAATAAATTTTGGTTTTCGCAGAGACAATTTGAAGTTTTTTGTAGCATCAATTGTATGATACAAATTGATGCTCGACTTTGGTGCGACTTTTGTCGCTCTGACTTTTTCGAGAAAAGTTATTGATAAATGAGTGAAATTCATGGAGGGATGTTTGATCGACTTTGTTTTAATAAAAAAAATAGATTAATTCAAGTTTTAGTAAATTAGCTCCCGAATGTCACGATTGTTCATAAATGTGTGGGTGAAAGTACTTGCGGCATAGTGCCATGTTTGTGCTTGCAAATGTGTACTGCTGCCAGTGTATATCAAACATTGACTGATTTAATATCACTAACCGGGGAACCTGTATGAGAAAAGCTATGGATTAAAAGGTCTTGAGTAATATCATGTTAATCACAGTGTGTGCACTTGAGAGCTTATAACAAACAAGCTGAGAGCCTGTCCCAATGATTTAACTGCGTATCTAGACCTGAACCTTTGAGGCAACTATAACCATTTTCACATAACCCTCCACTGCATGTATGAAATATTAAAGCTCCATGAACAGCCAAAGCTGTTAGCACAGGTTCCTAAAACAGCTCTGATCGTGGTATGCTAGAAATAAACTAATTAACAGGATATACTATGTCACTTTATTTAAATAGGTCATTATCAACATTTTCATTAAATAGATTTTGTGCTGTGGTGGGACATGAGATATCATAAGGTCTGCTTCATCTATACTAAACCCTACTGTGTTTTACATTTTGTATGTTTATTATCATGGTGTGCTCTCTAATGGACCAAGCTACTACTGGGAACACATTTTGTAAACTGCCATAAGTGGAAAATGGTCAGAGAACAAGATGGTAGATGTTGTACTAAATTAAATGTTGGTTTATTTAATATAAAACCTAGTACTTAAAGGACAAAAATCTGATCTCTAACATTGGAACCCAGCCTGGTGCTCCTTTTTACCGTTAAAAATGGCCATTTTAGCACCCTCAGATTCCATGCTTTGGAATCCTAATCTGCAATGCCCCATCAGCTAAATATTCCTCCTATATAGCCCAAGATATTGCCATCCACTTGAAAGCCAAAACCATTAGCACTGCTCACTGGTCTGTGCCAGAACTGAGATTCAAATGTAGAAATGGAACATACCTCTTCCATACGTATTCTCACTCTATATATTCTTATATATATCCCCTCTTCAGATGAATATTTGATACTGGGGAACCCTGGAGCTACCACCACCACCTTCAAACTACACCAGACTTGTGCCCAGTGAATTGGATGCAAATGCTTGTTTTAACACCCACTTTCGAATGTACACAACCCCCACTCTGAAAAAGCTAGATGCAACCTCAACCAGATTTGCATCAAAACACAAATGATGTCTGTTTTAATGCATCGGATGCTATTTTCTGGGGTGCAACTCAGTGCACCCCAGAAAATACAATGGAATTGTAGGAAAACCTGTATTATGTATGTAAAACAAGGCAATCAGCATCCTAAATTGCGCTCTCTAATTGCATTCATAAACAACCCGTATAGAGAAGAAATGCCCTGTGCACACAATGAGATAAGGCTTCATATAAAATATATTTATAAACTGTAACCCATTTTGTGTGGTTTTTATCTCTCCTTCAGGCACTTCACATATATTCTAGTTCTGGAAATATGGAACAATGTAAAATCTATTCTTTTTGTATTTTTTTTTAATAGTGAAAGGCGCCGGGGTGCTTAGAAACGCCACCAGGAAATTAAAAAACACCATCATGCAATTGATTCTCATTTCCTTTTATTACTGAAATAAAACTTGTCACTAGGAAATGTGACCTTCAGAATAGCTCATTTCCAGCTCTAACTTTGTTTGCAAAATTCAATTTTTGCTCAGTACCCAACAGTGCAGTATTTTATAGATCTACCTGCCCATCAATCTCAGTAATGCTGGAAAATCCTCTCATATAAGCCAGCAGTCAGTTGAGGTTAACGCCTCAACAGACCAGAGAATAAATATTTTGCTTAATAAACAAAAAGTCTTTAATAAGTAAAGAATATTAATGCCTTTACAGAAAATACTTACCATTATATACAGTATAACATATAATAAAATGTCCTATTTCTTTAGTGCAAGGGGGAGTAAAGTATGAGTGTGAGGAAGCATAAGAGTATTGTTTAGGCTATAAAGCTTTTAGCACTTGTTACTTTTCTTTTCTGTTTGTTTCCAACCTGGAATTTAAAATACAAATTCAAAGCAAATGCCAACTGTACACAGCAAAGATCAATATCCTAGTATGGAGAGTAGCCAAACACTTGGGGGCATATTTACTATGCTGTGTGAAACAAAATTAGATGAAATAACAGTGTAAAAAGCTGTGTAAAATAAATGGTGAATTTATCAAGATGTGTGTAATTTTACGCCATGCAAACGCCAGATTTGCTGCCGTTATTTTACATTGCTTCCGACAGAAGTCAGTCTAAGAAAAAAAACTTGTAAACATTTAACGTTTTTTACACAGCAAAACCTCCTGATGTGTGGTGTATTATCCTGATTTTTTTGACACAGCATAATAAAAAATCCCCCTCAGTGTTCATTATTGCAGCACTTTATAGGTCATACAACCCAAAAAGTCATGTAGTTAACTGCTCCTCTCCATAGAGCTATCTTGTAATTTCAAATGCAGCCCTATGCTACTCTCACTACAATCCTCCAACCTGAATTAACTTTTGGAAACCTCTTATGCCCCCTCCCTTTTTTGTCTACAATGGCATATTCATATGTAGTATACTGCAACCAGGGGTGGCACACTGTGCACGCAATACTCACTTGGTGCCTGAAGTAGGAGGACAGTATTTGTGGAACCCAGAAGGGAAATGATGGTGACATGGGATGAGGCTCCTTAAATGGCATGGGCTGCTGGCTGGGAAAGTGGCACAACAACCCAATAACATAAGTGCAATTGTGGCCTAAACATTTGGTAAAGTTCTGTTGGTGGTGGCATGGCTGTAGGTACAACAGAAATATCCTTGAGTATGGGACTGTTTGTATGTTAGTGGTGTACTCTCACACCATAACTTGATGCCTCAAGTATTCTTCTTTTAGGAGCACTTACTGTGTCACATTTCCTTGGTTTTATGCCTTTAATGGTTTAGTTATTTTTTGTACCCTGGTTCAGTACATACCATATTAGGCACAATAGCAGAGGGGCAGGCGGTCCAGCCAGAATGCCTCCAAGAATGCTCCATTCACAACAGTGCTACAGAATCTATCATTATTAGCACGAGGCCATTGCGATACTAACATGCTAAGTAAAATATGACATGCACCAATGTGCCAGAAAAATGAAAAGTGTACTCTCAATTTAGCCTCCTTATCTCTCCATACATGGATCTGTTCTGTTTCTGTAACTGGACACGATTACTTCCCTGAATGTTTTCACTTACTGACTCTGTTCAACTTCTGTTTGATCAACTTGCCTTTGATTAGTAAAACTGCACTGTTTCTCTCACACTATATAAATATATATGTATTTATAATTATATGTCTAGCATCTCTTCCAGTAGCCATTTTGACAGTGAATTTTAGAAGAAGTTAACAAATAAGACAGATATAAAAAAAAATGTCTGTGCAGTCAATGCCAGATATGAAAATATAAAAATATTAGACCTTTACCAAAAAGGATTTTAAATCTTGTCTTTTCTTCTGCGTCTATTTTGAGGAGAGACTGTTACTGTGGGATGATTTTTAAAACAGGACAAGTTAGCATGCACTTGCATAGATCAGGGAATGTGCTCTGATCACTTTTTCTCCTTTGTATATTTAGGCCTGGGACACACTGGGCGATTTGGGAAGATTTAGTCGCCTGGCGACTAATCGCCGCGACTTTTCTCCCCGAATGCCTCCCCTCGCTCTGCGCCTGGCTAAAATGAAAAATCGCCTGCGCTAATCACACGCGGCGATTCGTTTTCCGAAGTCGCCCGAAGTTGCCTCACGAGGAAACTTCGGGCGACTTCGGAAAACGAATCGCCGCGTGTGATTAGCGCAGGCGATTTTTCATTTTAGCCAGGTGCAGAGCGAGGGGAGGCATTCGGGGAAGATTGGTCGTGGAAAGACGCGGCGATTAGTCGCCAGGCGACTAAATCTCCCCAAATCGCCCAGTGTGTCCCAGCCCTTATTGCTTTCATAGCATAGAAAGAAAAAATGCTTTCAGAAAGGGATGCCAAACAATTATATACAGGGTGTGTGTGTGTGTGGGGGGATGTGATTAAGAGACTGTAGAAGACCCTGATAAAATCCAAAATGTTGGTATGGACTGTAGGCTGAGCTATAAACATTATGAGAATGTGACAGAGGAGAATTATGCAGGGAAACAGTAAAATTGAGGGAATTATCAGGACAGTAACAGCACCAATAAAGAGAATCCAACAGCATATTTATTTTACAGACTACTGATCAGGAACATCCCACGCATATCTCAGCAAAATAAAGCAAGTAAATTGTATTAGGAAAGGCAATTGAGGAAGAGGATACAAACAAAGGAACAGGACAACTGTCAGTCATTAAACTTTTAGGGGGGAATGCAATTAAAAATCACAAGCGTTATTTAAAATATCATTTTTGCAAATGTTTGGCACTGCTTGCAATGTAAATTACATCTCAACAGCCAGACAAACACATTTCTGAGATTAATAAAGGGATAATAATGAGATACCAACTAGTCTGAATAGCTCAAGTTTATGAAGTCTATCCCTACTTCTTAGGACAAATGTTTGTCACCTGGTGTTTTCTGGTTAACAGATCTTTCCGTAATTTTCTACTAAGAAACCATGTACACATTAAATAAACCCAATAGGCTGGTTTTGCTATCAATAAGGATTAATTATATCTTATGCACAAAAAGGAGAGAAATAGAAAGAGCTGGCCCTCACAGTTGCACCTTCCCATATATAACCTCCGAAGTAGTTGGAAGCATTGAAACACGGATCAATTCACCACATCCAAACACGGATCAATTCACCACATCCAACCCCTTCACCCTCGTAGTACACCCTCCCGATCCGTTTTACAATAAAGGTCCCTATCAGACGTCCTGCCTAGCTGAAGCTAAAAGGCGCATCTTTTAGCTTCAGCTAGGCAGGACGTCTGATAGGGACCTTTATTGTAAAACGGATCGGGAGGGTGTACTACGAGGGTGAAGGGGTTGGATGTGGTGAATTGATCCGTGGGCCAGAACTTCAGCTCTCTATAGAAATCAAGCACCGAAGCAAAACGGCATTATCACTGTAGGGTACGCTACTGCGGGTGGTGAAACATGAGGGTGAAGGGGTTGGAACTGGCTGAATGAACCGTGTACTAGAATTTATTAGCGATAAAATAGACATTTATCAGCAAGGCAAGTTAGCCGTTTGCTGATTAGGTTCACAATCCATACCCAACATCCATTGAGATTAACCTATTGTTGGGTTAAATAGCTGCTCAGCACTGTCCGTGATAACCCTCCATTACTGGTCAATCAACGTCCTGTTTCTCGCTGTTCTTTTAACCTTTATATATTATTTTTGTATGGACATCTATTTTAAATACAGATTAAAAGTTATGTTTTAATTTCAATGCTTCCAACTACTTCGGAGGTTATATATGGGAAGGTGCAACTGTGAGGGCCAGCTCTTTCTATTTCTCTCCTTTTTGTGCATATAACTGTTATTTGGCTTTGCACACCATATACTGTATTTGATGGTTGGTGCTCCCCAACACCATATATTCTTTTCCGTTAATTATATCTTAGTTTGGATCAAGTACAAGGTACTGTTTTATTATTACATTATTAAATCATTTTAAAAATGTGGACAAATCTGGATAAAATGGAGTCTATGGGAGATGGCCTTTCCGTAATTCGGCGCTTTCTGCATCTCATACCTGAGTATCAGTGAAACAATTACTAATTTTCCAACATGTCAGTAGATGGTAAAAACAGCCTATGGGGAGGATAAGAAAGCTGTATTGGCAGTGGCTGTACACCATCAGCATACTGACTTAGCTGGTGACAAAATGCATATGAATATATAAGAATAATGGACTAAATTGGGAGAACACAAATTCTTATACAGCACATACATCTATGAGACTGTATTTTTATAGATAAGTCTCAAAATTTATTGTTTTAAAGGTTTTCGGTGGTTTCTTTTTCCTTAGCCACCAAATATTTAATTGTATTGCATATTAATTTAAAGGAATAGTTCAGTGTGAAAATAAAAACTGGATAAATACATAGGCTGTGCAAAATAAAAAATGTTTCTAATATAGTTAGTTAGCCAAAAATGTAATATATAAAGACTGGAGTGAACAGATGTCTAATAAAACAACCAGAATCCAACTTCCTGCTTTTCAGCTCTATAACTCTGAGTTAGTCAGCGACTTGAAGGGGGGCCACATGGTACATTTCTGTTCAGTGAGTTTGTAATTGATCCTCAGCATTCAGCTCAGATTCAAAAGCAACAGATATGACCCATGTGGCCCCCCTTCAAGTCTCTGATTGGTTACTGCCTGGTAGCCAGGGTAACCAGTTAGTGTAAACCAAGAGATCTGAAAAGCAGGAAGTAGTGATCTGACTGACATAATATACATCAAATCACTCCAGACTTTATACATTACATTTTTGGCTAACTAACTTTATTAGAAACATTTTTTATTTTGCACAGCCTGTCTATTTACACAGTTTTTATTTTTACACAGAACAATTCCTTTAAAGTTACTTTTTAGTTAAAGGCAAAAACTTATTGTGATTAAGGCTACCACAATCCTGTAGCTCAAAACAGTCATACTGCAGTGACTTTTGCTCTTTACTTCACTATTGTTTATGTAATGAATAATTAATTCAGATTTACACTACATGGCAGTTCATTAAACAGTGCATGAATTAAATAATCAGCCGCAGCATCATAGTCTATGACAAATGAACCTCATTTTCAGCTTGATGATTTCCAATGAGCCCTGAACTCACTCAGCATCTCTCCAGAACATACAGAGCATATACAGTGTCACGCAGACTAAAAATTATCTAACAATCAGAAATGGAAAAATTCCGTAGACAGTTGTAAAGCCGTGAAATATTATTACAGGGTTGCTGAACCTCTCTGCTAGTATAGCAAGTTCACTAAAGAAAAAGCATAGTTTCTAGCCACATTCAGTGGTATAGCTAGATATTACTGGGCCTCACAGCAAATGATTTTTCAGGCCCCCAAAATGTCTAGAGCTTGACAAGCTATACATACAGTTTATAGGTACCGTTTAAAGGAGAAGTAAAGTTAAAAAACGATACCTATTTCTTTCTGTTTACCAACAGCCCCCCTCCTGAAACGCCATATTAAAAGTGTCTATTTAGTAGTGGCTTTGTGTACCCTTGTTCGTTAGTTTCTCCACCGTTCAAACTTTGGCGCCGCCATTTTCCATTCGGTACCTCACTTCCGCCTCTACTGTACTGCGCATGCGCATCATTTCAGACCAACAGCCTCTAAACAAGGAGGCATTAAAACAAAGTTAAAATAAAGGCTTCCTTTTATTAAACATGTATTTAGACAGACCTCTGTCAGACAGACCAAAACGCTGGGAATATTTAGCTGAGAATATTGAGCTGACCTCCGTTGCTCAGCTCCTGTGCTCACTGCCAAGCTGTAAATTAAAACCGGAGTGAGCGCAGGAGCATGTAAGCTTCAACAGGGAAGAAGCATCGCGATTGGCGGTTGAGTGAAAGCAGGCGGGGGCAGAGGTCAGGAATGAGGAAAGGCTAAATCACGTGCCTGCAACGTCAGCTCTTCAAAGGAAAGCCACAATATACTCATGCGCATGTGCAGGGCACTGCTGTGAATGATTGCGCATGCGTGTGCCCTAATAGGACTCGTTTTTGGACTGCAGCCAGGGAATGCTTCCATATACAGCTTTGAGCTTTCTTCAAAAACGATGACAGCACAAACCTTAGTAGAAAAACGAATGAGGGAATGCTTACTGGTAAGGATACTTTTATTTCATGGTCATCAGTTAGAGCTTTATTTGATTTTTGACTTTACTTCTCCTTTAAGAAACAGACAGTAAGGGATGAAAGGTATTTGAAATTACAGTTTAAGAGTTCCTGTGTAAACCTATATCAGGGTTCTCCCTAACAAGCTGAAGATGTATTTGCATTAAGCCTACATACAGTAAACTTTGAAATATAGAAGGCTGTGGGAACTTTTAAAAGATATTTGCAACTGATGCTATAGGTTTTTTTTTATTTTTTATTAAATCACATTTTAGATTTAGTGTCCCATTAAAATAGCCAGCACATGAAATTGTTATTCAAATGAATCTTGGCTTCACAATACAGCTGGAAAATATGAGCACATGGCATGCTGATGAGTGGGAACACACATAAACATTACTAAGTGGATCAAACTTATTGGGTGCTTGTCAAGTGCATGATGCATGATGGCCAGGCACCATTTTTAGTTGCCATATTAAGCAATAGTGTGGAAGCAGAAACACTTTTTTCACAAATATTTAGTACCTAAACTTGCACCTTACAACCTTTACCAAAACAGTAAGAGCACATAATAAAAAAGATCCAATGCACAAAGGTGTTATTATGCTTGAGTTAATGCTTAAGCCTGCTGCACTATTTCCATAGTAAGCACTGGCCCGGGGTTATCAGATAAGTGAAAACTATCACTGGGGGTGCATAACATTTGGCACCTCCAGTGATTGAACCTCTCCCTCTTCTTTAAAAGCTGCTGTGATTCAGCAACAAAGATTGAGCAACTTTGCTGTTTTGATTGATTCCTGGTTCCTGACCCTCCTTCTGTTTCTGATCATGCTGCCTGCCCCTGACTTTTGCCTGGATTTCGACTTTGAGCCTTTTAACCCCTTGTGTACCACATATTGGACTGCTCTTGCCTGTCTGTAATGCTGCTTCCTTCTTGGTCCAGTCTTCAACAACAGTGAAAGCCCGCAGGCCCTGACAATGCCTTGGACTTACAGACATTGCCCTGACAGTTCCTTTTAATATACTGTTCAATAGGAACAGACACAAATTTCGTTTTCATTGTTAACTGTTTCATGATATATTTTGATTTGGCCAATCAGCGAATAAACCACTATTTTCTGGGTATTATTAACTTTGAGTAAGGTTTACAAGAGACCAGTCGACAGCTTATTGGCCCGTGTATCTAGCAGAAAGTTGTCGATCAGAATGTAGATCGGACAGGCCTAAAAATCCCGTCGGACCACGGCCACATCTGTCAGTTGATGCGGTCCCGCGATCCGACCGCTGGTGGGAATCCTATACAAATCAATCATTCAGCCATAGTTTCAATAATATTAAGGACACCAATGCTGTGTTTACACCAAATTTTGCTGTAATTGACCTCCAAGCTGCACTTTCTCAAATATTCTGAAGAGAAAATATGCATTCTCTCCAAATCTGTACCTACCTGGCCTTTAGTCTGGCCCCCAAATCAAGGCTCTGAGCCCCCCTAGGGGAGAAAGTCCCACAGTTTGGGAACAGCTAATAATGACCAAAACACAATCCCCAGTCATATTACTTTATTTTATATAACAGCAATTAAATCTATATCACAGTAGCCACAAAAGGAATTAATGCAACAGGACAGATTGATGGCTATTATCATAAGGCAGTGTCATTTTAATTATCAAGGATAAAACTGTAGGAACACTTAGCAAAGAGTAAAATATACCAGTGGTATGTTTCTTACCATCATCAAACATCTGCATATAAACTAAGCTTAGTAAAGTCATTTGAAACCGAAATGTAAAACAATTTACATGGATTTCATAAAATGATTCTGAAATAATAATGTGTCTGTCGGACCATATTACACTACATAAGGGGAAAAAAAATTTTGGTTCACAATGACAAATAGACACAACTTTCTGTTCTCATAGCAATGATTTCCAAAAACCTGCCAGGAAAAACGTCTGCAGCAAATATCTTATTAGCAAAGCCTTTCCCTGTCGAAAAAACAGATGATATAAACCATTGCTCCCTAAATCCTCCACTTAAAGAAATGCAGAGCAGGATTAGGGTCTGTAGATGTAAACGTGCGTTTAAACAGCTTGCCTCTGCTCTTTTCCTTACAAAAAGCTACTCTTGGCTCTATAAACAGCCAGAAATCATTTTGAATTAAAAGGATTATATGTGGGGAGACCGAGCCACCAAAATAAAGGTCTCCTCTAGAGTTTAATGGATTAGAAACTCTTTACATTCTAGGTTGTTAGTTTTTGTTAGTGTGACATTTGTACCCATCGTTCTTTCTATCGCAAAAACAAAAACACATTCAGTCTTCGTTTATTCGCTAGCACACAGATTTGCCCTGAAGCCTTGCATTATTCTTTGTTTTCCTTGGCCTCCAAAGAAATCCACATGCACTGTACACACAATAACATGTACAGTAACCGTAAATAAGAGTTGCCAGGCAATGCACAGGGTGTGTTTTGCTTTGTTCAATACATGAAATATAACAGCTACAGTATATTAACTTACAGTGTACACAGGATAATATATACATTTCATTAAATCGTACCCAAGGCAGGAGACTTTTTAGTATGTAAAGGACAAGGAAATACTGTACTTAACAGCAGCTGCTACATTTGAAACTTAGGCCGGGGCTGGCCAGGGTACTGATCTTTAGAGGCAAAATAGTGGTAACATGGCTCATGGTAAATTAATTTATGGTAAACAAGGCCTATTTTAAACCTATTTTTTTAGTGGCATTATACCTTGTACATGTGACTTTACAAAAATGAGTGGGTGTCCTGGTGTATGGGGTGGTGATGAGTAACTAACTTGTTCACTGTTGACTGCACAGGCTCAACAGGACCATTTAACACTCATTAATTGCAATATTTCCAGTAAAATCTGCATTTCTTCTTGTACTGAAAATTTAGAAGAATGAGTGTGTGTGTGTGGGGGGGGGTAAGCATTTCTAACTTGTGCTTGTTTTTTCCCCCTCATTCCAAGGCCATTTACTAAGTTACCATGGATACAGCCACGTTCTGATGCCGTGATAGGAGAGAGAGGGAGAGGTGGGCATCACTGTTGAGACATTTTCACATTGGTTTCTACGCTTTTAAACTGCCAAATTGCTTAGAGATTTTTCCCACACTTGACTGGAGAGTGGTTTCATTGCAGAGAATAACGCGCCCCACTTTCTTTTATAAAAATGTCACAGACAGGATGAAACAAATGCCCAGGTTTAACTGTTTGCATGCCAGCAAAACATGAAAAGCAACAGCCTACTCAGAAAACCCCAAGTTTATGTATTCCTGAAAATGAAGTAGCTTGTTTTATAGCAAAAAGGCACAGGGTCTGCAATGTACTTCTGTTTCTGGAAGCGGATTACATTTTTTTTAATGGCTACACTCAGGAGGGCTGGAAGGAAGTAAAACATTTAAAAATAATGGGGCTCCCTAACTAAATATAACTGCATGGAAATTATATATATTTATATTTAGAATTACTGTATACAGGTATGGGGCCTGTTATCCAGAATGCTTGGAACCTGGGTTTTTTTTTATATTATAGATTTTTTTAGGGGAGCCAGTTTAATTATGAGAGTAAATGCACAACCCAAGAACTGGTTTAGAAATAGTTCTGTAACTTAGTTTAAAAGGGTTGTTCTGTTCACCTTCCAACAAACCCCTTCCAACTGGACTTTTAGCAAATAGTGATAAGTTTAGGTGGAAATGGGGTCTGGCTGTACATATGTAGAACTGGGCAGATGATGATCTAAAATGATTTACTTTGGGAGATGTGTGGCAACATTTAAAATGTGAAAACAATGTCTATTTGAAGGGTGGGAGCTTTATGGTCGCTATGTCAATTTAAAAAAAACATGCAATTCTATTTTTATTCTAGAAATAAATCCATGAATAACACAGTAGAAAGAAAGCTGAAAATCCAATTGGTTTATGAGGAACCAAACCAAAGGAGAAGAACCTGGAGCCCTGATGAGGAGTGGCTTGCAGACAAAGAGAATCTTGCATAAGAAAGGGTATGCAACATTTAAACTCTCACAACACTACTACTTAAATTTGCTCAAAGGCTATAGGAGCAGGCATGATCATGTTTGCTGTTCTCAAGCAATAAATTGCTTTACTTCATTTAGGGTGATGGCACACAAGTAGATTTGTCGCCCGCAGCAAAATCTTCGCTACCGAACACAACAAATCTCCAAAAAACTATTTTCATAGGATAAAATACAGACACTGCAAGTATTGCCCCCCTTTTCATTTTCCCAAAGTTTAAGCTGGCCATTGGCGCAACGATCCGATCGTACGAATCGTGGATTCGTATGAATTTCGGACCGTGTGTGGAGAGTCCCGACATCGGTCGTTTGGTTATCGGACAGGTTAGAAAATTTCTGTTGCCTGCCAATAATATCTCTGCATGTATTGACGATCGTACGATTTTCAGTGGGAGACTGTCACTAGCTTTGTCAGACATAACTATCGTACGATTGCTGTCAGAGGTAGTACATTGGCTGATCTGTTCTTTTACTACTTTATTTGATCGGAATGGTAAGACTTTGATCTGAATGGTTAGTGGCAGGTCGGGAGATGGGAAAGTCAGATCGTACGTTGATTCATACAATCGGATCTTTGCGTCTATGGCCAGCTTAAGTCAGGTCGCTACGAGTAATAGGTTTATCTTGTGTTATCTTTCGGGAGACTTGTTGCCGCTGTAGCGAAGCTTTAACCGGGGTGGACAAATCTTGCATGCCACTCTTAGTCTGGTTCATAATTCCCTTGCCATATCTTCAAGTCCGCAGGCCCAGTGGTCAGGGCAGGCAGGTCCTCAGGTCTAGATGCCAGGGCATACAAATCCTCAGAGGCTGGAAAAGGCAGATCTGCTGAAAAGAGGCAGGCTGTGGGCACAGGAGCTGGTTGGCTGGTTAATCGACACTGGAGCAGACATAGGCTGGGTAGCAGGCTAAGTCTGGGTTTCAGCATGGGCCCATGTACATAGAAGTCCATACAGTCCCCAACCAGTCCTCTAAATAGTAACTGTTTATGGCATATTACAACAGCCCCTCTGGCATATACCAGAATTCACAATATTCGGTCTGGGCATGCTGGGCAGTCAGCACAAGAGGGGACACAGGCTGGGTGGCCAGTTCAGGAGTGAATACAGGATGGGTAGCCGCCACAGGAGCGGATATAGGCTGGGTAGTGTGGGCACAGGAGCAGACACAGGCAGGGTAGCCAGCAAAGGAGACTGTAAACTTGACTGGAGGCACAGTGGCAGACAAAGGGGCAGACAAAGACAAGTCCATATAATAAAGTGCTGTGAAAGTAAGTAAATAAGCAAACAGCAAACGTTTATACAAACAGAGCAGGGGTCAAAACTGGGAGATCAGCATGCAGTAAAAGGGGGTAAGTAGGAAGGCGCTTACTAAGAACACTAGAACAATGAGCTCAGGAGCACTGAGCTCAAGAGCAAGGGACCAGACCAAGAAGTTGACTTGGTGATCTGCCTTGGTAGAGACTGAATGAAGCATAACAGATCTTATAACAGAGAAGTGCTCAAAATGCACTAGGCTAGAGCCAGACGATCCCTAAGAATGTGGATTCTCCTCAGGAGGCGAATTCACTGCCCTGCCTTTGTCTTTTGAAGGCAGGGTCAATTTTGTTACGAGATGCTTTCGGGGCCTTAATCCACCACGTCTGGCAGCAACTGAGTGGAAACAATGCTTCTGGGTGCAGGCAGAGCTGAAGAGCAGCAGATGCTCAGCCGGAGGAGAAAGCAGGCTGAGATCTGCAAATGTCTGGCCCTAGCCTAGGGAAAGAAGAATTTCACCGGCACACAGGAATTGTAGTAGCAGGGCAAGCCCTTGCTTGACAAAGGGGCGTGACCCCGAAACGTTGCACTACTGCATAATAAAATTGCAAGGGCTTGCCCTGCTACTACAATTGCTGTGTGCCGGTGAAATTCTTCTTACCCTTGTTGTGAGGCTGCCGATTCCTCTATCACTGGGCACCAGGATAAGAACCTTTGGGAGTGTGTGGTGTGCGGCTTCTCCATATTCTATTGGCCTAGCCTAGGGAATGCAGGCCAAAAATCCGCTGCCCTGCTGCTCTTCCACTCTTGCTCTGCCTGCACCCAGAAGCATTGTTTCCGCTCGGGTGTAGGGATAAGCAGCTGATTTCAGTGCAAAACGCTTCGTTTTGCATTTCGCAAAGAAATCCACCCTGCATTCAGAAAACAAGGGGAGCAACAGGGCAGTGGATTCTCTGCATTAGTAGAATCCGCAATCATTAATATCATCTTGCCCCCTAGCCTAAAATCCATGGTTTGGTGATGTCGCCAAACATGTGGATCTTTCCCCTGATATGCCAATTTAAAATGGAGCATAGGCTTAATCCAATCATTGGCCCTAGGGCCAAATAATCAGATACAACAACCAGAATAGGGGCTGTTGGGATAAGGACCACATGAACTAGCTGAAGCAGTTCTCGAGCCAACAGGAAAATAAAACTTGCCTGATTAACTACTGGGCAATTTTTAGCCAAATATTGGTCAGATGGGCCTATCAGAAAGCCCCATACACTGCCAAATAAGCTGTCAAATCAGGACCCGAATCAGCATCTTAAATCTGCCCATATACGACCACCTTAAAAAACAGACCAGTGTTCAAATTCTGGCATTGTGTCCTTGTGCCTCATTTAGGGCAGTAGTGTGACAAATCAGCACAGTAAGTGGTTTCCTCTCCAATGCAAGTTGTAGATTTGGACTTGTTTCCAAATAATCAAGAATAGAAAGCCCCTACAACATGTCTATGCTGCCCAGCCTGACATTACTTCTTGCTGTGTTTTTTTTTTTTTTTTTACAGAAAAATGAGAGCAGGCAATACATTCACCCCAAACACATACACACAACTGGAACAGACAATGTATGCTCTTTTAATCTAAGGAAAATTTCAGAATAGATTTGAAGATGGCATGTTCAGATATGCTCCTGCACAAGAGTCATGCATTACTAAACACTTATATCCCTTCATATTAATAATACCAAAAGTTTTTGCTACTGTATTACTGTTAACATTTTACAAGGGCAAACAGTGATTTGCTAAGTCTATATTGACATTTTTCTGTCTTTTCCAGCACTAAAAAAATAACCAAAATGTACTGTACATGCTTCTATGTATAATTATACTTGAATCCCCTTCCTGCATCTTTCTGTAACCCCTATATTTTAAGAATATATCTAAAAAATGTACTGTACATAAATCAAATCCATTGCCTCTGTGGTGTAGCTGCCTTTCTCAATAGTGAAAGGTTAAAAAAAGGTGATGACACTGAATAACTAAGATTAAAATGCTATAAATACATGTTTAAAGGTGTGCAAAAACTCATAAGTGCTATGTTTTGCAACTTGTAGGCCTACAGGTGTAGCCCTGTCAACAGACCCATTCCTATCAGAGAAACTCTCTTTGCAGCAATATTGTGTCTAACTGGAATTCTAAAGAAGCCATTGCCTTTATTCTAACTGCTAATTTTCTATCCATAGCCAACCGAGCTTTGTCTTCTAAATCGGTTGACAGTATCAGCGTGTATGATTAAATTAAGCTCTTTGGTGACATTCTGTAGCCCCGGGATGTTTTCTACTGAGCATGAATAATTAATTACTGCGATATTAAGGAATGTTGTAAGATATCCGTATGGTTGAGCCAAGAATGTAATTGTTAGGAGGAGAGGACACAGAGTATAAATTAACTTTTACACATTATGTTTGTGAGGGGACCCAATCTAAGTGGATTTGTTATAGATAAAGTAAATCCAAGAATGCTGGGTTTGTGGTCCAACTGAACAGCTACAATTTTAGGTAGCACAAGAATTAAAAAGATGAATAACTTTAAATAGTACTACATTTAACATTGTGTTTTGTAATTGTTAAAGGGATCCTGTCATTGGAAAACATGTTATTTTTCAAAACACATCAGTTAATAGTGCTACACCAGCAGAATTCTGCACTGAAATCCATTTCTGAAAGGAGCAAACAGATTTTTTTATATTCAATTTTGAAATCTGACATGGGGCTAGACATTTTGTCAATTTCCCAGCTGCCCCTGGTCATGTGACTTGTGCCTGCACTTAAAAAGAGAAATGCATTCTGGCAGCCTGCTGTTTTTCTTCTCAATGTAACTGAATGTGTCTCAGTGAGACATGGGTTTTACTATTGAGTGTTGTTCTTAGATCTACCAGGCAGCTGTTATCTTGTGTTAGGGAGCTGCTCTTTGGTTACCTTCCCATTGTTCTTTTGTTTGGCTGCTGGGGGGGGGAGGGAGGGGGGTGATATCACTCCAACTTGCAGTACAGCAATAAAGAGTGATTGAAGTTTATCAGAGCACAAGTCACATGACTTGGGGCAGCTGGGAAAATGACAATATGTCTAGCCCCATGTCAGATTTCAAAATTTAATATAAAAAAATCTGTTTGCTCTTTTGAGAAATGGATTTCAGTGCAGAATTCTGGAGCAGCACTATTAACTGATTCATTTTGAAAAAAACATTTTTTTCCCATGACAGTATCCCTTTAATACTATAGCATACCGTATCAAATATGCAGAGGCTATTTGCTATGGATACTACCATTTTATATGCCATTTTGTTCATGTGTGTCAGAGGGGCTTAAAATAAACTCTGGAGAACCACTGAGAATTCAGTGTGTTTATTTTATCACAACATGTTTTGGATAAACATTTCCTTCGTCAGGTGCACTTAATTTCCCACAACATTTCCCCAGTTTAAGAATTGGGCCATGACCAGCTGCACCTTTGATGTATGCAAGCCATGCCCACTCCACAAAAGTGATATCCATTGCATAAATACTTTAAAACGTTAACATGCATCGTTACTATGCATACTTAATAATTTAATACAGGCCTTTCCAGCCCAAAGTATCTCCACTATGGCTTGTGATGCAGGCCTAAATTCCAACCCAGGATGAGAAATTGCCTAAATTCTCAAAGGATGCACCAAGACGTTTCTTATAACAGAAGGAAGAATAAGATAAATTCATGCATTAGTGATATACATTAATTGTGTTATATTACACCCTATTTATGTACAAAATATTGTCTTTTTAACCTTGTAAGAGATATCTATGGGACAGATACTCTTTCTTCAACTAAAGTAGTCCCCCTTCTTTGGGAAATAAATAAGTATGTCCCCTATATAAAACAAAGGAAATGAGTTTATTTGAATCAAGATACTAATTCTCTATAAAGTGCTTAATATTCCAAAACCATATATGATTGTAAAATGCCAATGCAATAAATTAGTTTCAATATTCAAGCTATCTCTTGTAGTAAATAAAGTGACTTAGTGCTCAATAACTTAGTTCTGGTTCTCAAAATTTACTCTTTTCAAAATAAAGTGACTTAGTGCTAAATAAAGAAATTAATTATTAAATTAATTTGTGATTAAATCCAGAATTTAATTAGAGATTTTAATTAATTATCACCAATATCATAACTATTAAACAAAAACATTTTTGTGAATCTGTGACCTTAATTAGTTAAAAAGTGATTAAGTACCAAATTCTCAATTCATTCAATATTATTAATTCTTTGAGTATCCCAACTGATAGATCCGTCTACTATCCAATTCAAGATACTATTTCTTCACAATTTTCAGTATAAGAGCAAGTGGCAGCCTATCTTCAAAACAGGGCTAGTTCAAGGTATTCGATAAGGAACTGCCACTTCATCAGATGGGTAACATAGCAACACAGTTCTCAACAACCCATAACTATTTATTACACAAATGCTACTGTGTCAACAGAAAGAGTAAGGAGGCTATTAATTATCCAGCCTTATTGCCTAACTAACTTGATGATGGCCATTGTAATGAATAGGTTCTGACATTCTCAAATGGTGTGCGATGTATAGAACTGTAAGAGAATTAATGATAGGTGTTCTACATTTTCTACTTGGACTTAATCATTATTTTTATTACAAAATGTTATGGCTTCTTGGATTGTTATGTAACTGCAAACTTTTCCACTTTAATTTCATACCATGAAAAAATCCAATAAACCGCTCAAAGTGATGATTGATAATATACAAAGAATAGAACATAAAAATACCCTGTCAAATGCTCTAAAGTGGGGGAGGATCTAGCACAGAGTTGAAACCAAGGCACAGGAGATGTTTATACAAAGAATTGCTACTACAGAGAGGTAATGTACCTTGTTTACTATGACTAAAGATAAATAAGTTAGGGACCACCATGTGGGGTTTTACCTTGACGTGGTATGGTGGCTTATCAATATTATGATCATAACTTTGTAACAAAAAAACCCTGTTTCAAAATTAAATGCACTGGCATATTTACTTGAATTACTTAGACAGGGCTTTATACTTTTTGAAATTATACTTTTTGAAATTGGCCTTAGGTGAGCATCCACAAACCCCCCCATATAAATGCTCTAAAGTGGTCACCCTTTATTTAAGAAGAATGTTATGTCGACAACAGTATTAACTATAATGCTAGCTACTAGTAGATGAGTCTGACAGGTCCTTGTGTGCCTGAACACTACAATAAGGGAGGCAGATCACTAAAAGCAGTAACATTATGACTTAGCTCTAGAACCACAGCATTTGAGTTTAAAAGTGTCTTCCAGAGAGCCATCAGTTTATACAAAAGATTGATACACAAAAGATCAGTACAGCTGCAAACTATGTAATTTAGGTAAAATTGCTAAGCAGCAAAAATACCAGGCTGTGTGCCAGTCAATTCACCAGTCATAACTTATAATATATAACAATAAATTATACAATACCCTGTCAAATTGCCTTTTTTTAACCATATTAACTATAATGCTAGCTACTTATAGATAAATCTAATAGGTTCTTATGGAACACTGCACAGCACTGAAGTAAGAAAACTGAAGCTGTAACATTTGTGACGTAGCTCTCTAACCCAAATTGACAAAATTAAAGGGTAACTAAAGTCTTGCAAAGTCTTAAGTCTCTTCCAGAAAACAATTAGTTTAGGTCAAGGAGAGTACAATAACAAACCACAATTCACAATATCTTCAGCTGTGTGAGAACACTGCAAGTTATAATCTAGCAACATCTGGAAAGGTCTTGTTCTTTCTTTACAGATCAGCCAACACATAATGATAAGTCCTGGTTTCTAAACTATGCCCCTGGTGCCCTTATGAGACCTGAAGCTGTAGATAAAAGTTGTAACCTGGTAGCCTGAGTGAGATTTGAATTGAGGGTTTATTTGCTGTCCTACAATTTTCCTAAAAGACCAACTTGAAGGTTGGTTAGGATTAGATTGAAAAACATAATTTTGACTTTTTATAGGTCACTAGTAAGGCCTCACAAAGTATGCAGTGCATTTTTTGGCTCCAATCCTTAAGATTGATACTAATGAGAAAAAACTGGATTGTTTTCTCTGGAGAGAAAAGCGCCTGGGAGAGATCATGATTGTTCTTTACAAGTACATTTAAAGACATCATAAACAAATAGTGGGGGGACTTTTTTCATATAGAAAAGAACAAATAATAAAGTCCCCCATCTTTAGAATTGAGGAACTGAACTGTGACTTGAAGCAGCAAAAGTGGTTCTTTACGGTGAGGGCAGCACGTTTATGATGGCACATCATATAAATGCCTTAAAGAGTGCCTTGGATGGCTTTTTGGACAAGCCTTATACAGAAGGCTTTGGTAATTTTAAGATCTACAGTTAGTTTTGTATCAGTATGTGTACATCATTTTTTATATACTGTATGTGAGTGTATCAATCGGTCTGTTTATCACAGTCTGTATCACAATCGGTCTGTGATGCACAGGTTGACAACAAGACGGGCAACACCCAACCCTAACCTACTCTTTTCTCTTTCTGGCTGGTACACTAACCCTTCTCATATACCCATGCCTTATCTGCCCCATCCATTGTGGGGGCAGGGTGCGAGAATATTAACAAGTGACAACTGAAACTGAAGGAATTTGCTTCTGAGTACTGCATTTGCTTTGAAACATTAATGTTCCCACTGATTCTGTGACTATATTGATATTACAGTATAAATTTCTAGCAAAAGGAAAATATACTATTTTCTGATTTATTTTTCTATTGAACAGCCTTGAAGGCTGATTACCCCCAAGCTTTACAAGTACATTTTTCCTGTAACGGGGACAAGCTCATATACTATTTTATGAGTAGCAGACCAATGACAGAGACCAGCATGTTCTGATAGTCTTTAAAGATACTTTTCTACCTTTTGATATGTTGGCCTTTTGAAGTGTTGAAGTTTGAGTTGAGTTTGACTTGTATATTACCATTTAACACTCAAGCAGGTAATCTCTTCTTTCACACTGTTTGGAAACTCTCCAAGGTCTCTGGGTTAGATACGCAAGCGAGCCAGCTTTTCTTAATCTACTTGGTGCTGTTGATTTGAACAAATTGCCCATTATTCATTGTGAATGGGAAGAGCTGTGGGTCCTCTATAGACTTGAGATTACCTGTATTATTTGCAGTTTAATGTGATAAATATCCAAGCAACGTGAAAAGTAGTGCTTCCCATTCCAGTCAATATGAATCGATCGATAGAGAGAAGAAGGCGTTTTGATGGCAAATACATCCGAACCTGACCTTAAAGGAAAACTATACCCCCAAAATGAATACTTAAGCAACAGTTATTTTAGAAAAGAAAAAGAAACCCCACCAATTGTTATGATTCTAAAATTGGCCAGAAATACTGCAACGTGATTTATTACACTTGTTTACTGACAACAATTCATAGAAAGTTGTAATAGAATTAATAAAGTGCTAGTGCTGCTATAAATTCATCCATAATTAGAATTAATTATGGATGAATTTATAGCAGCACTAGCACTTTATTAATTCTATTACAACTTTCTATGAATTGTTGTCAGTAAACAAGTGTAATAAATCACGTTGCAGTATTTCTGGCCAATTTTAGAATCATAACAATTGGTGGGGTTTCTTTTTCTTTTCTAAAATAATTTTTGTTTTTTCTGACATCTGTCAGACCTCAACTAATAGTTGTGAATATAATTTCTTGGTATTTGAATAAAGGTTTCGTTTTTTAGGTTTACAATCTACTTAAGCAACAGATAATATATTAAGTAGCATATTCAAGAATCTTATCAAACTGGAATATAGATTTAAGTAAATATTGTCCTTTTACATCTATTGCCTTGAGCCACCATTTCGTGATGGTCTGTGTGCTGCCTCAGAGATCACCTGACCAGAAATACTACAACTCTGTAACAGGAAGAAGTGTTGAAGCAAATACACAACTCTGTCTGTTAATTGGCTCATGTGACTTAAAGGAGGAGGAAAGCTACGGAGGCATTATATTGCCAATAGATTAGCTGCAATAGTGCAAGCTAGAATGCTATATTTATTCTGTATTAAGCTAAAGGCAGGAAGCCTGATACAGAAGCCCATGAGTACACAATAGAAGGAAATAAATGCTGTGTTCCTTTTGACAGAGGACTCAGAGCAGCATTACTTTGAGGGTTTACTGGTATATTTATATAGATCTTTCTGATAAGGCTAACTTAGTTTTAATCTTTCCTTCTCCTTTAAGAAGTATAGTTTATTTGATTTGTTTGTATGCACAGTGAATCGTAGGATCCCAGGGGGTGACCATCGTTTTTTAAAATGGCAATTTTCTATTTATGATTACCCA
The DNA here is from genome assembly GCF_017654675.1 of Xenopus laevis. Classification (NCBI taxonomy): domain Eukaryota; kingdom Metazoa; phylum Chordata; class Amphibia; order Anura; family Pipidae; genus Xenopus; species Xenopus laevis. The sequence continues at coordinate 22,395,953 of NC_054387.1, forward strand.
ATGGCATATACTACTAGAAACATATATTATTATGAAAATGGTTCGTTTACATGAAGCAGGGTTTTACATATGAGCTGTTTTATGCAATATCTTTTTAAGGAGACCTACATTGTTTGGGCGGTATAGTTTTCCTTTAACATGCAAAACCTAACCAGCAAAATGTTGCCACTGTAGGACCTGCACATAACCATACTTACCCCACTATACACTACTTTTGCTTGCACTTCTGGTTCCAAGACAGGGAATATTTGGAAGCAGAGGAGGAGTATATTTTCCCAGTATGACCCGAACCTAACTAAAACCTGCCAATGGTCACCCAAATTACAACCCAAATCTGCAGGTCCTGCAAGTTTTGGGTTAACCCACACATCACTGCCTTGAGGCTGTCCAGGATCAAACACATGAATGGTATAGTATACTGCACGTGCCAGTCTTCCACCACTGTAATCCATTGGTACCCCTATTAAAAATTCACTTTACTTGTCCTTATAAGCAATAGAAATTCAGGACAACAATACAAGCCACAGTTTGCATTCAAGCTGGCAATGCTGTTGAGGCGTATTATGGAATAGGGGACCACTCCAAGCATCACAAAATATGGATCTGACTAGTGCAGACAATACCGAATCTGCTTGTCTCTATGTAGCAAAAATCAGGGAGTGGTCCTGTAACACACTAAAAAGGGTAGTTCACCTTTGTTAACTTTTAGTATGATGTAGAGAGTGATATTCTGAGACACTCTGCAATTGGTTCTCATAAAATTATTTGTGATTTTTGAGTTATTTAGCTACTCATTCCACAGCTCTTCAGTTTGCAATTTCAATAATCTCGATGCTAGGGTCCAAATTACCCTAGTAAACATGCATTGATTTAAATAAGAGACTGGAATATGAAGAGTAGAGGACCTCACTAGAAAGATGACTAATAAAAATAGCAATACCAATTAATTTGTAGCTTTAGAGAATATTTGTTTTTTAGGGGGGCCAGTGACCACCATTTGAAAGCTAGAAAGAGGTAGAAGAAGATGGCAAATAATATAAAAACTATAGAAAATTAATAATTAAGACCACTCATCTGTGTTTCTTACTCCGTCGGCGTCTTCCGCAAGATGCCCAGCGCCCAGGGAAGCCTTGTGGGATGTTGGACGCCTGTGTGTCAAACTGGGCATGGCGTCAAAACGTGCAGTGTCATTGTGTAATGTTTTTGTGCACATCCCTTACTATAGCACAAAGCCTTAGCTTTTCTTAAATGAGCCCAAATATATTAGGGATGCACCGAATCCAGGATTCGGTTTGGAATTTGGCCAGGATTCAGCCTTTTTCAGCAGGATACGGATTTGGCGAATCCTTCAGCCTGGCTGAACCGAATCCTAATTTGCGCATGCAAATTAGGGGACTGGGGGGGGAAAAAGTGTGTCTTTTTGTCACAAAACAAGGAAGTAAAAACATTTCCCCCTTCATATCCCTAATTTGCATATGCACATATACACTGAATACACTAATCCAATTACATATGCAAATTAGGATTCGGTTCAGCATTCGGCTGAATCTTGTGCAAAGGATTCAGGGGTTCGGCCGAATCCAGAATAGTGGATTCGGTGCATCCCTACAATATATTAATGATAACTTTTATCATCCTGTATTACCTCACAGTTACAGCATCTTCCCTTGACACCACTTTCACTTACTAAAGACACTATCACATAGTTACATCACTTTTCCTTGATATACCTTGCCTTCCTATAAACAGTTTCCCACACTTACGGACACTATCTTGCTTAACCATAGATACTATTCTAGTTACAGCTCCTTTTCCTAACACCAGTATGCATTACTATTGACAATGTCACAGATACTGATTCTTTCCCTAACACTAGCTTGTCTTACTATTGGTACAATCAAACATTTGCAGCCACTTCCAAAAAAAGTAAATACAACTATAGGGATATAGATTTTCTTTACCTCCTTTCTACATACAAATCCTACTCTGCAGTCTCCCAAAGAGCTGTGTCCATGAAACATTTACTTAAAATATCGAAAGGCATCTATTACGATATGATTAGATCTCCATACTCCCTATTCTAAGAAAATATATTATTTTATCTTGACATAGAAAAGTACTTTTTATAGTTTTATATTATAGCTTGCATGTTTATGTAAGCGCAATGGAAAATATATTATCAAGTGGCTGTGCTTGTTATACATGATTTTCTTGTATCGTGTGTGCAATGTTGTGGTATAAATTGAGAATGTTACATATAAATAATAAATTTATGTTTTCAATTGAATTGTTTCTGCACAGAAGGATTTGCTGGCCATTTTGCACTTTTGTGGGGGTGTATTTTCAACTCTGTATACGGTGACTTTTCATGCAATCTAGCAGCTCCTGTTAACAGGGTTGTCCACCTTGCTGTAGAAAGTGATATCCTGAGACAATTTGCAATTGGTTTTCATTTTTTATTATTTATGTTTTTTGTGTTATTTCGATTTTAATTCATCTCCTCTCTAGTTTGCAATGTCAGCAATCTGGGTGCTAGGGTCCAAATTACCCTAGCAAACATGTAAATAACAAATAAATAGAGGGGGTACGTGACCCCATTAGAAAGCTGGAAACTAATAATTCAAAAACTTTAAAGAGGAAAAAATTAAGGCCTATTGAAAAGTTGCTAGAATTCTATAACATGCTAAAAGTTAACTTAAAGGTGAACCACCTCTTTAATAACAATGAGAACACTGACTGCAGACAATATATCAAGAATAATCTTTAGTATCATGTCAGTTTGGGATTCTTTTCCTATATTAAAATATTAAGTTTCTTTTTTTATTGACATACTGTATATTTACTAGCTTGAACTGGACAAGGTGACGCTAGGGTCGTCCTTAAAACCTGACACAGTGAGAATCGATGATGTCTGGGGGGGTGTGGTCATATTGGGGGGTGGGGAGTGTCACTAGGGGGCAGATTGGTCCTATGACATGCAGGGCACATTCTTGACATTTTTGTTTGTGTTTCACAAAAATGAAACCCAGGCAGCTTTGCAAAGTGCAATTTAGACATATATTTTCCCAAAGTGCAGCATTTTTCCTAGAATCCCAGCATCATTATGGTGCAAAGGGATATTTAATGCAATTGCCCTGCTGCCAACAAATTGCATTTTGCCCAAACTAAGACAACTACGTTTCATCTTAAATCAGATGCTATTATGCTGAATATTTTCCTATTCTTTTGGTGCAACTGCAAGCGGTGATTGACCCAATGTGCTGTGGAAAGGGAACCCTGGAGTTAATGCTTGGTAAGAAGGTTGTGGTATAGGGTTGCCACCTGCCCGACTTTCACACGGACAGCCCAGTTTTCAGGAGGGATTTCCTAATTTGGATTTAAAGTGAACAGCCAATTGGCAAGATTGTAAAACTTGTTGTACATTTTGTTTCGACCACTATGGTGTTTTTCATGAAAAGAGGGAACATTTCTCCCTGAGACCACCACTGTGATTTAAACACCATTTGTGCCTCAGCCCTTAGCATTCAGGTCTGAGTTGTTTCCCCTCTAATAATAATTTGGCAAGTGAGTTTTTTCGCCTTCCTCTGGATCAACAGAGATAACAAATAAAAGTGTTGTCTATGTGTACTACATGAAAAATAATTGTGTTGAATAATAAATTGCATCTGATGTTGCACATTGCCCTTGATTAAATAAAATGAGATCGCACTGCAGCCTTTAGAACTTCAAATTCTAAAGGAACGGCTGCAAGGTTTTAGTGACTGTAAATTCATTATTAATGGAGCACATCGCTCTGTCATATCTATATATAAAAAATGATTTTCTGACACACCAAGGCAAGTGGTCATGAAAACCCCATATATACAAACACTGCCTATCTGCAAATCATAGAATGCTTATATACCATACCTAGATTGACTCAGTGTTCTGCTAATTGTGACATAAAATGGATGTGGGGCAATGAACTCTGGGTAGCCAGGGAAATAAACACTAGGGCCACAGCTGGCCTTTGACAACGCTCCATTATGTGAACAAAATGCGGATTAGGCTTTCAGGTTTTTTTGGGTTTTAGATGCATGATAGGAAATCAGTCATTTCAAAAAGGCAACTGGGTAGCCATTTCAATAAGCATATAGAGGGCAATACCTGTGTGTCAGCCATATAAAAAAACTCCTGTGAGGGACAGCAAAATGCGGAGGTATTCTAGTTATGGTATTTAAACGTCCTTTGACTTATAGAGAGGTAGTAATCAGAATTCAGCATTCACATGCTGTGGGCCATAGTGTTAATTTCCCTGACTACCACTGAGGCTACCACTTTTTTTTTTACAGGTAAGGTGGAAAACAAAATGTTGATGGTGTCAAAGATATTGTAGAAAAGGTATAAAAGTAGGTGTTGGTTTATGCAACTGATAAAGATGCCATGAAAGACCTGATAAGCAAAGATAATGCAACAATAATGAATACCTATTTTCATTTGTGTCAACTGATTTTATCAAGGGCTGCTCCAAGTAAAGGTACACACAAATCTGTAACTTACCAGAGCTGGTAGTAGCTGGTCGGCCAAGTATACAAAGCCTGCCCCAACAGAAAAACCAACAGCTGCAGGCACAAAAGCGAAGCTGCCATACTGGTTGGAATTTTCAGCCATCTCAATAGCAGGGGCAAGAAGAGACCAATAGGATGCAGCAAGCATCACCTGAAAGACAAAAGAAAACCCAACAGTTCATTCATACATGCCAATGCTGAGTTATGTCACCTTGACTCTTCATCCATATATAAGCAGTGAATCTAAATTCTCTAATAGAATAGCCTCATGGAAGGTGTTAAGCGGTGTACCTCTTTCATTCAGCCTATAAGTGCAAAAATTAGCTAAATAGTACCCACATTAGCAGTTAAATGAGTGGGCGTCACAGTAGATATTGTGGTTTCCTTGGCCTTTGATTAGGTAATTACTAAAAACTGGCCAGTGGGCATTATGAAGTAGCCTACCTGTTTGTCTGCAGCCTGCCCACTGCTACTTAAAAATAAACATTCCCTAATGAAAAAAAAATGTCAATACATGTAATGTATTTTATATACTTTTCTTATCTGTAGCTAATAAGACTTTAATGCTTCTTCATAGGTATGCTAATCAGCTGGCTCCTGCTGAATTATTTCAAAATATAGAACATACGTGGGGAGAAAATACAGACAGATACTGCTTTTAACAGCAGTTATATGTACAGATAACTTTAAAACTAAGTGAATAGAATTGAATGTAAATCTAAAAACTCCTTAGAAATATAATTTCTTTCATTTGGCAAAAATAAAATGTTTGAATTTACATCTCCTTTAAACATTTCTGAACTTGGTATGCTCTTCACAAGTATAAGCTGCATTAGACAGAATCAGATAGAATGATAATCAAGTTTAGCTCTGGATTAGAGTGCAGCATATAGAGCAAGCCTAGACATCTAAGATTGATTAATTCTACCTGATATTTTAAAGAAGTCAGATGAAAAATGAAGACTGTAGAAAAAGAATGTTATCTGCTCTTAAATCCGTGTTTCTAAACAATCTAACATTAATATATAGAAACCCAGAAGCATCTCTAATTATGCTCGATGAAAGAATAAACCAACATGCGTCACTACGAAATGAAACAGTATAAATCACATCAGAGCAATCTTTTATTTCTGCTATTAACTCAAAAACATCTGCAGAGATTATAATAACATTAACGTGGGTGGAAGGTTCAGGAAAATTTCCATTTACAAAACATTTCAGACTTAGTTGAACTATGAAGGCAGAATTTATGTAAGGCGCACTTTGTTGCATTTACTCAAGCAAAGCTCTCAAGCTCTCATACTTTTGAAGCATGCTTCCATTTCATGGCAGGGAAGAAAGGAACAACTCAAAGCATAATGTATTGCTGTTCTCAGTATTCATCTCTCCATCCTAGACACAAAAAAAGAAACTGGTGTAGAAAATTGTTCAACACTGTATTAGTACTAGTTAGAGTATGCTTGTATTTTCTTGTGGAAAAAATCTGTGTACCTGTATATTAATTTAAAGGAATTGTTCATTGTAAAAATAAAAACTGGCTACCGTATATACTCGAGTATAAGCCGAGTTTTTCAGCATCCAAAATGTGCTGAAAAAGTCTACCTCGGCTTATACTCGAGTCACTGGGCAGTAGACTGCCCTTTTAATCATTCATATACCAACAGTTCACTTGGGGAGAGACTGCAATATCACACAGCGCCCTCTGTTGGTTATATGAAACAATAACAGTGCGCCCTCTGTTGGTTATATGAAAGAATAACAGTGACTGCAATATCACACAGCGCCCTCTGTTGGTTATATGAAAGAATAACAGTTACTGCATATCACACAGCGCCATCTGTTGGTTATATGAAAGAATAACAGTGACTGCAATATCACACAGCGCCCTCTGTTGGTTATATGAAGGATTAACAGTGATGGCAATATCACACAGCGCCCTCTGTTGGTTATATGAAAGAATAACAGTGACTGCAATATCACACAGCACCCTCTGCACATGGTAGTGGGACAGTGGGACAATGCACACAGTAATCCGTTTGGCAATTCTCTGTCACCATCAACTTTGCAAAGAAGTCCGGTTGATCGCTGGGGGGGTCGCTTTGGCCGAATGTGCGCTGCTGGGAGACAGGGCTGTAGTTGTGTCTAGGCTTATACTCGAGTCAATAAGTTTTCCCAGTTTTTGTAGGTAAAATTAGGTACCTCGGCTTATACTCGAGTATATACGGTAAATAGATAGGCTGTGCAAACTGTACAAAATGTTTCTAATATAGTTAGTTAGCCAAAAATGTAATCTATAAAGGCTGGAGAGACTGGATGTCTAACATAATAGACATCCAAGCCCCCCTTAGTTCATAAAACTTACTGATTAGTGATGTGCTTGCAAAAAAATTCTTTGACCCAGGCCAACTCTAACCCACCATAATGCAACCCAGCACAAGTATATAAATTAAAGCTGCAATTAATTTCCAGTGACAGTAGTAGGGTTGGACATAGCTGGGAAGGTCAGAAAAGGGCTGGAGACCCACCACCCACTACAGGGGGCAATTGGTCAGCCAGAACTTGCATCAGGCTAAGCTCCCCCTAGCTATGGTCAGCCCCACAGTAGAGTCCTGCACCGGGTCGGGAACCAGTGGAATACCTGCAAAATGTTCAGGTTTTGGCAAAAAGTCCCCGATTCCCTAGCCATGTAGGCTATTCACGGGTAACCCGACTGGGTACCGGCAAAGGTGTGGGCTTGATCCCACCCTCCCCTGTGGTTTCTTCCATTTTCCTGCATTTTCAGTGCTGGGGTGACGTCACTTCCAGTTTCACTGGCCCCGGGTCAGAGGGTAAGTTGAGCTATTGGGGTTCAGGTTGGGTAGCAGTTTAGTGGGAGAAATTTGCGGGTTGCGGGTCTGGGTTGCAGGTCACGGGATGCGGGTATGGCTCGGGTCTAACAGAATGGACCAGATCAGGTCTCTACCCCACAGTTTGGGGACCACTGGCCTAAATAGACACACTACTGTACTGTACTACTCAACCACCATGTTGCTGGTCTACAAATGCCAACATACGTTAACTTATCATCAAGGTTAAGGCATGCTGGAAGCTTTAGTCCAGCAACATCAGTGTTCAATTCTTAAAGTAGCATTGCTAAAGGAGAACTAAACCCTAAAAATTAATGTGGAAAATTAATATTTTTATTTTATATACTGAACTTATTGCACCAGCCTAATGTTTATGCTTCTCAATAGCAGTAATGATTAAAGTGTCTTCGACTCTCACATGCTCAGTGGGCAGCTGTTGAGAAGCTAAGCTTAAGGGTTGTCGCAAATTATCAAGCAAAAAATGAGGTTTGTCTGTAATTTAAGATGATATTACAGGGCTCATTATTAGATTCTCATACTAGTTGCACTGGTGTCTGTGCTGTCATGTAGTAATTATCTGTATTAATTACTAATCAGCCTTATATTGTGACATTTATATTCTATGTGTACTGCATATTGTGAGTGGGTCCCTAAGCTCAGTAAGTGACAGCAGCACAGAGCATGTGCAGTGAATCATCACAAAAGAAGATGGGGAGCTACTGGGGCATCTTTCGAGACACAGATCTTTACTGCTAAAGGGCTATGGTTGCCTTGGGCTAGTACAGAATCCCAAAACATAACGTACAACATTTCCAGCCTACTTCTTAAGCCTTAGTTCTCCTTTAAAATAATGTTTGCCCGGTTTTCCATGGCCTGTGACTACATTAGAAGGCAAAATAATCCTTCTATGAGAATCTCAGCTGATCTGTGAAAATCTGGCTCCACGTTCTCTTTTTGTGCACTGAACAAATAAGCCCATTATTCTCACGTCTGCTTACAGTCTAATATAATAAAGCCAAAATGACATTACAGCAAGATTACGAACATAGTGCAGGTAATCATGCTCATAGTTAATTCTCGTGAATCTATAATTAAGTATTTAGCTATGGGACTATTTAGCTATGTTTTTATTTACTGCAAATATCTCATAATGTTTTACTCCATGAGTGAAATCAGTGTTAAGTTAGGGAAAGCAGAGGAAGGATACATGTCTACAAGCATCTCTATTAAAGACTTGGGTATCTCATGAAACACACACAAAAGAGAAACATCGCAGGACAGCAGAGGGGACACTAAGCTTTAACACCTAGCTCTAAGTAAGAATGGCTCTTATTTCAGCGATAGGTAGGGTTTCAGTGCCAATTTCAGCCCAATACCACAAGCCCAGCTATAGAGTACATTTTTTCCTATGGATTTCTATTAAAATGTGAGGTGTTGTATGCTAGCCTACAAAACTTAATTTCAGCCAGGACTCGCAATTCCTTATTGGTAAAATGTGAACAAAATTAGTTAACTTATAGTAAGGTAGCAAGTATCTGTTGAGAGATGTTTAAGACAACAAGGATGTATGAAAAAAGTAACTATGGTCTTATTTAACATACAAATTAATTATGGCCCTGATACAAGACCATGAGACCCCCCCCCCAGCTATTAAAAGTTGCAAGAAAAGTGCCATTGCCCTAAAAGGACAATTTATTTGCAGATACAGTTAGGTTCATAAATATTTGGACAGACAACTTTTTTTTTCAAATTTTGGTTCTGTACAATGAATTTTAAATTAAACAACTCAGATGCAGTTGAACTGCAGACTTTCAGCTTTAATTCAGTGGGTTGAACAAAAAGATTGCATAAAAATGTGAGCCGCTGAAATGAAATGATTGTTTTAAATAAAAGGCTTTAGTTCCTCACATTTTTATGCAATCTTTTTGTTAGAACTCTAACTTTTAAAACTTAACCTCCATTGAAATTGACACTTGATTATATAGTGAGATCAATAGAAATGAGAACTGGAAACAAAAGGCTAATCAACGAGATGGCAGTCAGGACATTTTAGTTTTCTTGTTTAAAACTTGTTTAACATAACAGAAGTTCATGTCCCCAAGGGGGTAATAAGCCAAATGAGGATTCTTTGTTCCCAGCAGAGCAGTCTTGCATAATAGCTCTTGCTGTACCTCTCCCAAGACACAGCTTCTCTGTTAATAGTGATGCATTATTAATCGTATGTATTAATGATTCAAAGGCGGGGGGTTGGGGGTGTAGATAAGGCAAGAGAAAATTCCCCCCACTGATTATTACTACCAATTTGTAAAACTAAGAGACAGGAAAACCAACAAACTACTAAATTATTAACCAAAGCATTGTACTCTACTAATAATATACAGTGTTTATTACAGAAATCCGTGTTTTCCTCACAATTTTGCTATGATATCATTGCCCTCAGCACACACTGCAAGTACAGGGCCTTCAGTAAGTTTATAGGGTTTTCTCTTGTACATTTTGACAAATCAGCAATCAGGGCTCCCATCAGGCTCTACATACAACTTGGCCCTCAAAAGCTGTTGTCTCTACTATTCCTATTGTTACACTTTTGATCCCCAATGGAAGCATCTTCCAGTATGCATGAAACATGCACCATACCTTCATGGGTGATGGAGACATTTGCTCTGGAAAAAATGTATTATTCCTGAACAGCTCCTGTCCAGAGGTACCTAACTCTCTGAGCACAAAAGCAACAGGAACCGATAATACTAAATGAAAGCATTATAGTAGTACCTTAAAGGAGAAGGAAAGTATTTTTATACTTGGGGTTGCCAAAATGTAGGCCCCAAGTGATTGTATTTACTTACCTGACACTCCTGTGCTCCTATCAGCAGAAAACTGCACCGGCCCGGGGTTCTTCCAGCGAGTACCACTGAATGATCCTCTTCCTGCTTCTTCTTTCAGGGCTGAGCATGTGCAGTAGAGCGAAAAGCCAAACTTTAACGAAAAAGCTGGCTATTTAATTTTACTGCACATATCTTTTCCCCAGGAGATTTGAAGAGTGAAGAAGCAGGAAGAAGATCATTCCGTGGTATTTCGCTGGAAGAACCCCGGGCAGGTGCCGTTTTCTGCTGATAGGAGCACTGGCACGGAACGTCAGGCAAGTAAATACAAACTTTTCGGGGTGCCTAACTTTTGGCACTGCCAAGTATAAATGAATATGTATGTATTAATATCAATACAAAACCTACAAAATCCACATTCGATTACATGATGACACAGGACACAGTGCAGTCTGCTTGAATCGGCTGCTGGCAGATATTATTTGACTTTTGACTATTTGGCTGTTTTGATAATTTATGGCAATCCCTACGCAGCCCAGGCCACACTGAGCATGTGCATGGTCTTGGTCTTGCAAAGATGTTTAACAAAGTTACAAGATGGTGACCCCCTGTGGCCAACTTTGAAAGCATAAATCATTTTTTTTTATTAGGCTTGTGATGCAGTAAGTTCATGTTTAGTATACAAAATACTATGTGTGCTATGTGCTATAGTGCAGTGGTTCCAAAACTATAGGGGCTAGGGTACCAGCTGAAAGACCAGTTACAGTGAGATTTTTGGTAAATGCTTATCTGCTCTCCTAGATGCCCCTGGAAGGTCAGTTTGAAGGTATAAGAAAAATTTAGGGTCGAGCACTTGTCCTGTCCTAGATGCTATTAGAACACTGGCTGAATGGTTGATTCAGCAATGTTTTTATGTGTTCATAACCTTCCTTTGTTGGAGAGAGGGGTGCTCCTCTCAGTTTGGCACATCCATAGTCTTGATTTGCATCTGGTCAATGGCTGTTGCAGTATTGAAATACAGTAGAATACTAATTTAACTCCCTTAGAATTTCCATTTTACGGTCCAACATAAACTGTGGGTATTTTTTTCCCTCCAATTATACGTTTTCCCAGACTATATGCCATTTTTCCGGGATCCCATGGAAAACTTAAATTTGAGGGTTCTTGTGTACGTCTTACATTGTAGCCCATAATGAGCTGCAGGTAAAAGCATGGGATCCATTATCTGAAAAACTTGGGGCCTCACATTTTCTTCAGATAAAATGTCTCTCAGTAATGTGGAACTATACTGGCAGTATCTTGCAAATCATTCTAATGTTTTCTGACAGACTGTGTGTCTATTCTTTTATAGTAGCAAAATGGGAAACCGAACCTGTTAAGTGTGAGAAGTGTTGAAAGGAACCAAAACACCCTTCACAAGCAATTGCATGCAAAGTGAAGCCTTCTGAAGGTATTAACTTGTCTCATGCCATACACACAACTCTGCCTAGATACCAAAAATGAGAGTTTTGATTCTTCCATAATGCATCATGGGTGCACTCCTTTATGTCCCTTTGTCCAACTATGCATCCAGAACCACTGATTTATAGAACAGATACAGTCTAATGGTTCAGAGCCATATATACCAACTTGCAGACAGACAATGGAACATGGCTTCTGAGGAGTAGGACTTGGAAAGTAGCGAAATGGGAAACCGGACCTGGCTAGGGTGAGAAGGGCTGAAAGGAGCCAAAAAGCCCTTCACAAGCAATTTCATGCAAAGTGAAGCCTTCTGAAATCAGAAGGTATTTTACTTGTCTCATTCCATACACACAGCACTGCCTAGATACCAAAAATGAGAGTTTTGATTCTCCCATAAGGCATCATGGGCTATCCTTTGCTCAATCTTTTATGTGCATACTGTACATCCCAACATTTAGAAAATAGAAAGAGGGATAAAAAGAGCGCAGCAAATTTTTGACAATGTCCATTTTATGGACACGCCCCCCCTAAATACCACATCCATTTTACAAAAGTTGGCAGGCTATGGAAAGTCTTAACACATTTATAGGAGGTTTAGGTTCAGATTTTATGTGTTATTACAGTTTTGCTAATGAAGGCGAATTGCCCTTTAAGCTGCAAGACACAGTTTTCCCAAGAGACTTGCTTATCTTAAATAGTTACAATTGTATATTTGCATATTTTAAAATTTTAAAAATGCATCTAAGTGCAGCCAAGTATTCTGGGCTCTATGCTAAAAACCTCTTCTTTACTTAAGTTTTAGAAAATTTGTATCTTTTTCTGGCTGTTCAGTGCTGGAGATCAAAGAAATCATTGGGACATTCAGTAACAATCCGGGACTGCGGGTTGAAAATCGAGATTGTCCTGCGAAAAACGGGACAGTAGGTAGGTATGTATGTGTTCCACTGCAGGGGAAAGCAGGAACAAATGCAGCCCAGTCTATTCTTTTAGTTCATATTCACTGTGGCACAGACAAGCCCTGAACACAGGTGGAACGCAACTTGATGCTAGTGCTCCGCTTATAAAATAAGCACACCCCTAGGAGTACTCTGCTTTGGTAATGTTTGTTCTCAATTTAACAAACCAGCTACTAATTGCAGCCTCTGCAAACTTGCAGATGAGTAAATACAGAAAAGGGGAAGCAACAAAGTTTGATTAATATCATTCAGAGCTACAAATCTCAACAGAAATGAAATCCACAGAACAGCCCATTGCCGGTCATTACATTTGCTTCTAATTGCACATCATTAAAAAGAAATAAAAGATGACCATGCGAGCTGGAAGATGGCATGACAGGTGGCCACTATACAGATGGCTAAAAGGTTACACCATACCATCTCCAAGGATGGTCACAGTACAGGCATAAATTCTGTTAATCAGAGCTGATTAGGCATCATTACTGTGGGTTAATATTATTATTTCATGGCTGACTAATTTTCCTTTGATGCCCTTACACAAGGAGAAAACACAAACCCCTTATTATGAATTCAAACAATAAAGCATGTCTTCATTTTGTTTGTAATTAATAGATGCCTGATGGGTGCTGAATTACTATTTGGGACTTACATGTTGGAGAGTAAAAAAAGACTTAATTACAGAAGAGAAAATTTTAGTTCCTTAAGATCAGTACTTCAGAGCATAGATTGGAGCATTCGTTTTTCCACTAAAAACACAGAACAGTAAGTGTTAAGGACAACCCTAAGTGGTCAATTCAGAAGTGAGGAAATTTAAAGGAAAGAACACTAAGACATTTAAAAACAACAACTCAGAGGGGAAAGAAGCTGTGTTTAAGGAATATAAACACTATAATAATTGTTGTAAAATGATATTAAATCATTACTGTTGATTAAATGTAAGAGCGTTATGGACCACCATATGAGGCTCAATTAAGCCCCCCAGGTATACAACTAAAAATAAATTGTCAATACAATTAGCCTTACATTTTATTTTGTAAATTTCTTTAAAAACATTTTTCTATGCTGCTTCTCTGCCAACAGAAATGTAACATGAAATATCATTGCTACAGTAAATTATGCTGATAACCACACATCAAACGAAGGTTTGCGACACATAAAGTGACACCTGGATTATTAAAAAGGTGCCTGTCTTTAGATTTAATGGAACTCTTCTGGTGACAGGGACCACTGTTAACAGGTGGTTTCTATTAAAAATACTGTTTGGGCAGTAAACATTGTGTGCCATGAGCCAAGTGGAGTGGCTACGTGTTTATTTTTTCATATTACTGTTCATTCTACTCAGACAGAATTGTACAGTATTCATACTCTATCTGTTGTGATCATGTTGTGTTGTTCCATCTGCATTCCAAGTTGTGCCTGCACCACACTGAGTACAGCCTCACTCTGAGCATTACTTAAAATGTAAAACTTTCAAATATTAGGTGGCTCTTTCAACTTGAAGAGGTTTAACTTAAGGCCCAGGTTCCACTGTCACGCAGATATCAATATCAATTTCACACAGGGCTCAGTCAGGAAGCAGTTTTTATTCTATAAGCCCCTGCGGTGGAAAAAGGACTTGCAATGCATCACGAACTATGAAAAGGAGTAATATAAATAAATGTAGACATACTAAATGTGTTATTTGGTCATACAATGATGCACTGAAATGAAGGTACTGTAAATATGAAGATGGTTAAAGGCACACAATGTTACATAGTTACATTGTAGCTGAACCTTAAAAAATGTCCATCTTGAAACATAAAATGTATCTCTCAGTACAACGGTTTTATTTTTTGTCTTGGTCTTTCAAGGCCACAGCTAAATTAAAGCAAGCACATTCTAAAAAATATTTTTTTTTGTGCAGATTAGTTTATTCTACTGGCTGTAGATGAATCTAAGTCTGAGGGCACATGGAGCGTTGGCTCTGCTGTTCTCAGCCAGCATTTTTTTGCAGGCTAAGAGAAGCAATTCCGCTCCTTCTGCAGCTCTGTTTATCTGCACTGAAAAGTACAGCTTCCACTTGAGTGCAGGTATACGGAATGGAGATACAGTAGTCCTGACAATGCTTTCTTTGCATTATTCAGGCTGATTTTCTGCATCTATAGGCTTTACAAGCAGGGACACTTTACCATGTAAAAGATTGCAGGGAGCATGGGTGTTGGCAGAACATTTTCTTGGGGTCGGGGGGTGGGCAAGTAAGCCAATATTCTATAGGGTAGCATTCCACTGAAGATGAACCAATTCATGACAATGCACTAAATAAAGGAGTAGCTTACATTGTGGTGGGAAGTATAAATTAAGGTGTTGTGTTGGGAATTACATTTTTTGGAACTAGCTGAAGAAATCAGCATGGGCCAACTTCCCCTTCTTGCCCCCTTGTGGACACCTATGGCAGGGAGGGAGCAGGGATGGGGCCAATGAAAAACAGTGGAAGGGGGGTTTGTTCTCCTATAAAAAAAAATGTTTTTGTTCAGACCAGTTTTGATATGCTTCTGCTGCAGATAAATCTAAAGGACATGAGAGCAATTTGGACCACAAGCTGTGTATTGCAGACTTGTACAAAATAACTAAATTGCACCATCTCAAATAAAGCAGTGTGTGTGAGAGGCTAAGCAGCAATGGTTGGTTTGCCCTATGTAACTAAAGTGCACATTCTTCCTGTGATAAAAGTACTCAACATCAAAAATAATTCAGACAACAGCACAATAGTTATACATCCGAAAAAAGTATACCTCCTGGCCTTAAAATGACACCTATTATAGAACATTTCAAAGAACACTTGAAGGGAAATTTGGACTTTCAGAATTCAGAGAATGCATCTAAAAAATCTCAGTTCATGACAGAAACTAAAACTGATTCAACTTTTTTCATTAAAGAAAAAAAATACTTTTTTAAAGAAAAAACTTATGGATTCAGATTTTACATTGAAAAAAATGTAAACTAAAATATACAAATACATTATTAACCCTGGTTTAATTTTAAAATGAACACAATGTAACTGGTCTTATATCAGCAATTAATGACAGAACAATGAGAATGGAATGGAGGAATAATAGAAACCAAATGTAAGGAGGGTATAGAGTTGGTTGAGGAGGGTATAGAGTTGGTTGCTTTGGGCAAGTGAAGCTACTTTATGGATCTGATATATCGGGGACGCATGCCAAAGTCAACATCAAGTTGCCTGCACCACAATGAATACAGCCTGATAGGAAATACAAGCCCGATTTTCTTCCATCGTTCCCATACTCTGAAATGAAATTAAAGATTCAAAGCAGTGGAACTCAGAAGTTTGTGAGAGACCTTAGAATGGCAAATGTATAAAATGTTAGTACAGGTGATTTTGCAAACAAACTACATATTATTAATAAATGAGTTCTAGAAAGTTGCATGATCTATTGAGACAGGCTATTACTCCACACCATGCCTTGATCCCCTGCCTAGAAGATCTCCACCATGAACATTACTAATGCCTTAAGGAGGGGCAGATATTAGCAGAGGAGTTGCCTGTATAATCCACAATTTAGCAGAAAAATGTGGGTACAGTGAAAAATAGAAGAACGAAACAACAACAATCTTTTACATATCATACTAGAAGGCTGTTTTAAGCAAAGCAAAATAAAACAAACCAAAAAGTATTAGCTTTCTTAAACCAGAAATCTACAAATACTGTAACAGAAGGAAAGTAAATATTTCAATCCAATATTAACAACTACCATGTCTAGACATAAGAGCTCACACTCAAAAGCATATATAAATAAAACTGTTAAAGATTTATAGAGTTCATTAGAAGGTGCTGGTTTGTTTATCTACCTAAGGTAAGCATATTGGGAAAGTGGGATTTTTTTTTTTACATTTCCTTTTTGGCTTAACTGGATCTATATCTAAAACAACTAGGCCTTGTAACCTGTGTAACTCCCTTTGTGATTTTAAGGTAGTGTAAACATATGCAAATATGGTCCGTATTTACCTAAAAATGCTCCCTTTATTATAAAGATTAGGTTATTGTTATCCTTTATTTATATCCTGCAGACATATTCCACTGATATTAAAGGACAAAAGATAATGACATGTATAAAAGCAAACCCCCAAGATGCACCCTTTGTTAGGCTTTGAGATAGGGAGCAGCTCATAACTCAAAGGGCAAATCTGTAGACTGGTACAGGTATGGGATCCTTTATCCTGAAACCCGTTAAACAGAAAGCTTCAAATTATTGAAAGGTGGTCTCCTTTAGGCTCCATTTTATCCAACTAATTACATTTTTTAAAAACAATTTTCTCTGTAATAATAAAATAGTACATTGTACTTGATAAAAACTAAGATATAGTTAATCCTTATTTGAAGCAAAACCAGCCTATTGGATTTATTTAATATTTACATGATTTTCTAGAAGACTTAAGGTATAAAGGTGTAAATTACGGAAAGATCCGTTATCTCGAAAACCCCAGGTCCCAGATCATTATTCTCTTCATTCCTGGTTATCACAGTAACAGAAGAGAGCTGATATATATGTAGTCCTCAAAAAAGGAGCACTCACAGGTCTTATAAGTAGAAAAACATTTAATAAGGGCACAAAACTAATGTTTTTTGAGCCTTTCTCAAAAAAGCCTTTTCCCTTTCCCTTTTTTGAGGACTACATTGATAACACGTTGGAAGGATTGCACCCAGGCATCTATTTGACGATTTTTTCGAGAGTGCCAGCATTCTACAAGTGTATATATATATATATATATATATATATATATATATGTATATATATATATATATATATATATATATATATATATGTATATATATATATATATATATATATATATATATATATATATATATATATATATATATATTATATATATATATATATATATATATATATATACACATACATATATAAAGTCATTTTATATGTATTCCTCATCAATCATTTCCCTAGCTCTAGCACAGCCCTGTTAGCTTGGAGAGGTAGATAAAAGCAGGTTTCAAGCAACTTATATTGAAAGCGATTGCAATATACATAAAACACAAATGCACAAAGAGACAGGATTCATCACTAGAAAATGCATTACTTCCTCTTAAGATAACAGCTAAATAGAAAGAGGTGTCACTATTTACTCAGAAAGATGAAAAACAAAATCCTTGCATTAAGTAAAGGGAAACTGCTAAAATGGCTTTAATATAGCTCTGCGTTTTCAGCCTCCATTCATTTGGATGTGCAAAGCTTAATCTACTTAAAGGGGTTGTTCATCTTCCAAACACTTTTTTCAATTCAGTTGTTTTTAGATTGTTCCCCAGAAATAAAGACTTTTTCCAATTACTTTCCATTATTTATATTTTACTGTTTTTCCAAAATCTAAGTTTAAAGTTGAATGTTCCTGTATCTGGTGTTTGAGTCTGGCAGCTCAGTAATTCAGGTGCAGACTCTGAACTGTTACAATTTTGCAACATTTAGTTGATACATTTCTCAGCAGCATCTCTGGAGTATTAGCAACTATTGTATCAATTCTTACAGCTGCCTGTAATGAAACTCAGAGATTCTGCTCAGCAGGGACAAAGATAAGAAATGGATCAACTAAATGTATCCATTTAGAACAGTTTACAGGGTCGGCGACCCCGTCCCAGAGCTGCTTCAGAAGGTGAAAAAAGACACTTCAATATTAGAAAACGGTCACACATAGAAAATGGAAAGTCATTGGAAAAAGTTGTTATTTCTGGTGATCTATCTGAAAACAACTAGTTGTATGAAGGTGAACCACCCCTTTAATAGCTACAACTGTAATGTCGGGGATATGGGAGTAGTGTCAGTAAGTCAAATTAAGCAGTGAATACATGAAATTATTCTCTGGATTCGCAGGTCTGCTAACAACCGGGCAGATTTCCTTTTCTTCTAAATGTAAACAACATTAGTATTTCAGGACCCTTTATTAAGTTTCATTTGTGAAGTCACTGTTTTTTTAGGTGTAGCAAAATAATACATCATGTCAAAATTGCCATAGCTTTTTGAACCTGCAGTTTCTGTGTGCCTGAAACTGTAAAACCCCAATTAAGTTTGTTCTTGCAAATGTCACTGCCCAAGAGAAATAATGGAATGGAATATATGTGTTTGAGTAATCCAGTCAATATTGCTCCTAAACAAGGCCTGATAAATCAGCAGACTAAGAGGAAGCGGCTCTGAAACATAACCATGAAAACTTTGTTGCTGGCGATCTGCCCGAGTATTGGCTGAAATTGCCATATATCACCTCTAAGTACCAGTCTTAGCAGATAATATCTGTTTAATAAAATAGCAATAAGAAAGCTGGGTCTGCTGGCTGCTATGAAAGGCATTGATCAATGATGTCTGCCTGGTTTTACTTATACAACGCATCTCTTTACAATAAGGAAAGAAAAGGGGATCAATTGCTAAAGGCAGGCTAATGCTAGAAGAGGTATGTGGCTCTAGGGACTTTAAAATGTTGTATACGAACACACATGCAAACCCCGATATGGCCTACTAAAACTGGTTCTATACCTGTAATTGGCAGTCACTTATGTAGTACTTGATGGTCTTCCTGAACACTGCATTTGACCGTTGGTAACAAACCTCCAGGGTTAAATTCGAAATTGTGTATAAAAACAAACAGGCAAACACCTATGTGGCCCTTTACACTAGTTTTATACCTGTATATGAGCATGTATATGACATTTTTGGGGTTATTTATTAAAGTTCAAATGTCAAAAACTACTATAAAATTAGAATTTTTAGTGTGAAAATATTTAAAAAAAAAAAAAAAGATTTATTATACTCCAAGATGGAAAAAGTCAGAATCCGAAAATCCTTCATCTCAGACCTAACGAGGTTGTATATGTCAAAGAGAGAGGTCCCTATCCTATTTGGAAGTTTCTGTGGTCTCTGCTGGAATTAGCCCAAAAATCCGACTATTTTAGACTTTTCGGGCAAAAATCTGAAAATTTTGGGCTAAAAACGTACGATTCGAGTTCACCTTTAAGTTAAATTGTTATAGAATGGTTAATTCTAAGCAACTTTTCAGCTGGCATTCATTTTTTTTCTTTTTTTCTACTGTTTAAATGATTTGCCTTCTTCTTTAGACTGTTTCCAGCTTTCAAATGGGGGTCACTGACCCAATGAATGCTGTAAGGCTACAAATATACAGTTATTGCTACTTTTTGTTACTCAGCTTTCTATTCATGCCCTCTCCTATTCATATTAAAGTCTCTTATTCACATAAATGCATGGTTGCTAGGCTAATTTGAACTGGATTGCTGAAACTGCAAATTGGAGAGCTGCTTAAAAGCTAAATAACTCAAAAACCACAAATAATAACGAATGAAAACCGATTGCAAATTGTCTCAGAATATCCCTCTCTATGACATAAAAAGTTAATGTAAAGGTGAACAACCCTTTTAAATGGTTACTAAAGGATGGCTCTAACCTTACTCATAGGCATATAATGACTCTCACATGCTTAACGTCCAAGAGTAATTTAAAAAAAAAAAAAAGTATTTGCCATAGAATACAGTACGGGGCACATTTAGTAAGGGTCGAAATGAAAATTCGAATTTTAGAATTTTTTTTATGGTCAAAACTGTCAAATTTGACTAGGGAATTATCCAAACTCGATTCGATTTTTTTAAAAAATTCAAATTCAATTTTCGAGATTTATCATACATGCATGTTTTTTGAGAAAAAGCTTGAATCGATTTTGGAGTTTGGTCGATTGATTTTTTTCGAGTCTGTAAATTTAGTCCGAGTTTAAGATATTTTATTTTTTCTTTAATAACCACCCCGGGAGAATATTCGAATTTAAGGGAATTTAAAATTCGACCCTTGATAAATGTGTCTTCCCATTTCACATTTCAAAATGTATATGCACAAGTTTTCCTTCCTACAAATCTTCTCTTGCAATTTATGTACCAACAATAACTTACCAACTTACTTTAAGGCTTTATAAAAAAAATGGCCATACTACTGTCCCTTTGAAAAGTATAGTATAACCACTAATCTTTATACCCAATTAGTCTAACACTGCCCTATTTTCTTGACAGGTTGCAGTGTGGCAATCCAATACTTTATTAAATCTATAATATATAAAAACTTTGTTTTTATCGAAAAATCTGTGCAATATGTTGCCACTTTACAAATAATTGTTAATAATAATAATTGTGTTCTGTTCTTCAGCTATACTGTATTTGAATTTATAAAGGAGAATCAGCTTCCCATGCCCATATACTTGGAAGATTGGAGCACAAGTATTGTTGAACCATTAATACTTCAGCCACAGAGCCCTCTATTTTTTTAATGAATCTTAATCCTTTCAGTGACCTCTCTCAGCATTTTTTTTCACCCACAAACGAAAACTTTAAAAACATATAAAACTGATGCAGTGCCTTGGTGGTGTCAATCTGTTTCTACATTACTGTCTGATTTTTTTTAAAATAAGAAGGGGTTATCACAGATCCGGTGGGACTTATATTGTGTGACTATAAGTTACTGGGCCTCACAGGAAAAACATGTTTATTGCCCCCTTCCATTCCAAAAATATTGTAATGGCAATTCAACACATTGTCACAAGCAATCAATCCCAAAGTCTGTTCAGTATTTGGCCCTCCCATAGTATATGTGTAAGGCTTTCAAAATAATTTATGTTGTATATGTTTTCTATGAACATAGTTGAGTTAACTGTATCTATAAATGTATTCATGTTGAAATTGAACATTATGGTGCATTACTGAGTCACTCATGGGAACAAACTAATACTTTTAAGCATTTAAGGGAGTGAAGAAATAGAATGTACATTTATATTATGTTTTATAGGCAGAATGTGAAAAATGTATGAAGGGTATGAAGACTTAAAGCATGCCTTAAAGGAGAAGGAAAGGTTAAAACCAAGTAAGCCTTATCAGAAAGGTCCATCTAAATATACCAGTAAACCCCCAAAGTAGTGCTGCTCTGAGTCCCCTGCCAAAAGAAACACTGCATTTCTTACCTTCTATTGTGTACTCATGGGCTTCTGTATCAGACTTCCTGCCTTCAGCTTAAACCTCATTGCCCTGGGCAAGAGCATGCTCAGTTTGCTCCTCTTCCTGCCCCCCTCCCTTCTCTACTGTAATCTGAGCCCAGAGCAGGGAGAGACTCAGGCAGGAAGTGATGTCACACCATGTTAATACTGCAGCTCCTATCCTAAACAAACAGTACGTTTCTAGAGCGTTTTACTCAGATATTGTAAAACATTCTACAGAATAAATATAGCATTCCAGCTTGCACTATTGCAGCTAATCTATTGGCAATAAAATGCCTCTGTAGCTTTCCTTCTCTTTAAAAAATAAAGTTTCCATAACCTAGAAGAAGGCATAAATAAAATGGTCTGCACTATTTCATAGATAATGGGGGGAAATGCTTTTTCCTACACTGGTTTATGCTGGAGTGCCTCAGATATTTTAAATAGCCATGTTCATGTATAGGACATAAAACAATGCTCCACCAGAGTTATGCGCCTTCTCAGATGCAACAATTTTGCAGTTGGGCATCCTGCGTAGAAATAAAGTTGAATGATATGCAGGACTGAGAGTATGCAGCAATGTTTCTCCACTGAATTCATACACCTTGTAAGCAATCATATACAAACTAGCGGTAATGTCCCTTAAAGGAGAAGGAAAGGCTAAAATTAAGTAAGCTTTATCAGAAAGGTCTATATAAATACACCAGTAAACCCTCAAAGTAATGCTGCTTTAAATTAAATAAGCTTTATTAGAAAGGTGTATATATAAATAGACCACTAAACCCTCAAAATAATGACAGTTTGACAGTCCTCTATCAAAAGAAACACCACATTTCTTTTCTTCTATTATGTACACATTTACTTCTGTATCAGACCTCCTGTTTTCAGCTTAAACCTCCAGGGCACGGCCTTGAGCATGCTCAGTTTGCTCCTCTCCCCCTCCTTCCTCCCTTCCCTGCTGTAATCTGAGCTCAGAGCGAGCAGGGAGAGACTCAGGCAGGAAGTGATGTCACACCAAGCCAAAATGTCAGTTGCTATCCTAAACAAACAGAGAACACTTCAAGAGCTGTTTACTCAAGTATGGTTAAAGCATTCTGCAGAATAAATATAGTGTTATAGCTTGTACTATTGTGGCCAATCTATTGGCAATAAACTGCTTCAGTAGCTTTCCTTCTCCTTTAACATTTTTGGATAGCACAAAGAATGCAAAGGCCATGTTTGCTTAGGCTTGGTTCTGTAGTACAAAGGAGCATAAGTGTAACAAATATAATTAAGTATAATTCTTCATTCTAAAAACAGAGGCACAATTAATATTAATAGATTTGACATTAAGCTAAGGCTTGTTAAATTAACCAAAACGTTACTGTCTTGGTTTTAACTATGAAAACCTAATGCACCCCTTTTATTGGCAACAGAAAGTGTTACACAGGACCACGAGAAAGCTCAGGGTCAGGAAAGTTATTATATTGTTGCAAGAAGGCAGGGCTAAGAGAGCTACTTGTGTGTAGTGTTCATTCATGCAGGAAAAGAGAGAGTGTTACAGTAGGTTAAACCATAGCTTGTTCAAAGCACTTGGTGCAATATTCAGCTATGGGACCGGTTATCCAGAATGCTTGGGACTTGGCTTTTTCGGTCTTTCTGTAATTTGGATCTTCTTACCTTAAGTCTACTTAATAAACTGATTTTGCTTCCAATAAGGATTCGTTATATCGTAGTTTGGATCCAGTCCAAGGTACGGCCTTATTATTACAGTGAAAAATTAAATAATGTTTTTAAATTTGGATTATTTGATTATAAAGGAGTCTGTGGGAGACAGCTTTTCCGTAATTCGGAGCTTTCTGGATAACTGGTTTCTGGATAACGGATCCCATACCTGTACTACAAATCCTGCATATATCAGATACAACCAAAGTCATAGATTAATTAATGAAAGTTGCTGCTGTGAGATGTAATTGCAAATTGATCTGTGCAACTATTTATGCACAAATACACAATGCAGTTTCCTGAGTTGTATATGCAATCCCATGGTTTGGGATTTACTGGGTTAGCTAAAAACTAACCAAACAAAGGATGGTTAAAGGAGAAGGAAAGATACCAAAGCAGTTTATTGGGAATAGAATAACCACAACAGTGCAAGCTATAACACTATATTTATTCTGCAGAATACTTTAAACAGCTCTAGAAATGTTCTCTTTGTTTAGGATAGCAGCTGTCATATTAGCTTGTGTGACATCACTTCCTGCCTGAGTATCTCCCTGCTCGCTCATAGCTCTGGGCTCAAATTACAGCACGGAGGGGAGAAAAGGGGGCAAACGGAGCATGCTCATGCCCTAGCCCTGAAGGCTTATGCTGAAAACAGGAAGTCTGATACAGAACCCCATGTAAACACAATAGAATGAAAGAAATGTAGTGTTTCTTTTGACAGAGGACTGTCAAACTGTCATTATTTTGAGGGTTTACTGGTCTATTTATATAGACACCTTTCTAATAAAGCTTACTTAATTTTAGCCTTTCTTCTCCTTTCAGCAAAGAATCTTTCCTGCTTTTTTCTGCTATAAATACTGTATTACCCTTACTGTGCTTAGCAAGCTAAACTGTGTAGTGGTTCTACCTGGAATATTTTAAGTAATGTAGTGAATCCTAAAAAGAAATATAGCAGTTCAGCATGGGGAAAATTGTTTCATATATATATGTTATGTTTTCTTTCCTTCTCCTATAATGGCACAGTTGAAGTGGGCACCCAGAGTAGAGACACCCAGCGGTCAGCCTCTCATGGCAAGTTTGGAAGCCTGCGGTGAACAACACCCTTTTGAGGACCAGACCTTTCTGCAGCAGTACGTACAGAGAACCAACCTCAACAAGATGAATGGATGAAAATGACAGTTCAAATGGCAGCCAAAGTACAGTCCTGAGCAGGCAAAGAACAAGAAATAAAAGAAGCCAGATGAGAAAGAATCATCAGAGAACACAATATTAATATTTTTGCAGTTATTATGACCTTTAAATATACTGCACTGCTGTAACAGTACCACAAATCGTCTGCAAAGGACTTAAATTATACTCACCCCAGCTGCAAATCCCAAACTTCCATCCAGAATCTGCCTCTGTAGGATATAAGAGGATATCAATCAGAAGCACGTGTGCCCTTGGCCCGTTTTGATCATCAAGTACCCCCCCCTTCGAATGCCATATCTACAGCTTCAACAAGCAACACATCAAATGCAAAGGGAAGAGCTGGCCAACAGGAACAACAAGGAGTACATATATCTTATTAAAACAAAAGGGATTGTGGATGCACTCCAAGGATAAGCCAAATATAATGGTAGTGCAACTGATCCTTAAAATTGTGAGCTGTAGTGAGCCTAAGCCGTTGATCCAGATTTATTCTGTAACCCTTGTTTGTTAAATTTTTGTAAGAACTGTTTGTTATAAATTAATGTAACCAGGTATGTAACTTGCTGGCACTATATAAACAGATGAGGATGGTGATCTGGCCAAAATTGCTTCTAACACACATTCTCTGGCTTGTGGTTAGTAGTAATATGTTTACAACTACACATATATTTTAAAAAGCAGGTTTATGATCAGATCACAAATTTGCAAAGCAACCATACCATCCCTTGATGTATACGGACTTGAGTGAATTAATCAGTAACCCTATCTTCCAGCAGTTATTAAACCATGTTGTTTATGTATGATGTAATTTAAATTAGTTTAGTCAGTAACTGCATTCACAGTCAAGTCACATATCATTACTAAATTCTGGGCCTGAGAACATCAGATACAATTGACATCTTCTTTTTAGTTCTTGAGCACACAGTATGACAAGTCCATCCTGAGCTCTTCCTGACTCAGCTCCCTTTTCTAATTTAAACATAATTCTTTTACTATAGTTCAAGGGAAGGTCCTGATAAACCCTGAAAGATTAAACATATTTAATCAAACTAGCCTAATTTAGGCAATGATCCTAAATTACAAAGAATGAAGTTAGTGTGGATGGCATACATTATATTATTATAAAATATTAGCCATTCCACAAGAATTTTGAGTTAGGCTTTTAAGAGAGTTTCTGTGGTTAACAACAAGAGCCTTCCATTTTTATGGTGACAATACCCAAGTAGACGTAACAACTATCTGACTAACAGACTTAAAGGCTTCCCCCTTCTAACACTGTATACAGTTCCCAGTCCCTGAAGTACAGACAACATTTAGACCCCCAAACACTCAAGAAGTAAAACAGTTTGGATTTGCATAGAGTAAGTCTTCTGCTCACATACCTGCCCACTGGAGAAAATGAAGACCAATGCAGATCCAGCAGCAGTCATTCCCCATGTAAATAGGGTTCCCAAAAGGGACTGGAACACTGGACTGTAACCATCTATCATGATGCAAGCTCCTGGGAACAAATAAGAAGGTGATATTACATGGGGTGAGAAGTATTTCAGTCCTATGCTGTAGTGGTCTTTTTGTAGTCTGCTAAGGGACCCCATGCCTTATAAGGTATTTTTATTTGAATTCAGGCTGAGTTTCAGAATTATGAAGTAAGGTCTGTCATCAAACAGCCTAAGACTTGGTTCCCTTAGTGGGGCCAGAAGCACAGTTTGGGAACGACCGCTCTACCCAGAACAAACAAGAAATAGATAGGGTAGCAACACCAGAATAAGACAATTATACATTTCTACAGAACTTTGTACAATCCTGCTACTCAAGCAAATAGTCTGGAGAGGATCATCGAAGAATTGGACTACCATGACAAAAGCAAGATTACGGGGTTTTTTTTGCCCGACAGCATACATGTACATAGATGTACAGATTTTTTTTTTTTTTTACAATAAAAAGCCTGTCAAAAAGCCTACCAGAAAAAATGCTATTCTGGATTTAGTAATCTCAAATGACCCAGAACTTATAGTAAATGTGCAAGTCATTGAACCCCTGGGTAATAGTGACCATAATGTTATATCATTTAATGTCTGGTGCAAAAAACAAATATCTACTGGGGCAACAAAAACCATGAATTTTGCAAAGCCTAATTTTAGTGCCTTGACAGCTGCCCTACAGAGTATTGATTGGGGCATTAAGTTTTCAGCTAAAAACACAGAACAGAGAGAAATGGTTGTCATTTAAAATGATATTAAATCATTACTGTTCTCAATTTATTCCCTAAGGAGTAAATGTAGAAGCTCTAAGAATCATCCTATGTGGCTTAATACAGAAGTAAATAAGTTAATAGGAAAGAAGAGAAAGGCATTTAAAAACTACAAATCTGTTAGGACAGAAGCTGCATTTAATGATTATAAACACTGTAATAAATGTTGTAAATCAGCAATCCAGAAGGCAAAGAAAAGAAATGAAGAGTTAATTGCGATGGAGGTGAAAACTAACCCTAAAAAGTTTTTTAAATATATTAATAGTAAAAAGATGCAGGTTGCTCCGGTTGTAACAGATACAGAAAAGGCAAATGTGTTAAATCAGTTTTCTTCAGTGTATACAATAGAGGAGTCTGGGTTCCCAGGCTCACTTTATAGCTGCACTAATGGCTCAGCTCAATCTAGTCAGTGGCTGACTCAGGATATGATTCATAAAGCTTTAATAAAAATTTATGTAAACAAGGATCCAGGGCCTGATGGCATACACCCCCAGGTTCAAAGAGAGCTTAGTTCAGTTTTAGACCAGCCCCTATTTCTGATTTTCTCAGATTCACTTTCATCTGGTATGGTGCCTATGGATTGGAGAAAAGCTGATGTTATTCCAATATTTAAAAAGGAATTACGATCTCAGCCTGGCAATTATAGGCCAGTAAGCTTGATATCTGTGGTGGGCAAATTATTTGAAGGCTTGTTAAGGGAACACATTCAAAATTTTGTTCTACTGAATGGCATTATGAGCAGCAATCAGCATGGCTTTATGAAGGATAGGTCATGTCAGACAAATTTGATTGCTTTTTATGATGAGGTAAGATGCTGGACAGTGCAGTAGATGTGATCTATTTGGATTTTGCCAAGGTGTTGGATACTGTGCCCCACAAACGACTGCTTTCTAAACTAAGGTCTGTTGGGCTTAATGAAGTCGTTTACACATGGATAGAAAACTGGCTACAGGATCGGGTACAGAGGGTGGTTGTTAATGGTACATTCTCTGGAGTAAGGTTCTTAGTGGGGTCCCCCAGGGCTCGGTATTAGGTCCAATTTTATTTAACTTGTTCATTAATGACTTAGGAGAGGGTGTTATAAGTAATGTATCAATGTTTGCAGATGACAAAACTATCCAGCCCAATTAATTCCATCCAGGATGTGGCATCCTTGCAACACGATCTGGACAAACTGGCAATCTGGGTAGCTAAGTGGCAAATGAGATTCAATGTTGATAAATGTAAAGTCATGCACCTGGGATGTAAAAATATCCAAGCCACTTATACCCTTAATGGGACTGCACTAGACAAATCCATTATGGAAGGACCTTGGAGTCCTTGCAGATGATAAACTTGGCTGTAGCAAGCAATGCCAGTCAGCAGCATCAAGGGCAAATAAGGTCTTGAGCTGTATTAAAAGGGGCATAGAGTCACGGGAAGAGGGGGTCATTCTTCCACTGTATAGAGCACTTGTAAGGCCCCATCTAGAAAATGCTGTTCAGTTTTGGTCTCCATCACTCAAACAGGACATTATTGTATTAGAGAGGGTACAGAGAAGGGCAACTAAGCTGGTAAAAGGTATTAGCTATGAGGAAAGACTGGCCAAATTGGAGATGTTCACGCTGGAGAAGAGGCGCTTAAGGGGTGATATAATGTATAAATATATGAGGGGATCATATAATAATCTCTCTAATGCTTTATTTACCAGTAGGTCTTTCCAGCTGACACGAGGTCACCCATTCCGATTAGAAGAAAAGAGGTTCCGCCTAAATATTCGGAAGGGGTTTTTTACAGTGAGAGCTGTGAAGATGTGGAATTCTCTCCCTGAATCAGTTGTACAGGCTGATACATTAGATAGCTTTAAGAATGGGTTGGATAGCTTTTTAGCAAGAGAGGGAATACAGGGTTATGGGAGATAGCTCATAATACAAGTTGATCCAGGGACTAGTCCAATTGCAATTTTGGAGTCAGGAAGGAATTTATTCCCCCTCTGAGGCAAATTGGTGAGGCTTCAGATGGTTTTTTTTTGCCTTCATCTGGATCAACTGGCAGTTAGGCCGATTTAAAAAAAAAAAAAAAAAAAAAGTTGAACTTGATGGACGTGTGTCTTTTTTCAACCTTATTTACTATGTTACTATGTCAAAGAATATAAGAATACTCTTATTTCCTACAAAACCACTCTTATTCTCCTGACAATCACAAAATATGAAAATCAAAATATGGTTGTAGACTAGAGCATAAATTCTTTTATAGGAAATCTCAGGTACATGTTAGAATAAAACATTCTGAATTTGCAATTTGAGAAAGCAGTGGGCGAGAGACAGCAGGAAGCGAGACTGTATATAGACATTAGCTGCTGAAATGGTGATGAAGCGATACACTTTAAGACTGCTGAAAAGACTTCCAAATGAGCAGTGTTTCTTACATTTCATATGTCTGGGACCAGATGGCTTCCTTTCTAAACTAAATGACAACTCCCAGTGGGTAGCTGCCAAGTGCAAGGCATGCTGTACATCTTCCGAGCGTATACTTGTCTCTGAGCATTGCTCACTTAGGTACTGTGAGGCAAGCAAATCAAGCTGTGGCACCAAAGGGGAAAAGGTATGTTTACGGCTTAATAAAGATTCCCTAAAGATACTCAGATTCCAACACTAGTGTCATTACTATAGCATATTATCTGTTGTGCGAACAGCAAATGGTGTGGGGTGGGGACAGGACTGCAAGACAAAGTAACAGGTATGCAGCATTCATCTTCCTCCCTTACTCAAGTCTTCACTCAAACATACTCAGCATTCATCTGCCCCATCTCCTGCAGCCCCCTCCACCAATACATCAGCTAGCTGGGTCTGCCCTAGCATCTGTTGCAGTATTCCAGGGAAAAGCTGAAAGCAGTTCCATTGTGACGTGCTGGCTCTTTCTGAAAACATGGCACAACAACCTGAGATGGCTGCCTACACACCGATATTACCATTAAAAAATATATATTTATTGGTTAAGGAATAACATTTTAAATGGTAGAATGAATTACTTGCAATGTACACAGTGTAATTTAGTAAAATAAACTATACCATAAAAGTCATGACAGGGTCCCTTTAAGGAAAGTTCTGTTTATAGATTTTCTCTGTTGTAATGTATCTACCAGGGCAACATTTCGCTCCGAAGAGGCACATATGTCCAACTCGTATCATTAAGTGCAAATATACCACTAAATAAGGCTGTTTGTGCAGAAGACCTACGTTTATGTGTTTTAATTGACATATTTAAAGAAAAAAAAGTGATAGTAATACTTCTATATAGAGTATGAAAAATATTTCGTTACACTCGGTGTGCCATTGACATTATGGGGCCTATTTATCAAGGGTCGAATTTCAAATTGAAAAAACTTCGAAATTTGAATTAAAAACGACCAACCAAGTTTTTTTTTGGTCTAATAGGTCCGTATTTGGCCAAAACAGCAGTTCGTCAGGTTTTAGAAGGCGAATGTTCGAAGTTGAATTTTTAAAGAGACAGATAAATTTAGATTTTCGATTTTTTTTTTTCAAATTCAAATCGAATTTGGACTATTCCCTAGTCGAAGTAGACAAAAAATAGCTCGAAATTCTTTTTTCATTCAAAATTTCACCTCAACCTTATAAATCTGCCCCTATATCAAAGTTCCACAGACAAAGTAACTATTGCTTTCCATATACGGATATGGGATCTATTATCCGGAAATCTGCTATGCAAAAAGCTCTAAAGCTCTAAATTACAGTAAGATCATCTCCCATACTCTCCATTTTAATAAGATAATTCAAAATAGAAACATATTTATTTTCTCTGTAATAATAAAACACAACCTTGTACTTGATCCCAAATGATATAAATTACAAAAAGTCATCCTTATCCAGAAAACCCCAGTTGGGCTAGAATTATACGTTTCTCACAGTACCTGAACCAGTTAACAATGCACAATGTTCAAGGTTAAACAAAAGTGTTGAACATGCTTGTTTAATTGCAGTTTTGAGGTGAAACACTTTCAACAGAGCAATAATTGTAATGAAAATGCTGAGCAGACGTAAAAGAAGCATAGTAACAATGCTCAAAACAACTTTTCAAAGGGATAAATTGTGCTTTAAGTCCTTTTAAACTTTTAAGTGCTGGGGACTATTAATCTTGCTGTGTTACCCGTTGACTGGGACAACACAGATTAAAAGCCAACCCCAAAACGTAGGTACGGTATCTATTGAGCTGGCACATTAGTACTTTTGTACTTGCATTGTAGATTCTACAGCTGATGACAATATAAGGGTTCACAGTTTTGGAAAATAAATAGATCTTGTCATTTTAACATTATTTACAATTTTGTCAAACTAAAAAAAAATCCATCTTTTTAAAAATAACTGGAAAGGTAGTGATGCAAAGATTGTTAGGTCTTTTCTCTTTGTGAATCAGGGGGCCTCTCGCCCACGCCGCTTAGTAATGTTATGTAGTAATACCCGAGGGAATCACAGGCAATGCTCGCTAGTGTTATATTATGCCTTTCATAGCTATGATAAGTTTGGCTGAGTTCACATGAACAAGGCTTGTTAGCAGGTTTGTTCTGCTATGTGTTTTCCCCATCAGCCAAGGGAAATACAAATGAAAGTGGCATGAGCAGTAGATATGTCCTTCACTCTGCTGGTGTTGGCAATCTCCTGACTTGGGCAGAGAGAAGAGACCTAAAGAGCTTTTGCATCACTACCTTTCAATTAGAAATATTGAAAACAATCAATTTTTATTATCAAACCAAACTGCAAATATTGTTAAAATGTCAAGATCTAATTATTCTTAAAAACTGTTAAAAAGATGAACATCCCCTTTAAAAACATTTTTTTTTACCTTTGTGTTTGAATATTTGTGCTTCTGCTATCATTCCATATAAAACAGACGCTGAACCACAATTAATGCCTCAATATACTCAATCTACATAAGAAAGGAAGAGTATTACACAGCCTTTGGCCAAACAATGATCCTATAAGTAAGGCTAGTGATGCATGTAGTTTTCTTGTGGAGTCAAAAAGTCACAAATCTCTTTGATCACAACTCTCCACAGTTGAATTTCAAGAAAACAATGAACACAATAGAAACCAAGAGTTTGCTTTATTGGGACTTGTGTGTGTATATATTCTTCATATTCTATATCACAAGCAATTTGAGGAAAAGTGCCCATCATTTTCATATGGGTAATTGTACTTTATATGTATCTGTTGATTAAATGGGTTGTTCACCTTTATGTTAACTTTTAGTATGAGGTAAAGAATGATATTCTGAGACAACTTGCAATAGGTTTTCCTTTTTTATTATTTGTGGTTGTTGAGTTATTTAGCAGCTACTCAACTTGCAATTACAGCAATTCGGTTGCTAGGATCTAAATTACCCTAGCAATTATGCAACAGATTTCACCTGCTCTAAATTGCTGGTTCCAGTTAAAGCCAGCTATTTAAAATGTACTACTAAGAGCGAACAGTCCTCTTTATGCAGAAAAAAAACAGAAGAGAAGAGTTGGATGTTCCCTCTAGACCAGGCCTGTCCAACTGGCGGCCCTTGGGCTGACCCTCCCCCTCATGTGGCCCCCCACCTATCTGCTGTGTTTGCTTACCATGTGTAAGCTTTAATTGGTCTCACTGCAGAGAGTAACTGGCCCCTGCATTGTTTAAACCTCAAATTCAGACATGATCATGTGGTAACATGGGTGTGGTTTTGAAGTGACTGTGGTTTAAAAACAGGGAGTGGTCAACACTGGCTTCCATTATCGGCCCTCCACTATGTAGGCCGAAAACATTTCGGCACTCGGTACCACAGAAGTTGGACAGCACTGCTTTAGACCAAACTTGAATTTGAAAACATAAAAGGAGCTTAGGGAATGCTGACCATAAAGTCAGACTCATGGAAAAGGAATGATATATTCCTTCTGACCCTGTAATGTGAAAATTTAATGTGAGTATTTTGCATTTGCTAATGTATATTGCTTTCTCCATATAAAGTCAAATATTTGTGAGTTGTTCTGCTAGCAAAAAACAGAGGCAGACAAAATGGCAGAAATTCTCATGGAAGAAAGACAGATTTTGAAGAATGGTGCTTTTATTTTTTTATTACAATTCATGAGTGTGAACCTAGTCTTAAAATATATGACAGGAATTAGTTTCCTGGGTTGGAAATGTGTCCAAACTGGAATTTCAGGATCTTTCCTACAGGCACTCGGTAATAGGCTGATGTGTTCCAGGATATAGATGTACAACCACAGATAAAGACTCAGTGTTTATTTTCACTTTGCCTCTGTACTACAAATACAGAAATAAAGGATGTATTTAATACATCAACAAGATTATGCATTATACCTAAAAAGCAAAAACAGAATTATTTACAAAAGTTGCCAAAGGAGCTAGACAAGAAGAGAAGCAGATATAAACTGGCTATGTGTGAGGAGATTTGGTTAAAGGAGAACTAAAGCAGTAGGCTAGAAATGTTGTATATTATGTTTTGGACTTCTGTATCAGCCCAAGGCAACCACAGCCCTTTAGCAGAGAAGATAGGTGCCTCCAAATATGCCCCAGTAGCCCCCCCCCCATTTTCTTTTCAACTGATTCACTGCACATGCTTTGTGCTGCTGTCACATAGAATATACATGTCACAATACAAGGCAAATTAGTAACTAGCATGACAATTTAATAATCAGCCCTGTAGTATCAGCTTTTATTACAGGCCAAACTCATTTTCTGCTTGATAATTTGTGACAACCCCTAATCTTAGCTTCTCAACAGCTTCTCAGAGCCACTGAGCATGTGAGTGTCACAGACACTTTCCAAGATGGTGACCTCCTGTGACAAGTTTAAAGTCCTGGATCATTGCTGCTATTGAAAAGCTGAAACTTTAGGCTGGTGCAATAAGTGCAGTGTATAAAATATGGCATTTGAGCCATATTCATTTTTAGGTCTTAATTCTCTTTTAAACTTAAATTTTGGGAAAACTGTAAAACACCACAACTGAAAAGTGTTTGAAAGGTGAACAATTGATTTAAGAAAGTTTGGTGCAGTGTATATTGAAAACAGAGCAGTTCACATGAACAAGGATTGTTAGCAGCTTTGTTCTGCTATGTGTTTTCCCCAACTACCCTGTCACATGTAAGGGCAACATATGGACCACTTCAATGTGCAATGTGATTAACAGTACTTATGTAATCACTATAAAACCGAGCACACAGTTATCTATTTTGGGAGTTAGTGGGAGCTACTCACACCACCGTCCACCTATGCCACCCGCCATATGCGTTTCGCT
The DNA here is from genome assembly GCF_017654675.1 of Xenopus laevis. NCBI lineage: Eukaryota > Metazoa > Chordata > Amphibia > Anura > Pipidae > Xenopus > Xenopus laevis. The sequence goes on from NC_054387.1 coordinate 22,430,039, forward strand.
GATACTCAGCTTTGTCATGATGCCCCTGTATCAGAGAAACACGTAGTGCGGGCAGCATAGGTGGACGATGGTGTGAGTAGCTCCCACTGACTCCCAACGTAGATAGACAGAATTGTGAGCGGGGGAAAAAATGGAAGGGAGGGAAGGGTGACTTCCAGCATCGAAAACTTATACAGCCATTTGGCGGCTAATACTAGTTATTTGTACTGTGTTACATAAGAGCACCACCGTTTCACCATGCGTCAATCTTTTTAAGTGTATATATTTTTAAGGACATGGTCCGTCCACTGCTCTAGTGTTTAGTAGCAGTGAGTCTATATATGGGCAGCGTGTTTTAACTGGAGATTAAAGGTTAAGTTTTACCTATACTTTAGTAACCACAGGCTGAACTTGTCTTCGGGATGTGCAATTAGCATGTCCTATCCAGTTTTGTTTTAACTTTGGTATTTATGTTTTTAACAGTATTTATGTCTAAAAAAATTAAAGGGGGGTATGCAGAGTCCAACATTGTACAGCTGGGGAAATGAGGCCTGTGAGGTCCCTGAATAATCCAACCTGATACTCTTCAGCAGTATTTTCAAGAGCTGCAGGAAGGTTTAGTACAACAGATAACCAAAGCATGTTTGGCTTCTGATGCAATTTTTACCATTTATATTTAATACCTCACCATTACAGCATCTTTCTCTGACACCAGCTTGCCTTCCTAAATACACTATCCCACAGTTATTGATCTTGCCCCTTAAGACCATGAAAGACGGAACGCTTTAACACCAGTGGGAAATCTTCTCCCCTAAGGACAAAAAACACCCAAAATAACTGCCCACCCCTATCCTTTGGAATTACAACATGAAAAACACTTTACATGTCACACAAAAATGCGGAAGAATGCATTTCAAATATTGCCTGCGCTTTAGGCACAAAGGCTGGGGCAGGCAGTTACCTTCACTTTCCATTCAACATTCCCTAGATTTCACTGCACTCCTTACACCCCCCATCCTTCCTTGTGGTCTATAATCATGCAGCCTGTGCACTGGCATTGGTATATGCCCCCCTTTTGGCACATACACAAGAATTTGGGGTGATACAAAACTTGCCTTAATAACAGTGTCTGCTTGCTTGCGGTGACTTTAATAATGTAGATAGTATTTGGTAATATTTCTTAGCATGACAGGCACCCTTTAATGCATGGTTTGTTCAGAAAACCCTAAAAATTAGGGTATATTGTGGAGAAAAAGTCAGTCACTATGTCAAACTGCTTATAGGGTCTGTTAGCTTTCTTATGCTAAGGATTATTGTCTTCTAACAACTGTAGGCTATGTACTGTAAATAGACTCTAAAGAACACTGGTTCCTACAGGGACTTGGCACTGAGGTCGAGGATTATTGTTTGGATCTGCTCCCATTGCTCTTTCTGTGCTCCCTTCTCTAAATGAAACTGCAAACTGCTTTGGATTTTCTTACTAGACTGTGAGCTAGGAAAGATACTGATCAGAATGATGGAATAAAGTTATGGATTTAACTGGATGTGAAGCATTATTAAACAGGAGTGAATTAAACAGAAAGACAGGTCTGACCATGCATACCGTTTCCTCTTCTTCTTAAAGGGGTAGATCACCTATAAATTAACTTTAGTATGATGTAGACAGTGAGAGTCTAAGAAATTTTGCAACTTTTCAATTTATATTTGCATTTCTTGGACCCTAGCAACCAGACAGAGGGTCTAAGTGAAAAGATAAGCAATAGATTATAACAATAAAAATGTAGCCTCGCAGAGAAATAATTTTCTTTTGGCTACCAGGGTTAGTGACCCCCCATTGAAAAGCTTGAAAGAACAACTATAACAAATAAAAATGAAGAACATTTGAAAAATTGCTAAGCATATGATGTTCTTTAACATACTAAAAGTTAATTTACAGGTGAACTAACTCTGTAAACAAAGGTATGGGGTCTTTAAAGGAACAGTAACACCAAAAACTAAAAGTGTTTAAAGTAATGAAAATATCATGTAGTGTTGCCCTGCACTGGTAAAACTGATCTGTTTGCTTCAGAAACACTACTATAGTTTATATAAATAAGCTGCTGAGTAGCAATGGCGGAAATTGAAAAACGGCTAAATGGCACAGGATAAATAATGGATAACAGATTGCATTATGTTCTATAGAGCTTATCTCTTATCTGCTGTGTAACTTGAGCCTTTTCTCCTTTGAACAGCTGCCCCCATGGCTACACAGCAGCTTATTCATATAAACAATAGTAATGTTTCTGAAGCAAACACAGCAGTTTTACGAGTGCAGGGCAACACTGCATTATATTTTTATTACTTTAAAACAATTTCATTTTTTGATGTTACTGGTCCTTTAAGCAGACTAGGGGCCAGAAATATCCTTTGGAGGGCCACATCCTGTGTTTGGGCTTCCAGTTGGACAGCCCTGCTCTAGAGCATTCCATAACAGTGCAACAGAAATGATTTAAAACAATGCAAGCCTACAATAAGGAATTTCTGATTTAAGAACCAAAAAAAAGGTACTTCACTGATCTACAGCAATGGCACACATGTGCTTGCTCTTCCACTGGAAAATTGCTCTTCCCCACGAGTACAATGCTTGAAAATACCTTTGTATGGCTGTCAGATTGAAATCAGCATATGCAAAACATTTTTATTGCTTAACTTAACAGACATACCATGGTATACACACATTTGTTTTTACCAGGGGAGCACATTTTGCCATAGGCACAAAAATTATGATTGTCTTTAGAGTTACATTTTGTCTAAAGCACACAGTAAGTACATGCCTGTTTCTTTTGAAAGGGTTCTTGCTATGCAATACACTGCTCTGACAAACACAAAGAAAATATCCAGAATTGCTAAGCAAGGCCCCTCTGTTGCTCCAATCAGCCCACAACCACATTGGAGACCTAATGAGAAGCTGCCAAAGTCATTGCTGGTGTGTGTGGACAGGATTGGGCAGCAATGCGTGTGTGTGTGGTGTGTGTGTGTGTGTTCCATGGTAGTCCGCACTGGAATCCACAAGACACCCAGGTGCCACTCATATAACAAAAAGCATAACAAATCCGGAAAGCATGAGTGCACACTGGGATTAAATTAAAAATGATAATGGTCCTAGAGGTGGACCGAAACGTTGACCAGTTTTAATGTAACTTAATAAACATCATTTTTAATAAACAGATTTTTAAATAAATCCCAGTGTGCACTCATGCTTTCCGGATTTGATATATATATATATATATATATATATATATATATATATATATATATATATATATATATATATATATATATATATATAATGTAGACAAAGGATCACAGGACTTAAGAACAGTAACACCAAAAAATGAAAATGCTTTAAACTAATGAAAATATGTAGTGTTGCCCTGCACAGGTAAAACTGATCTGTTTGCTTCAGAAACACTACTATAGTTCATATTAACAAGCTGCTGTGGACTGGAGCAATGGCGGAAATTTAAAAACGGCTATATGGCACAGGTTAACTAATGGATAACAGATAACACCATTAAACAGACAGAGATTATTTGCTATCTGCTGTGTAACCTGAGCCTTTTATCCTTTGAATGGCTGTCCCCATTGCTACACAGCATCTTATTTATATAAACAATAGTAGTGTTTCTTAAGCAAACACAGCAGTTTTACCAGTGCAGGGCAACACTGCATTACATTTTCATTATTTTAAAACACTTATTTTTTGAGGTTACTGTTCCTTTAATGCAAAAATTCTGGTGTCTATTGGAGTAAAAAATTAAGCTCACTGTAGGGGGTGTTTTTTGCACTTTAACACATTTACCATTGACACTAGTCATGCACAAGTATGCACCCTAATCTCATCAGTCAATTACCCGGCATTCTCCATATAGTAACAGGCAACTATAGCAAAAGCTCTGACTTGAACAAACTAGTGTGAAACCTGCTGTACAACATTAAAAGCTGTCCCTGTGTGTTTTCTGTCTATATGCTTGCATCAAAAGCCTGCATGAATTTGTAAGCAAAGCCCTGTTCTCTGAGTAGGTGGCAAAAACATAACATGACTGCAAACTTCTTTGAAGAGAAGTATGGGAATGCAAATATTAATTTAATTACCTCTTGTTTACCCAAAGATTCTTTTGTGACCTTTTGAAACTTGGGTAGGAAAAGGAAAGGTCTTACCTTAGATAATCATATGATGCTTGAACAGGTAATCCTGTAAGTTTTCCAATGTATTGAATCTTTTTTAGAAATTTTGCTTAATTAACTTTGTCCAAGCCTTCCAGTGACTTGAAGTGACCTATGCCATAGCAGGATATGGGCAATATGTTTCAATATCAATGAAATACAGCTATGAATTAAAACCCCTTTGTTTGTTTACTCCATCCACACAGAGCACAATGGTTGGCCTGGTACTTTGTTTGGGAGTCTCATATGAGTTATCCCATCCACAATGAAAATCTTTTGATACAATGCTTTTAATTTGAACTTGTTAGACAAAGTGGATCAAGCAAGAATGGCGCACACAATGTTCTGTTCGTGTTAGTGCACACTGGGTGCTCAGTAAACATGCACTAGTTGTGCCCATTGTAAGTATGCCCAAAGACTTCACCCGCAAGGGAGAAAGAGGGAGTTCTCCAATATTTGTTTATTATGGAGGGCAGTTCACCTTTAGCATCTAATATATGGACCTCTTCTGAATAACTATTCCGTTGGTCTTTTTACATATTTTGTATATTATTTTTTTTAAAAAAGTAATTGACATTTCTATTCAGCCTGTCTCTAGCCTGCAGTTAATAATAATATCTCGCTATCACAGACTCCCCCTGGCAGCCAAATATCACACCAACTGCTAATATCCAATCTTATAGTAATTCTTATTTTTATTGCACTTCCTTGTTTTCAGGCACTCTCCTAATCTTCCAAACTACTGCATGATTGCTAGGGTAATTAAGACCTTGCAAATGCATAGCATTTAGAATTCCAAGACTCTGAATTGCATATGATAAAAAAAATTACTAAACAATGTATACATAAAAAAGACTACCTGCATATTGTCTTATTGTATATTCAATGCTAAGAGTTTAACTTTAAAGAAGAATACTTTAAAAGGATGAAATTTTCCTTATAAAAGAGCTGGCATTTACACTTTTTGGTATATTTACAATGTTATAATTAACTGTGTTTTACTTCCCCTTAAAACACAAACTACAGAAAGCAAAGAGAAAAAATACTGTTGCTGCTGGGTTCACAATAAATTGCTGAAACTTCATTTTTGTAGCATCTAATAGTCCCTTAAGACTGCTGTATCACGCTGCTGGTTCCCTTTCATAAAATAAATACAACAATTCCAAATATTCTTCACTATATATATATATATATATATATATATATATATATATATATATATATATATACATATACATATACATATACACGCACACACATATGCTGTGCTTTATTGTGAAAAAGAATTACATAGTTCAGTAAGAATGAAATTAAAGATCAGAAAAATCTGAAAATATTTCACTAATTAAGAAATAATTAGGAAAAAAGTGGAGAAGACTGCAGAAAACGATAACTATTTCTGGTCACAACACAAATATGACTGGGCAAAAAATATTCTTTAAATTTTAAATTTTTTTAAAAATGTTAAGTTATAAGGGTACCTTAAAAGTTAACACAAATGTGAACAACCCCTTTAAATGCTTTATCCCAGAATTTAAAACTTAAATGTCAACATGCCAAAACACAAACCCAAACGCAAGTCATGAGGGAAACTGGAGGACTGAAGGATTTGTCATTATAGCTACTTTACCCAATCCTGGTGCAAAATGCAAGTTGTTATTATAGCTACTTTACCCAATACTGGTGCAAAATGCAAGTTCTACTTATTGATGCTTGTGCTCATGTGCTGGGGGCAACTTTTACTCTTACATATAAATGTAGTGTACATATATCCTTTTATATGCATGAAAGCACAACTGATTTAGAATTACCATGTCACCTACACATCCAGGGCCCCCCAGATTGGCACAGGACAGTCTTTTCTTTGCACATGAAGATAGGTGTACCCCTCACTCTATAAGGTTGGTTCAGGAGAAATAATTAGTTAAAGAGGCTGTTCACCTTTGAGTTAACGTTTAGTATGATTTAGAGAGTATATTCTTAGACTATTTGCCATCGGTCTTCATTTTTTATTTGTAGTTTGAGTTATTTAGTTTTTCATTCAGCAGCTCTCCAGTTTGCCATTTTAGAAATCTGGTTGATAGGGTCCAAATTACCCTAGCAACCATGCATTGAAAAAGTAGCAATAACACTAAATCTTTAGCCTTACAGAGCCAATTGAAAACTTGCTTAGAATTGGCCATTCTATAACATACTAAAACGTAATTTAAAGCTGAACCACCCCCTTATACATTTTTTCTCTACATAGTCACCAACAGGTCGTCCTTCCTAAAACTGCTAGGCAGGAAAGTGTTTTAAATGGTACTTTTATTGCTAACTAAATTGGAGTTTATCAGAAAGAGATTTCGATTTGCGATATCTATTATTATGCACATACATACTCCTAATGGTGACATACAATCCCAGACATAAGAGCAGGTAGTATGATTTAAATCCAGTGTTCATGAGTTCACACATATTTATACGGCAGTTTGCTCAGTTGCCGTTCAGTGATGGTAAATGCAGGCCATATGCACACGAGGACCATGCAAGGCCATCACTGGCAAATATTTGTATTTAAAATTTTAGATCAAAATCAGCTGTCAGGTCAGAGGCTAGACATCCCTGAATTACATTTCCTTCCTGTAATGCCAGGGTTCCCTCACATCTCTAATACACTACAGGGCTTATTTACAAGCTCAAACTCTGTTGCATGTATCCAAGATATTTCCCCACAGTTAGTTTAAGGTACATGTAACAAAATGCTCTACTTGCACTTCTGTATAGTTGTGTAAATGAGCCCTCATTCATCAAGGCCATTGTATATCCGTAGAAATAATTCAAATCAACAGGACTTGCTGTATTTTTCGTGAAGACGTTTCACCAGTCATCCAACTGGCTTTCTCAATTCAGAATCGAGAAAGCCAGTTAGATGACTGTGAAACATCTTCAAGAAAAACACAGCAAGTCCAGTTGATTTGAATTATTTATATAGATGTAAATGATCCCTAATTTCTAACATTCTATATCAGTTAAAACAGGATATTTGTCTTACACAACACACAATATTCAATTGTGAGATTTCCAGCTCACATCATTATTCTCATCATGATTATTCACATCATTTGTTTACAGTTCCAACATTTATGGAAAGAGCCCATAGTACGTCACTGTATAAAGCACATACTAAAATCATTAGCAAGCATCAACATGCCAGCAAGTGTGTGTATTGTTTATTATGTGTATTATGTTTATTATGTGTATTATGTATGTGTGTATTATGTGTGTTGTGTGTGTTATATGTGTGTATGCAATGTGTGTTATTTGTGTGTATGCTATGTGTGTATTATATGTGTGTATTATATGTGTGTATTATATGTGTTGTGTGTGTCTGTCCACACGTACAGGGCATTAGTTTAAACTTTGATCCCATGGAATGCACTCAGTGCTTAACCCCTATTGCCCAAAGAACATTTCACCAATAAAAAATATCAGAACCCATCTGCTTTAATCCATTCTGACGCTGCCACACCCCAAACTAAGCACATATCCTTCATAAATAAGCACTAAGGGTCTTCTAGCCAATAAACCTACATACAAACAAGCTTTTACTCACCTGCACTTTATCGATCAGTCTGCACTTCCTGGTTTCCCTGTACACGTGTCTCTGCAACACCCACCGCTCCGCCCCCTCTGTAGCTTATTGGTTATCTACTCCGATTGTATCAAATCCCTTAAACACGATTGGGCTTTACTTTTGTCTGTCTAAAGTGAATTATCCGTTTTACTGTTTTGCCGGTACTATATTAACATAAGCGGGAGGGTGAGGAATATATTACTGATAACAGAGTGCTGGTTTGAATGGAGGATAACATTCTTGAGACAGTGAAGCGCTTCACGAATGCACTGTATTTACATGAACATGCTTTTGTGCATCTACTTATCCCAAGCTTGGATTGTGACAAAAGCTATTATTTTTAAATTGAAACTGCATGAGAGTAGGACTCGCTACGGAGACACTGGAGGGTTAATTAGCAATTAATTTAAGAGCATGCTGCAGACTGAACTGATGTATGTGCAGCCATGCAACATGCATCTAACTTAATTGCTAACTAGCCATGCTAGATGTGGGTTCCATATTGGCCACTTCAGGGGGGCACAGGGGGTACTCATGTACTGGGCCTAAAGGGGGGGCCAGCTGCGCTGCACTTTTTGAAATAACGGGGCCCTCCTTGACATCGCCTCTTCCGAATTCCTGAACCAAGGAAAATCCAAAGTCCTGAAGCCGCAAAAAGACCCAAAGTCACGAAAAGAGCCTAATTTGATGACCCGAAGCTGCGAAAAGACCCAAAGTCACGAAAGGAGCCGAAGTTAAAGTCCTGAAGTCATGAGTTCATTTCTGCTGAACACCAATGTGTTTTAAACCCCTAGCTACCAGTGTATTATTTTAATACTCTATAGGCCCCTGCCACCAATGTTTTTTTTTAACTTGTAAGGGGGCCCTGGTGCCAGTGCTTTTTTAAAAAAAAAAACTTTTATGGGGGGCCCTGGTGCCAGAGTTTTTTTTTTTACTTATAGGAGGGCCCTGACCATCAATGGCTTTTTATAACTTGTGGGGGTGGGGGGGGGGTTACCATTTTTAGTGCTGATGTCTGTGTAGTCTTTTAACTGTGGTCTGGGGTGGGCCGTGATTTCTATTGGCGGCAAACAATTATCATGGTATCAAACAATTAAAAATAAAGCGTCAGCAATTCATGAATAAAAGTTAGAAATTAGAAAATAGTATAGAGGTGTAGTTGTCCGAAGAAACTAGCTTCGTTGTTCTAAGCCCTGGGACACCACAAGTGGGAGAAAGGCAGAACACTGAGGACTGTGGTCTCGTTACTACGTTTAACTGTCTTGTAAGGAGAGCTAACTTTACTATAAAGTCAACAAATCCTCAGTGCCTTAGGGCTCTTACTCACTTGCGTTCTGACCTGCGCTCCCCTGCATTCCGTTTTTTGGCGTTCAGCCGCAGGGGAGCGCAGGAATAGACGCATGTCATTATTTCAAATGGGGCTGTACTCACTCAGGCGCGTGTAGGCGCCGAACGCAGGTTGAGATGCAACATGCTGCATTTTTCCTGCGTTCGGCGCCTACACGCGCCTGAGTGAGTACAGCCCCATTTGAAATAATGACATGCGTCTATTCATGGTAGGTAGGTGCCTCTTCTGCCTACCCCTATTTCCATCCCTGGTCTCAGTAAAAAGGTAGGCCAATTTAGGCTAGTTACCCTAGGTAGGTGCCTCTTCTGCCTACCCCTATTTCCATCCCTGGTCTCAGTAAAAAGGTAGGACAATTTAGGCTAGTTACCCTAGGTAGGTGCCTCTTCTGCCTACCCCTATTTCCATCCCTGGTCTCAGTAAAAAGGTAGGCCAATTTAGGCTAGTTTACACTGGAGAAGAGGTGCTTAAGGGGAGAAAAATATTAATTTGTATAAATATACAAGTGGATCACACAATATACTCTCACATGCTTTATTCACCAGTAGGTTTTTCCAGCGAACACAAGGTCATTCATTTAGATGAAAGGAAGTTCCTTCTTAAGATCCTGAAATAACTCTATATACCGAGAGCGTCAAGATGTGAAACCCTCCTGAGGCTGTTGTTTTGGCTGATATATTAGAACATACCAAGTTATTGAAACTTGCTCTAATACAAAGCTGATACAGGGAATGGTTGGATTGCCTCTTGGGAGTCAGGAGGAATTTTTTCCCCTCCCAATGAGGCAAAATGGAGAGACTGCAAATGCATTTTTGCCTTCCTCTGGTTAAACTAGCAGTAAGGGGGTTTTCAAATAGACAAAAAGGGTGAACTTGATGGCCTTGTATCTTTTTCACCCTCATCAGCTATGTTTCTATGTTATACACTTTTATGTCATTTTGGAGGACATGAAAAGGCTGAGGGAATTTTGAAAAGAAAATTTTTAGTGTCAGTATCACTTTAAGGGGGGATATGATAATGTATAAATATATAAGGGAATCATATCATAATCTCTGTTTTATTTACCAGTAGGTCTTTCCAGCTGACAAGAGGACACCCATTCTGATTAGAAGAAAGGAGGTTCTGCCTAAATATTCAGAAGGGATTTTTCACAGTGAGAGCTGTGAAAATGTGGAATTCTCTCCCTGAATCAGTCATAGAGACTGATACATTAGATAGCTTTAAGAAGGGGTTGGATGGCTTTTTAACAAGCGAAGAAATACAGGGTTATGGATGACAGCTTATAGCAGTATAGCTTAAGTTTATCCAGGGACTGGTCTGACTGCCATCTTGGAGTCAGGAAGGAATTTCCTCTTAGGCAAATTGGAGAGGCTTCAAATTCAAATTGGGTTTTCTTGCCTTTCTTTGGATCAACTAGCAGTTATGTCCAACAAAATGAAAAACGGTAGCTGGCGTAATTTCGCCAAGGAGATAACTGGCACAACTTCGCACTCTTACGCCAGGCAAATTTTCGGTCTGGCGAAAGGCCGTTACTACGCAAATGCACCAAGTTTTTGATTTTTTTGAGTAGATAGGAGTTCCTCAAAAGTCCCAAAAAACGCTGTCTTTTTTTTCTATTTAAAGGGTGATAGACTGAAAAAGACCGTAAATTTTTTTTGGGGGTACCCTACTTCCCCCTACATTTGCTAACATATGGCACCTAAACTATACTGTGGACACGTGTAGGGCATTATAACAACTTTAGATAATTTTAATAAGGTTCCCTGGCCTTGTGTAGTGTAATGTATTTGCTGCAGCATATACGGCCATTGTACTTTAACTGCACGCCGTATGCTAATTAGCCAACACTGGTGTAACTTCGAACTGCTGTGCGTAATTTCGTCAGTATTCGGTACCCTGTGCGCAACTTTGGATCTTCGTGAAATAGCGTTGTCCAGGCGAATTTTCGCCTGGCGAAGTCTTGCGATGTGCACGAAGCCAGCGCTGGCGAATTTTCGCCGGTTAGTGAATTTGCCCTAGGTGTCTCCGTTCACGCTGAATCTTGAAGTGATGTAATCTCCTGACTAGTTTCACTGTCCAACAGCTTCATCAGAGGCGTGTTTCCCTTGTGTGTTGCCCTCTGTTTTTTAAATGCTGTATGCTCCATTCCCATAGTGACCATGTTGCATTCACTGTAGTGCACAGTGTAAAGGTGAATTTTTCGCCAATTTTGTTGGAAATTTGCGAAATTCGTGGCAAAGCGACAAATTCACCCATCACTATTTTTTGAGTAAGAAATTCAGCTGATGGAATTGGTTTTGTCTGCTTTAGGCAAATAGGATATTGCATGATTGAAATCCTCACACTCAAAATTCAGAGAGATATGACAGGAATAGGAGATCCCACTTGAAAAAGGGCCAATAGGTCCAAAACATGTCGTGTGGTGACACAATAAACAGCATAATTGCAGTTAACCTGCTGTCGTGAATGATTCCCATTCTTCACAATACATTGGATATATACAGGGTGCCGGGGACGGAGCATCCAGGGAACCATCACAAGAAGTAAGGCATAATCACTAATCAGTGTAAAACCCTCTGTTATAGGAATAGGAGATTGTACAGATAAATTGGAGACAACCACAGAAACTATGGCTAAGAAATTGTCAATCTTGGAGGGGGATAATTCCTCCCTTAGGGAAGAACTGATACAACTGAAAAATACATGTGAGGACTTGGAGAACAGATCTTGTAGGCAAAATCTACGGATTAGGAGAGTGCCAGAAGAGATTGGTGTGGATTCAATCCCAAATTACCTCTTAGATCTATTTAACTTTATATGTCCTGATTTTTCAGATGACAAATGGCGGGTGGATAGGGCCCACCGTTCATTAGGCCGAAGCCCCCTGTTACTAAACCCCCAAGAGACATTGTGGTTTGCTTTCACTATTATCAGGCTAAGGAAGCACTCCTAGCAAAGTCGAGAATACTTAAATTGATAGATTTTCGAAAAGCAAGATTCAGATATTTGCAGATCTGTCTTCCATTACTCTGGCTAAGCGGAGGGAGCTCCGGCCTATCACACAGAAGCTGAGAGAGCACAATATTCTTTACAAGTGGGGTTACCCATTTAAATTGATGGTGAACCGTTCTGGACATCTACATACCTCGCAAAATTTATCAAATGGCACTGAATTTCTCAGAACCTTGGGCATTGAGGCAATGAGAGGCAGTCCACCTAAGAACAACATGTAGATGGAAGAAATTACTAAATAGGTAAAATAGTAATGAAACTTGGGAAAAAGCTCAGTTTTAGCTTCAGCACTGTAATCTGCCTGTATAGGAATGGATCAATTTACACTACTTCTTGCTGGACTGTCTGGAACATTATGAAGACTTAAAGCAATGGTGCTTTCTTTGGAATTTTATATAGTACATCCAACGACCACACAGTGTTTGAACTGGATAACTCCATCCCCCTTTTTTTTCTCAATCTTGGGGGGGGGTGTCTTTCTTGTCTGCTCCCCTTAGGCTTAGGTTTGTGTACCTTAGCCCTTGTTTGGACATAACTGTCTTTTTTCTATTTTTCTTAGGTATATGTTTACTGTGTCTCACTTGCAGACGGTATTTAGCAGTAAGGGGGTGCCCTTTTATCGAGGGTTCTGTTGCTTTGGTACCCGATGGTTTATGCTAAGAATATGTCTGTCTCTAATCTTTTTTTTGTTAAATGTACAATAACCCTAGATGTCCATGTAAGCTGGGAAAGTCTTTTGATAATGGTCTCTTTGTATAGTGATGGCCCATATCTGAGTCCAATCATAGAGGATACTGGGTGTATAGTAGGGTTACTAATATCTAAGTCTCAATCTCTGTATATGATATGTAAGCTAGCTCAATTTATGCTATATATGATTATGCTAAAGTATGGCTAAGATAGTATCCCTCAATGTAAAAGGACTTAATAGTGTAACTAAGCGATATTTAGCAATGAAAGAAGTTAAGGCCTTGAAGGCTGATATTGCTTTTTTGCAAGAGACGCATTTTGTAGTTAACGGAATTACACGGTTATATTCTAAATACTATCCAACAGCATACTATGCTTCAGGGCCCAATAAAAAGGCAGGAGTAGCAACTCTTATTCATAAGGACTGCCCATTAAAAGTTGAGCGAACTATTAGCGATCCTAAAGGACATTATTTGTTGTAAATGGGTAATTATGCTAATATTACAGTGGCCCTTTTAAATATCTATTCACCTAATAAACATCAGCTTCGCTTCTTGAGAAAGATGATTGCTAAAATTAAGCAGTCTGAATCCCTGTATGGGGTAATAGGTGGAGATTTCAATATGGTCTATTCACGGATTAGACTTCTCCCATCCTTCTCCGGATAAACAGGCACACTCGATGTCATGCAATTTTCGGAAGCTGATGCGACAGGCACACTGGTTTGACTCCTGGCGTATTTACCACCCTAAGGATAAGCAATATACCTTTTATTCATCAGTTCATAAAGTTCATTCTCGTATTGATAATTTTTTTATTTCACAAGCAACCTTGCGTTTAAGATACTCTACAGAGATACACCCGATTACGTGGTCAGATCATGCACCAATATCCCTAATTTTAGACTTGTTGAGGCTTCCTTCTAGAGAGCCCCACTGGAGGTTGAATGAGACTATATTACACAATCCAGAGGCCTTTAAACAAACTGAATCGAATTTGAAAGAATATTTCCAACTAAATTAGGGATCAGTGTATAATCTGACTCTATGGGAGGCCCATAAGGCTACATAGGGGCCATATTATTGCGTTGACTGCTGGAAAACGGAAAGAGAAAGTAGGGGTTTATCTTTCTATGCATAGGAAACTTAGAGATTTAGAATTACAATATAATCTATGTGGTGCGGAATCTGTTCTAGATCAAATTATCAAGTTGAGGAAGGACCTAGCAAGTGTCAAAAAGGCTGAGGTCTCTAAAGCTATAATATGGACAAAGCAGACTTTTTATGAAAAAGGAGATAAGCAACATACTTTACTTGCAAAGAAGCTTAAAGATAAACAAGCATTGTCACGTATTAATGCAAATCAAACTAAAAAAGGGCAACTTACTTATGACCTAATTCAAATTGGGACTCGGTTTCATGAATTCTATTATAACATATAACTTATCGAAATCTACCCCACTAAACCATAATATCGCTATGGGTTCTGTTAATGATTTCTTAAAAGAGCTTAATCTGCCTAAGTTTCAACTGGAGGACCTGCAATTATTAAATAAGGATATTACATTGGAAGAGCTAACGCAGGTTTTAAAAGGTATGCCAAATGGTAAAACCCCTGGACCTGATGGGCTATCTTATACTATAAACTATTTTCACATATTCTCTCTCCCTATATGGTGAAACTTTTTAATCAGTATATGCAGGGAAATCCAATACCTAAGTCCACTCAGACTTCATATCTTTCGCTTATACCCAAGGAAGGTAAAGATCTGACACAATGAACAAATTATAGACCTATAGCTCTTTTAAATTCTGATCTTAAACTTTTCTCAAAAACTCTGGCAAATAGATTAGCCCCGTTAATGCCAAATTTAATACATCAAGACCAGGTAGGATTTATAGAAGGACATCAGGCTGGCGACAACACAAGAAGGGTGATCAATCTTATTCAAATACTTAATAGAACAGGTACCCCAGCTGTGGTTCTAAGCTTGGATGCTAAAAAGGCATTCGATAGGCTGAATTGGACCTATCTATTCACATTGCTTACTAACTTGAATCTAAAAGGTCCTTTTTTCAAAGCCCTTAAAAATCTCTACAGTCAACCTTCAACCCGGTTAAAGTTATCTGGTCAATCAGCCAAGCCTATTCCAATAACAAATGGCACGAGACAAGGTTGCCCTCTTTCGCCCTTGTTATATGCACTGAGTATTGAACCATTGGCGGCGGCGATAAGAGGGAGCCCTAATATATCAGGGGTGCCTCTTGGATCTAATCAATTTAAAATCGCACTTTTTGCGGACAATGTTATTTTATCATTAACTCAACCAACTGCATTGTTGTTTGGTTTGCACGCCATGATAAAGGATTTTAGCACATTTTCCGGTTATAAATTAAATTTGTCTGAGGCCTTATCCTTTAATGTGCCTGTAGGAGAGCTTCAAAATTTGAAGGCTAATTTTGACTATAGATGGAAAGAGAACTCCATCATCTTATCATCTTATCTGGGCGTTCAAATTACAACAAAATATGAATCATTATATCAAACCAATTTTAATCCTCTTATAAATCTAACTAAGCAATTGTTTGTGAAGAGGGCGCTCTTCTCGATATCTTGGTTTGGTAGAATCGCTGCAATTAAAATGAATATTTTACCAAAATTTTTATATCTATTTGAAACCCTGCCGGTTATGGTCCCTAGGAGGACACTAAAAGAGATCCAAAATATATTTCACAAATTTATCTGGAGACAAAAAAGTCATAGAATAGCCAGATCAGTCTTAACAGGACCTATGACCCGAGGAGGCTTAGGGGTTCCCTGTATACAGACATATTACGAGGCAGCACAAATAAGACAAGTGATGGCTTGGTCATCTCAAACTTCCCCTAATGCCTGGGTTAACATTGAAAATTTAGCGGTGCCGGAAATTCCTATTAATACATGAGTATGGGCAGCTAATATTAAAGATAAGGTAGGAAAGGGCTTGTTGTCGACTACCCAACTTACTTTGAAGATCTGGTTTAAATTATGGCATAAACGGGAGTTGATATCACAATATCCTTTGAATACAAGCTACCTACAGAATTCCAATTTTCCTCCAGGGATGAATTCATCTTTTTGTAAGCGCTGGGGGCAAACGGGTATATTCACAATAAGAGAATTGCTGGATGAACGTACCTATACGCCCTTAACATTTCAGGAATTAAAAAATTTAGCACCATACTCCACTTTTTATCTATTTGAATACCTTCAATTACGTCACTTTATATATCCGTACTGTATTAATGCAAAAGAAGTGGGGAGTACAGCTTTTGAAACATTAGCTAAGAGTGCCTACCACAAAAGGGACTTATCTCTAAGATATATAGGCTTCTTAACGGACCATCTAAAATAGGTGTGGGACACCATAATTATATGGCTAAGTGGAATATAAAAACAATGAACCGATTATCCCAAAAAGTTAGGGAGGGTATCTGGCGTAATGCCAGGCAAATGAGTACATGCATAAGACAGAAAGAACATATCTATAAGATACTGATGTTCTGGTATTATACCCCTGATAGATTGCATAAGCTATTTCTAGATCATACTTCCCAGTGTTGGAGAAATTGTTAAGAAATAGGAACATTACCTCATATCTTTTAGGAATGCCCAATTGTTAAACCAGTATGGATAGAAATTAAGAAGATACTGGATCGGCTACTGACAATACAAGTCCCACTAGATATTATTACTTTTTTTTGGGCAGACCTTTTGTGGGCTTATCAAAATCGGGCCAAAAGTTGGCAAATCACATTTTGATGGCTGCTCAGATAGCGATAGCATCTAAATGGAAATCCCCTGAGGGTCCGAGCATTAAGGGAATTATCGGTAGAGTGAATGCCAATAAGCTGTTTGAAGCAAATATAGCCCATATACAAAATACAATAACATGGTCTATTTGGGAACTGGAAGGTTTTGCTAATACGCCATAGACTGAGTAGTCTCTCTCTTTAGAAAATATGATAATTAGAAAACAGTAGGAGGGTCTGACGATAAAATCACGATCCCAATTTAATTTATTTATTTACTTTTTATTTATATATTTATTTTTTCTTCTTTCTTCCTTCTCTCTTATTTATCACGATAGATATATACACTATAGGAAACACAGGGGCACATACTTGATTGCCACATAGATTTGCACATTTTTTTTTTTGATGGCACGTATATACATAATATAAAGGACTCCGAGTAAATAGGGTAATATTCACCAGGAAAAAGAAGCAGTTACACTGCACATTGTACACTTATTACCACAAAAACTTTTTTTTTCTCTTACTAATAATGCACTTAGTGACATATTGATAGATAAATGATATTTATTTGAATTGGGATATACACTTCTCTTCTAGATGGGGAAGAGATGGGGCTGCAGGTGACGAAAGGGAGAATTCTTCATCAGTGTTTTTAATATTTCCATGACCTGTAATTTACTTTTCCAAATAATTTCAGAAAAGTATCCCAGCCTGTGTCAACAACTAAAAATATGTCTGTGTTCTCTGAATTACCTCCTACTTGTACCTGTAGTCTGTTGAATATGGGTACAGAGCACAATGAACATGTTTTGCACTGTCTGGAATATTTTTATAAAAGACAGTATTAACCTTTGCTAAATATAACATTTAAAATATCAACATACAATCTATTAAGAGGCACAGTCAGTTCCAGTTTTGTATTATTACATAGTTACATAGTTCATTTGGGTTATGAAAAGATAATGGTGCATCAAATTCAACCTTTTAAAATTATGCCTAGTGCATTATATATATATATATATATATATATATATATATATATATATATATATACACACACACACATATATATATATTTATTATACTTTATACATTATATTAGTGTATATATATATATATATATATACTAACTTTTTATGTGGTTTTGAAAGTTTTAACAGGGGTTTCTAGGTGCACACCTTACACACACCTTCTATGTCACTAATGATGTCACGGGGGGGGTTTTGGCGCCATTTTCTACCTTTAAACACGGGGGTGGTATGTTCTGTTTGTTATGTCTTGAGAAAGGTCCAGACTGGACCGAAACGTTGACATAATGATCTCATTATGACGTCCTGGAGTGCGTTCTTCCTTGGAACACGACTATCTGCAGTATATATGACAGCACCCAGGCAGTAAAACTCTGCTGGATTGGAGTGCACCACAGCCTGAACTGTATATATAAATATATATATAAATATATATATATATATATATATATATATAGATATATCAATATATATATATAGAGATATATATATATATATATATATATATATATATATATATATATATATATGAGACAAGTTGGTATATCGCCACTCACAAAAGTCTCGTAATACAGATGCCTGGGTGCAGTCTTCAAACATCAAATATATAACTCAACGAATCCGCACAACTCAGGGCTTATAAAAAATTTACGTGTACTTTATTGGACACTAACTGTTAGGGGCATAATTACTAAGCTCGAGTGAAGGATTCGAAGTAAAAAAACTTCGAATTTCAAAGTTTTTTTTTGGGTTCTTCGACCATCTAATAGGCTACTATGACCTTCAACTTTGATTCAAACGATTCAAACTAAAAATCGTTTGACTATTCGACCATTCGATAGTCGAAGTACTGTCTCTTTAAAAAAAAATTTGACTACATGTAGATGGGTTAAGAGCAGCTCAGATAATTTTAAGACGATCAGGTCTATATGGTGACGATGAGATAGAATTCTTTATGGAGATGTTAGGCTTCATACTACACAGAAACTATTTTCAATTTCAGGACAAGTATTACTTGCAGACGCGGGGGACGGCGATGGAATCCAGAGTCGCCCCGTCATATGCCAACTCATTCATGAGCTGGTTTGAGGTCTATAAGAATGTACTCTTCATTGGGCATTGCAAAGCCTGTTGGAGGTACATCGATGACGTGTTCCTTCTATGGCGGGGTGACCTGGATTTCTTGGCCGCCTTCCGTGAGGCAATTAATGGAGCTCACAATGATATCAAATTTACAATGACAGCCGATCTCCAGTCAGTGACATTTTTGGATGTGTTGGTCACACATACACAGACAGGTTTTGATACTCAAATCTATACTAAACCGACAGATCGCAATCAGTTACTAGCGTATGACAGCTTCCATCCACCCTCGGTTAGAAAATCAATTCCCATTAGCCAATTTACAAGAGTTAGTAGAATAACGTATAACCCAATAGTTTTGGAACAGGATTTGGAGAATATGAGTAAAAAACTTAGAGATAGGGGATACCCAGACACGTTGATCCAAAATAATAAAAAACAAGTGAGAGATGGAGGTTCAAATAAATGATCTAGGGGTTCAAAAGATAGGGGCAACAGGAACAGACTAGTTTATGTGTCACAATACAGTGCAGCGAGTCCAAATTTCAAAAATTTATTGGACAAACATTGGCATTTACTCAGGGAAGCATATCCCACCATTCCAGAATTTCAACAAAACCCTATGATGTCATATCGAAGAGGAACTACTATTGGTAATAGGCTAGTCAAAGCAGACATACGAAAGCCTCCGAGTAAGATGATGTTTTGGGGTCCCAAAAAAGAAGGTATGTACAGATGCAAAGGTTGTGCACAATGTTGATATGTCCTCACAGGTCCAGATTTTGATCATCCAGACACAAATAAAAAATTTAAAATTAGGGGATACAACACATGTGACACCAATTTTGTGGTGTACATGTTAGTGTGTCCATGCAATTTGATCTATGTTGGGGAAACCACACAAAAGGTGAGAGATAGGTTTTCCCAACATAGATCAACTATAAATACAGGGAATCGATCACTGCCTGTATCAAGACATTGTTTAGATTATAAACATTCATCTGAGGATCTAAAATATAGGGTTATCCAACATATCCCACCACCCAAAAGAGGAGGAGATCGCACTCTTATATTAAAAAGAGCAGAAGTAAAGTGGATAGATAGATTGGGGACTATGATCCCACAGGGATTAAATCGCGATTTTGACCTACATTTATTTTTGTGAAAGGTCCATTGTCAATTGTAAATTGAAATGCTGGCTATGTATAGTTGTCCATATAGAATGTAATAAGTTCCATGTAATACGAAAGGAATATCTTTATAAATGTTTTTTCTTAATATTTCGTAGCTAAGGAATCTACATAGCAACCAAGAGGTGGAGGGGTGTGTCCGCTTACGTGCAGACCCGTCTCTTATATGAAGAGGCGTCATCACAGTGATCGGCTACGTGACTTCCGCCTCGCAAAGGGAAGCATTGTATGCAACAATGGAGACCTAGACGCCACTGCACGCTGTAAACGCTTGAGAAAGGGAAGGAGGATTTCCCGAAACGTCGCGTGGGTGCTCGAATATGTGGCGATATTGCTGGACTTAAAAATGCTGGACTCTGTACAGATAAGTTGAAATAATGCTTAAAACGGAAGTGCACAATTGAATGTTTTAATAGCAACAATAAATGCCACGTTTTATCAAGGTGTTGCGATCTGGTTGGATACTATATATTTATTGAAAGCGGAATTACTCACCGCTATATGGATCAGCACCCGATGTGCATTGTAAACGAATTTGATTGATTGGTGCATCGTAATTGTTAGATATATATATATATATATATACACACACAACTAACTGTAACTAATGTCAGTGCCCTCACTGTAAGAACCATTTGCTTTACTTCAATCGGAAATTGTGTTACTCCATGTCAAGGCCGCCAGGAGCGCGAAGAGGCGCGTCTGCTCCCGGCGGCGATTAAACCAAGATGGCGGCGCCCAGTCGGCCCACGTGGGCGCTGGGACGCCAGTGCCGCAACGTCGACGCACGCGCAAACGCGCATGCGCAAACATGCCGGCGCAAGCACGCCGGCGTAAGGACGTCAATGATGTCACTTTGGCGCCAAGTTTGAATATAAAAAGGCCCCCAGGACGCCAGAATGGCGCCAAAGAATAGGTTTTGCTACTCTGAACCTGGGTTCCTGTCTCCTGTTTCCTGATTCCTGAATCCTGCTCCTGCCTTGGTTTTGACCCCCTGCCTGGACTCTTGTTATTTGATCCTGATCTGCCTGCCATTGAACTCTTGCCTGGACTTTGACCTTGTATCTTGCTTAACCCTTTGGATACCGCGACCTTGCACCCTCAAGAGGGCTTCCTCCTTGATCCTGACTACCTCCCTGGAGGGAGCTCCCGGCTCCCTGACATTATTCTTGGGCCATGGATCCTACTGAGGAAGCTACGCCTGATGTCGGACGAGTGCTCCACGGACTGGCATCCCGCATGGAGGAATATGAAGCCCAGCAGTACCGCATAGGGCAGGCACTCGATACCCTTCTCTCTCGTGTGCCTCCAGCGCCCCCTGCTTCCCAAGCTGCTGTAAATCCTCCCATTGCGGTCGTCTCGTCTACCACAGGTTTCTCGTCTGGTGAGCCTCGTATTCCGCCTCCTCCTCGCTTCAGTGGGGACCCACAGGCCTGCAGAGGTTTCGCTACACAGTGCCAGATCCAGTTCGAGTTTCAACCCTCGCACTTCCCCAATGAACGTTCCAAGGTGGGCTATGTGATGTCTCGTTTGGTGGGCAAACCGCTTGAGTGGGCAACATCTCTTTGGGAGAAGAATTCTCCACTGACTTTAGATGCCAAGGCTTTTCTTCAAGCATTTCGTACTGTGTTTGATGCCCCGGGTCGGGTCACTAATGCCCCTTCTCGTCTTCTGCAACTCCGGCAGGGGAACCGCAGTGTCAGTGACTATGCTATTGACTTTAGAACTTTGATGGCTGAGACTTCCTGGAATGATGATGCCTATAAGGCCATATTCTATCAAGGTCTGTCTATTCGCATTAAAGATGATCTTGTCTAGTGATGGGCGAATTTATTCGCCAGGCGCGAATTCGCGGCGAATTTGTGCGTTTCGCCGCCAGCGAATAAATTCGCCAAACGCCCGCGAAAATTGGCGGCAAAAATTCGCCCGCGTAAAAAAAAAATTTCCGGGAATAACGGACGCTGGTGTCAAAAACGGGCGCCGGCGTCAAAAACGGGCGTCGAAAAAACGGGCGCCGGCGTCGAAAAAACGGGCGTAGAAAAAACGGGCGCCGGCGTCGAAAAAACGGCCGCCGGCGTCAAAAACAAGATGTCGGCGCCGTTTCGCAAATTTTTCGCCATTTCGCAAATTTCGCGCGAAATTCACAAATTTTTCGGTGAAGCGAAACGGCGCAAATTCGCCCATCACTAATCTTGTCTCCAGGGAGTTCCCTGACCTGTTGGAAGATCTGATTGCAGTATCCATTAAGGTGGACATTTGTCTCAGAGAGCATCAAGTAAAGAAGGAGCGTTGTAAAAGATTTCAACCCTTGTTGGCACCCCGCTTCCAAAGACCTCTCTTGCATACTCCAGCTCAGTGTCGGACTGGGCCGGCGGGACACCGGGAAAAACCCCGGTGGGCCCCGGGCTCTTGTGGGCCCCGCCGGCCCAGTTCCGCTACTTAGTGGGGCGGCGCGACCCCACTTTGTTTGGGGTCGCGGTAGACTAGAAGGGCTGCGCATGCGCACAAACGCGGCGCCGCGCGCATGCGCACAAACGCGGCGCCGCGCGCATGCGCACTAGCCGCCTGCAGCACTCCGGAGCGGCAGTGGCGGCTGGAGGGGGCCCTGGGGCAGTAGCCCCGGTGGGCCCCATGCCTCCCAGTCCGACCCTGCTCCAGCTACTCAAGCTTCTACTTCTCCTCCGGAGGAACCGATGCAAGTTGGAAGGGCTTGTGTCTCTGAACAAGAAAGGCTCCGTAGACGGATGGCTGGCCTATGTCTGTATTGTGGCGGACAGTGTCATTTTGCAAACTCTTGTCCGGTGAAGCCCACGAGTTCTGTTCCCCGAGGTATATCTAGGGTAACTCATGTAGGGGGCACTACTCCGAAGTCTCAAGAGAACACTCACGGGTTTCTCCTTCCGTTACAGATTCGTCTAGCCACTAAGACCATTGTCGGCTCAGCTTTCATTGACTCTGGAGCTGCTGGGAACTTCATGGACGCTCTTTTTGCCAAATACATGGAAGTTCCCTTATTCCCATTGTCTACTCCTCTTCGTGTCACTGCCATTGACGACAGACCCCTGGAGGCTGAATTTATCTCTATGAGGAATTGCCTGTGCAGGTTGGGACGCTGCATA
Source organism: Xenopus laevis (assembly GCF_017654675.1). Lineage (NCBI taxonomy): Eukaryota > Metazoa > Chordata > Amphibia > Anura > Pipidae > Xenopus > Xenopus laevis. Next base: position 22,453,104 of record NC_054387.1, read on the forward strand.
AAGACGCTGCATAAAGAAAGACTATCGTTCCTAATTATTTCCTGCCCATCCGTTCCAGTTGTTTTGGGTCTCCCTTGGCTGCGCCTGCATAATCCCACCATTGATTGGTCCGCAGGACAGATTTCTCGTTGGAGCCCATTTTGCCAGCAGCACTGTCTTCCTGCTGAACCCCTCCAGAGGGTGAATATCTCTATGTCTGATCTGAGGACTCTACCCTCCTTTTACAGGGAATTCTCTGATGTATTCTGTAAGAAGTCTGCAGAATTCCTTCCTCCACATCGACAATACGATTGTCCTGTCGATCTTCTGCCTGGAACCATGCCCCCTAGAGGTCGTACTTATCCTCTCTCTCCAGCAGAGACCACTGCCATGAAGCAATATATCCAAGAGAATCTCCAGTGGGGGTTTATTCGCCCTTCTACTTCTCCCGCCGGGGCTGGATTCTTCTTCGTGGAGAAGAAGGATGGAGGCCTACGTCCTTGTATTGACTACCGGGGTCTTAATAAAATCACCGTTAAGAACCGGTATCCCTTGCCTCTGATTGCTGAACTCTTTGACCAACTGAAGGGGGCTAAAATCTTCACTAAGTTGGATCTCCGTGGGGCGTATAACCTTATCCGCATCCGGGAAGGTGACGAATGGAAGACAGCATTCAACACTCGTGATGGGCACTATGAGTACCTCGTAATGCCCTTTGGTCTCTGCAATGCCCCCGCTGTCTTTCAAGAATTCGTGAACGACATTTTCCGGGATCTCTTGGGAAAGTTTGTTGTGTACCTAGATGACATCCTGATTTTCTCCAAGGACCTTGCAAGCCATCGCTCCCAGGTGAAGGAAGTACTCTCTCGTTTGAGGAAGAACTCTCCCAAACTGGAGAAATGTGTGTTTGAAGTGTCCAAGATTCCTTTTCTGGGCTATATCATCTCCCCAGAGGGTTTCGAGATGGATCCAGTGAAAGTGTCTGCAATCCAAGAGTGGCCCCTACCGCTGAGCACTAAGGCAATCCAGAGATTCATTGGTTTTGCTAATTACTATCGGCAATTCATTAAGGGATTCTCGTCTCGTATTGCTCCTATCCTAGCCCTCATCCGAAAAGGGGGTAAACCCAGCTCATGGCCCCCGCCTGCTATAGAAGCTTTTCAATCCTTGAAGGATGCCTTCACTTCTGCTTCGGTTCTCCGCCATCCTCATCCGGAGTTACCTTTCTTTATCGAGGTGGATGCTTCTGAAGTTGGAGCTGGAGCTATCCTGTCCCAAAGACATCCCTCTGATGGGAAGCTGCACCCATGTGCGTATTTCTCTAAGATGTTCTCTCCTGCGGAACAAAATTATGATGTAGGAAATCGAGAACTCCTGGCGGTTAAGCTTGCCTTAGAAGAGTGGCGTCACCTCCTTGAAGGTTCCTTGATCCCAGTCACGATCTACACAGATCATAAGAATCTTGAGTTCATTCAATCTCTCAAGAGGCTGAATCCCAGACAAGCAAGGTGGGCTCTCTTCTTCTCTTGATTTAACTTTATCTTGACTTTTCGCCCTGGCTCCAAGAATCGGAAAGCCGATGCTCTGTCTCAAAGTTTCACTCCGGTGGATCGTACTCCTGAAAGACAAGAGCCTATTATTCCTCCTGTCAAGATCATCGATTCCTTGTACCCTCAATTCGCTGATCAAATTCTGGCTGGTCAATCTTCTGCTCCTCCTGATACCCCCATTGGGATGGCGTTTGTTCCCTCCGAGTTAAGTCTGCCCATTCTTCAACAGACCCACTGTTCCAAGCAAGCAGGACATCCTGGTCCTGAAAAGACTCTTGAACTCCTTCGACATTTAGTCTGGTGGCCGACTATCCGATAAGATGTCAAAGACTTTGTTGCTGCTTGTACCGTTTGTGCCACATCCAAGCCTAGCCATTCCCGCCCCAGTGGGTTATTGCAACCTTTGCCTATTCCCTCTCCTCCATGGACTCATTTAGCAATGGACTTCATAGTTGAGCTTCCTCCCTCTTGTGGGAACGCGGTGATCTGGGTTGTGATTGACCGCTTTAGCAAGATGGCCCATTTCATTCCCCTGAGGAAGCTTCCCTCTGCTGTGGAGTTGTCTCAACTCTTCATCCAGTATGTTTTCCGCTTGCATGTTTTTCCTGTGGAAGTTGTCTCCGACAGAGGTTCTCAGTTTACAGCTAAGTTTTGGCGTTCCCTGTGCAAAGATCTGGGTATTACTCTCCAGTTCTCCTCCGCTTATCATCCCCAGACAAATGGAGCAGCTGAACGAGTAACCAAGCTTTGGAACAGTTCTTGAGGAACCACGTCTCCCTTTGTCAAGATGACTGGTCTGATCTCCTCCCATGGGCGGAATTTGCTCATAACAATGCATGCCACGCTTCCACTGGAAGGTCTCCGTTTATGTCGGTGAAAGGTCAGCATCCTCAAGCCTTCCCCCAGGACTTTGTATTGTCTAACGTCCCGGCTGCTGATGACCATGCAGCCCACATGTCTGCTATTTGGGCTGCAACCAAGTTGAACTTGGAGAAGAGCGCTCTGGTTCACAAGACGTTTGCAGATCGAAAACGTAGACCCTCTCCTCCCTACAAGGTTGGTGATAAAGTCTGGTTGTCTTCCAGGAACATTCGGTTGAAGGTGCCATCTCCTAAGTTGGGTCCGAAGTTTGTGGGTCCATTCTCCATCTCGGAGGTGATCAATCCTGTGGCTGTCAGACTTCAGCTTCCCCCTGAGATGCGAATTCCCAACGTGTTTCATGTCTCTTTGGTGAAACCCGCTACCTCCAACCGTTTTTCTGTGAACCAGTCTCCCCCTCCTACTATCTCTGAGGATGGTCAACAAGAATATGAGGTGGAAAAGATCCTTGACTCTGATGTTCATGCTCCTCGTCTTGTAAGGGATTTCCACTCCAAGTTTCCACAGAAGCCAAACCCTGGTGGTCTGGAGGCCCCCCGTGGGGGGGTTACTGTCAAGGCCGCCGGCAGCGCAAAGAGGCGCGTCTGCTCCCGGCGGCGAATAATCCAAGATGGCGGCGCCCAGTTGGCCCACGTGCGCACCGTTGACGCACGCGCAAACGCGCATGCGCAAACACGCCGGCGCAAGCACGCCGGCGTAAGGACGTCAATAACGTCACTTTGGCGCCAAGTTTGAATATAAAAAGGCCCCCAGGACACCAGAATGGCGCCCAAGAATAGGTTTTGCTACTCTGAACCTGGGTTCCTGTCTCCTGTTTCCTGATTCCTGAATCCTGCTCCTGCCTTGGTTTTGACCCCCTGCCTGGACTCTTGTTATTTGATCCTGATCTGCCTGCCATTGAACTCTTGCCTGGACTTTGACCTTGTATCTTGCTTAACCCTTTGGATACTGCGACCTTGCACCCTCAAGAGGGCTTCCTCCTTGATCCTGACTACCTCCCTGGAGGGAGCTCCCGGCTCCCTGACACTCCAGTCTAAAGAGGAGGCCTCTTATTCTTTTCTTTATGGAAAAAAGATCCAGTGGCAAAACTACCAGACTGTACCAGGGCCTGCACCCCCTTGGTCCTGCCACCAGTTCGCGTTGAGAATCCACCACAATCTCCACTTCCGAAAGGGGGTGGGGGGGCCTGGCAGCATAGCCTCGTAGTTCCGTTACTAAACTTACTGATTGTCGCATGCATAAAAATTGTCGCACGTCAAAATTATTTGGCTATCCATTGATTTTAATGCATTTTTTCAGCAAAGCTAAATGGGACTATTGTTATTATTATCTACACTGAAACTAATTGTATGACTGTTTTATTTACAGTAATCAATCGGGTGGTAGTGAAGAGAGAAAAAACTTCGTTGATGCACCCGCAAGTTACAAAAAACTGTATTAAACAAAAAAGGAACAATTACGAATCCATGAGATGGAATGCAGGGTGACTCCCGAATCCACTCAATGGTTGTGAACCATTGAGTGGATTCGGGAGTCACCCTGCATTCCATCTCATGGATTCGTAATTGTTCCTTTTTTGTTTTATTTACAGCTAGAATTCTAATCTACTGGTCAATGTTTTGGAGTGGAGTCATTGGAGGTGTTGTGATTGTGGGGCTCCAAATTTCTCCAAGGTAAGTGGGTTAAAGTGGACCTGTCACCTACACATAAAAAACTGCATAATGAAAGTCCTTTCCAAATTAAATATGGAACCCCAAAAAATGTTTTCATTAAAACATCCATACCTGTTATAAAGGTGTTTAAATATCTAAACTGTCAATCAAATATTACCTGCCCCGCCTCTATGCCCGTGGCATAGAGGAGGGGCAGTCAATTACTTTCACTTTCCATTCAGCACTTCCTACATGTCACTGCTCTCCTCACATTCCCCCTTCCCTCCTCAGGCTCTATATTTGTGTAGGGCACTGCACATGGACATTAGGACCCTCATTCTGGTTCATACACAAGATTTTGGGGTGATACACAATTTCCCTAAATAACCGTGTCCACAAAATGGCAGCTGCCTGCTTGCTATGATTGTATAATTCCAAAACAGAAGGAAACAAAATTTAAATAAATACAGTGAAAGTAAAGTTTATTTTGCTCAACTAACATGATAGAAAAGAATTTGAAATTATTTCTTAGGGTGACAGGTCCCCTTTAAAGGTTGTGGGACTATGGATGTAAATTCCAGGGGCTCTCCTATCATTACCTGATTCTTAATACATTAATTCTTCAAAGCCCAAATCCAAGAGGGGAGTTCATAAGGAAGCCAGACATAGTGGGAAGCAGGTCTAGTGAAAATCCACCCTGTAATCTTTTTATAGGATTTGTTTATATTCATTTGCAAACCCTGTCCATTGCCAAGACCTATATGTTTTCTTATAGTCAGACTTATTCATTGGTATATACAAAAGGTGCTGATTTTTAACTGATATTGGGATGGAATCAGAAGAATCCTCTTGATAACTCTTGTAAATAACCTCTTACTATAGGAACAGAGGATTTCAAATGGGCAAATATGAAAATGAAGTCCTTCATGCTGACAAACCAAGACGTTTTGAGGCAGCTTTAGCTTTAAGAAATGGTTTGCTCTAAAATCTTGACTTGAGATGCTGACCTGGAATCAAGAAGAAATTATTTTATTATTATTGTTGTTCATTTTAACTTTTTATTGTTACTTTAAACTAAAAAAACAAATATTTAATTATAGCTATACAGTATGGGAATACCTACAAAATTAAAATTGAGAGAAATGATCAGAGACAAGTAATGTATATCTTTGGTATTACTCCGTAAGCTGTGTATCCTTAGTAGTCTTACTCATGCACATATCACTGTAACTATGAAGGAAATTAGTTATTCTTTTGTGCATGTATGGGGATTTATTATTACAGATAAAAAAGCAAATCTGTTAAAAATTTACTACTGTGTGTTTAAATAGCACTCTACAGGAAATGGCAAAGCTATATTTTGAGCGTTCTGGATAACTGGTCTTGGGATTATAGATCCCATACTCATACTACAATTTGTACATTAAAATGCATTCAAGATGTTGGTGGCCTCTGATTGAGCCCTTTCTTGTACAGACAGGGATAACATGTTGTTCAATCTCCATCACATCATATTTCTGCATCCTAGTCAGATCCTGCCCTATGTCTTTACTTTCTTTGTTCTGTCTGGGGTCAGCAAATTGCACATGAGTTTATTAGTGCTTCAATATTTCCTTCTTAGGAAAGAAAAGAGACAGGAGACACAGAGTCATTAATTGTGCCTCTTGGCCTCCAGAACCTGCTGGGGTCAGGTGTCGGTTAGTTAAAAAAATTTCCTTCTGAAAAATAACAGAAGAAATAAAAAATTGTAAGCAAAGAGAAAGAGCAACACATGACATAAAGAGTGGAGACATCTGAAAATAAAAACAAATGACTGTGAAAGACTTATGTAAGGGAAGTGCTGTAAGATGAAATAAATAACCAGCAGAGCTAGAGCATTAGGATTTGGCCAAAAAAGACTTGTCGGGATATACCACTATGTTATTTAAAAGGAGCTCAATCATCTCTCCAGGTGTTTGAGCATTGGGACTGGTTGGGCAATTACAGTCAGCTCTGGGAATCAGAAAATTAGACCAATCTAACATGCAAAGAGCAGTTAAGCAAAAAAGTTGATTTTTTTTTATTTATTGGTTTTACTTTAGAAGAAGCACAAACTGTTGTCAATGCTACACCTACTGTGCCCCCATATTTTCCAAGACAGAGATAGATTGAATAGACCAGCCAGGCTTTTGGAGAGGTCGCTGGTCTGCCAGACTATGGGAATCCTGAAAAAAAATGTTTTTTGGACTTTTACTTAGCGTAATCTATGGACTAAACAAAAATAAAGGGACAAGCAGACACCATCAGTATTCACCTGGTAAAAATAACACATATTCTAAGGCTGATAAATTTAGTTGCTTATCATGCAATTGAAGGCAAATAAATGCAGTTTGTAGAACATCTCCTATAAAAACCTATATAACAAACTTATTGGATGAAAATTGCAACAAAGTTTGTGATTGATCAAACATGGAACTTTATTTCCATTAGAAGTTATTTTTGTAGGATTGCAATATCATACAGAGGTGTGCTGCAGTCAAACCATGTTTCCTTTCCTATCCTCAGTTCCTTTCAGCAGATCTCTCCAATAATACATTTTTAAATGAAGCATGCATTTTTTATGCTAAAAGATATACAGGAAAGTTCATTTTATAAATGTATATCCCTTCAGAAATTAATATGCATTTTTAAACTCTGAAATGCCCTCAGATTGATTTTGTATTTATTTTGCTTTAATTAGGGCATCTGCCAGCTTTCCAGTTAAAATGTAACAAATTCTTTATTTTATATTTCATACAGAAGTAAATCTAGCATTGAGGTTGACAAATGATTCACTCTTTGCTCTTTCTAGGTCATCACTAAGAAAAGGTTAAATCGCTTTTTTAGTGAATGATCAAAAATTGTAAAATGAATACTAAAAAGCCAAACTACACATGAATGTGCACTCTCCTAGAATCCCCCACGGTTGGCGATTAAACATAAGGTAATTAAACATCACAGAAGCAGGTCTATTTTTGGAGTAATATAAAAGCAATTCTAATCTATGTCGCATTTCAAGTCTTTCCAAAAAAATTGTTGCAATGTAGAGCAATAAATTAAGTAGTAAACAAAGACTGTCCAAGCCAACAAGAAAAACAAGGAGATGTGCCGCAGGACTTTCTATGTTACAGAAGGTACAGATGCAGAAGGTGCATACATAAGGTGCAGAAGGGAATTATGTTTTGTGTGTGAAATTGTGACATCTGAATTGCTTATTTTTTTTTCAATAAATGTCATTGTCAACTTTTGTTTATCCTTTACAAATGTCACAGAAAATACAGAAAGAAAAAGAAATTACAGAATTGGCATATTAAGAATTCAAATTGGCAATTGTTACAAACATTTGTAACAAATATAAGTAAAATAAAAATTAAAAACAAACTAACAAAATCAAATAAGAAATAACAGTATGTAGCTACTTGGTTCACTATTTCTTCATTACCGTTTTCCCTAAAGATATTACATACAATCCACGGGTTATACCATCTACCACCCACTGACCAGGGAATCTGCAATGCCCCTGTTGGTTAACCGTGGAGACCAAATTTTATTAAACTACTTTTGCCTGTCCGTAAGTGTTAATTTCTCAATATATTATCTATCCTTGTTTTCACCATGTTAAAATCCAGCGTTGGGGTGAGCCATGATTGAATTGCTTTATTGAATTATTGCCTTAGCATGACTTTATACATAAGCTTATATCATATCAAATGATATTAAATGTCAGTCAGTTAGGGACAGATATATGAAACTGGGAAATCCAAAGGGCATCCCAGGAGTTCTATATTTTCCCATTTATTAATTTTTTTATCACATGCAGAAAACTGTTTTAATGAATTATAAATTGATGAAAGACACATTTATACATACACAATCATGTGACATTTTGGCAGAATAAATTTGACTGATTTGAACAGTTCAACACTATATTGCTCTGTGGGAGTTACATAACATTGTAATTTAGGTTGAAAAAAAGACAAGCGTCTCGATTTCAAACTTTTTGTTTAAGTGAAACCTGCCTAACTGCTAGCTGGTCCATGATAAGGTTAAAAACTAAAATCTAAAGTCTCTTAAATTTGACTGAGAAGGGCAAAATATGATATTATTTATTAATTTTCATCATATTTCCTTAAGTGCCTGTTGTATGTTTTTAGCATCCCAATCTATGCATGGAAGTACTGATCTATAGGTTCTTAAATTCACTTTCATAGCAAGATTTTGTGAATTTTAAAATTTTTCCTAATTCAAATAGACACAATATTTCTAAAAACTTGAATGCTTCTTAATAAAAAAAAATCAATCTAAAAAACCATGAAAAAAACCACAAATGCATTTGAATTATGCTCTTAATTTTCATTGGGTCTACAAACAAAATTATAACTTATAACTTATAACATGAACTCACAAGCTTTTCTATACCAACATTTACATATGAGATTTTAAAATTGTTTGCACTTAATAAATATTGAACATTAAAGTTTTGGAAACCCAAGTTAGAATTAATGAATTTTAGTGCAACAAAAAAAAATCATTATTACCCATGAGTTATTGAACTTGCACATTTGCAATGTATTCTGGACTGTTAGAGATCCATTATAACATGACATCTGGTTGAATTTTCAACAATCTGTGACATTAAATTGTCATGTAACAGTGGCAGTGAGCTTTCTAAATTGTTCCCCCCCCCCACTACATTTTGCAAGAGGGATAAGGGATTCAGACATTGTTCCTGCTTGGAAAATAAAGTATAATGCACTCAAAAACCCAAATGTTTTTAAAATCTCGGATCAAGTAAAGTCTGTTTGGAAGAATGTGATAACCAAACTGTAATCCTGAAATAAAATGGCTTGAGGTAATTGCTCTCCGCTTTTCACTGCAGTTAAATATAACTCTCTATAAATAACCAGCAGTTATTTTCCATTGATCTTAAATAATGTAAAACTGAAAAAAAACAAGATTGCCATCAACAAAATAAAATTGCAGTAACTCACTGGGCAGCTGAACTAAGGAAAGAGAGATCAAACAAGTCTCTGCTATTTATGTATCATATGGCAAAGAACAGGGCCGTCCTATTAACCTCTATCTAGTAGACCTACCGTATTTGAGAATTAAAATTGATCAGAACATTTTGACAGTGGTGGCATGTATGGAGCCTGAGGGAGCGTCACCAGTTTAAATGTAATGTACTTGTGACATCTGTCAGTAGCTTGTTGCACTACCAATAACCACAATGACTGTAACTGAACTGTAGCTCAATAACTGAACTGTAGCTCATTTTACATACAATTAACAATTGGAATTACTATGACTCTCAGTCCTCTTCCTCCTGCTGATCTTAAAACAGTCTCCATCCGTTGTTCACATTAGTGAAATGATCTGCCACTTGGTTTATACTGTTGTCTGTGTGCTGAAGGTGTTAACAAAAGACAAGAACTGGCACGTTGTGATATGCCTCTCGCATACTTCTTTAGGGCTGAAGGTGTCTATAGACGTACTGATGTGCCAGTACAGTAAACTAAAGAAGTATGTGAGAGTGGCACATCACTACGTGCCAATACGTGTCTATTGGTAACGCTTTCAGCACACAGGCAACAGTATAGACCAAGTGGCAGATCATTTTACTAATGTGCCAAAATATTACTTCTACATGATACCTTGTTTAAATGAGTTAAATGATGTTAATGGTTCAAAGAATGTCAGGCTGAATGGTCGGCCCCCACACATTTTCACCTCACCAAATCTGGCCCTTGTTGCATAAAATTTGGACACCCCTGATTTAAGATTTATACACATTCACAACTTCTGAAATGTGACCAATATGTTTAGGTTAAATTGCCAATTTAATACACAGATCATAGGAATATTTCCACAAATGGCATAAGAAAATCAAGCGTGAAGTCTTATCTCCATATGTAACGTTCAATTAAAGTGGACCTTTCACCTACACTAAAAAGCTGCATAATGAAAGTCCTTTGCAAATTAAATATGGAACCCCAAATTTTTTTGTCATTAAAACATCCATACCTGTTATAAAGATGTTTAAATATCTGAACTGTCAATCAAATATTACCTGCCCCACCTCTATGCCCGTGGCATAGAGGAGGGGCAGTCAATTACTTTCACTTTCCAGTCAGCACTTCCTATATGTCACTGCTCTCCTCACTTTCCCCCTCCCTCCTCACACTCTATAATTGTGTAGGGCACTGCACATGGACAATAGGTCCCCCATTCTGGTGCATACACAAGATTTTGGGGTAATACACAATTTTCCTTAATAACCGTGTACACAAAATGGCAGCTGCCTGCTTGCTGTGATTGTATAATTCCAGAAGGAAACATAATTTAAATAGTAAATACAGTGTAAGTAAAGTTTATTTTGCTCAACTAACATAATAGAAAAGAATTTGAAATTATTTCTTAGGGTGACAAGTCCCCTTTAAATGGTTTAACTTAATTTGTTCTTTCATTTGCAGATTTGGATCTTACCTCAGATGATCAGCTCTTTACATACCTAATAACTGTCAGTTGTCTGTCAAACATACTATCATTTGAAAATCTGCTTCAGCTTCCATTAAGTATATAAAATGAAAGATATTTTCAGATTCACGATGTGCGGAATTGAACGTGCTGATAATTTATGCTTTCTGACTTTTTGTTTCTACAGTGGCAAATGTTCAAAAGAACCTTTTTTAAATCCACCCTATGTCAATATTGTAGCAAAGAGGGTGCTTTGTAGTGACACAAACAAACTGTCCTCTAAACCAAAAATACATAGAAACCATTTAAATGTTTGCTTTTCAATGTTCTCACTGCATTACCCATAAAAGGTAAATGTGGACTATTTGCCATTAGAAACTCGACTGGGTCAAACATTTGCTGCTACATAAACTCTATATTGTTTAGAGGGCACTGTGATGTCACAGACAGTAAATCTAATGTTGCTGTTTGAACTCCTTGGCTGGAGTATATTGACATTGATATCCTGCAGCTCTACAACTTTTCTGAGCCTTGCACAATTTATTTTACTTGTGTTGAGACTGGTGTAAATTAGCAGGTTATTGGCAGGTCATATTATATGTCTATAAAGATTTTCATTCATCCTAATGCAATTGGACTTTCTGAACCTCCTCGAAAACATTTCGCCACTTGTCTGAGCAGCTTCTTTAGTTCAACTAAGTGGTACTGAATTCCCCAACAATGAATTTTTAGTGCAAAAAAACCTAGATTTTTTTTTTGGAATTTATTAAACCCCAAGGGTGTTTAAAGTCCGAATAAAAAAGTACTCCAACTCAGACCTGCCAAGTTCATGTAGAAGTCTATGGGAGAAGTCCCAAAGTTATCCTAATCTGAGCTGGGTTTCATGCAATAATCCAAAAATTTTGTGGTTTTCAAGCAATAATCTGAAAATATCTTGCGTTTTTGGGTGTCAAATCTGGAATATCCAAACTATTTGAATGTTTTCACTATTTTATCAATTTTTTTCCCGCACAGGACATTTTTTTCATGCATCTCTATGCACATTTTACTTTCACAGCCATAAGCATAGATATTAAATCTTGTTTTGTGAGCACAATAAGAAATAAAATTACTGAGTGAGTGTTAGCTGGAGTAATAATTATTTGTCAGAATGATAAAATTCAGGAAATATAGCAAAATGATCCCTCAACCCAGGTTTGGATCTGAACTGTTTTTTTGAGTGATCAGTGTCCAAGTTAGTATTAGATTAAAAGGTCTAAATTCTCAGAAGGCAACGTGAAATACAAGCTGCGTGCTTTAGAAATTGGGTTTATGAGAGTTGGTGGTCAGGTATCCCAAAACTGGGAGCAAACCTCAAGGAATGTATCCATCTTTCTAGTGCCAGAATTTAGCTATGCTATTTCGTTTAAATCTTCAAGCCACCTGTCTAGGGTCCAAAATTTGGCTACAGCACCAGATTTAGTAGATTATTGTAACATCAAAACATTAAAGATGACCTCAGATAAAAGACGCTCTAAAACTGTTCACATAACACATAATTAGTTAAATTGGGTTGAAAAAATGCAGAGGCCATCAAGTTCGACCCTCCAAATGAAAACCCAGCATCCATACACACACCCCTCCATACTTTCACAAAAATGTATATATCCATATCTATACTAACTATAGAGTTTTGTGTAACCTTTGATATTTTGTCCGTCCAAGAAATCATCCAAGCCACTCTTAAAGGCATTAACAGAATCAGCAATCACAACATCACCCGGCAGTGCATTCCACAACCTCACTGTCCTCACTGTGAAAAACCACCTATGTTGCTTCAAATGAAAGTTCTTTACTTCTAGTCTGGGGTGTCTTCTGGTAGGTTGATCCTTTTTATGGGTAAAAAGGTCCCCTGCAATTTATCTATATTGTCCCCGAATGTACTTGTATATTATTACAAGCACATAAGATAATAATAATGGGTTATAGCTAGGAATTCCAGCTTCCTGCCATCTCTAAACACAGGACCATGCCATTCTATGAATATGTGTAAAAGGAAATGTATGTAGAATTTACCATTAAATCTCTTTCTGTCTAGTCATTTGGGGGACTTGATCACCTATGATTAAGTGTCATTGGGGGACGTGAAATGCGCAAGGCTTTTATTTTTATACATAATGTAAAATAAAGATTTTTTGTACTATTTAAATTTTGGATTCCTGGATTCTAGATTCTACTAACTTTTTGACTTTGGTGTTCCCGAGCGGTGCTTGCCTACAATCGAATTTCTGTGGACATGATCACCTAGGAGGATAATCTCCCTCTTCCATGAGGCAGGAGACAGAAGAAACAGAGCAACTCCTCCACACTTCAATATATCCATCCAAGTTAACCCCATAGTGTTTTTTTAATAGCAAAGTCTAGAGAAAAACATTTGATTGGATCAGTGGAAGAGTTTATATGCCAATTATATGCCAATTCAACGTTAGTTGAATTGAAGAAGCTGCTCAGATGAGTAGTGAAAAGTCTTCAATGATTACTTAGCAAGTCCAGTTGTTTTAGAATTACTTTTACTAGATATGATATTCCAAATGCACCTTGGGAAGGAAAGTTGTGTATGTATAACTACCTTATAAGCATGAAACATGGTATAAGGTGCTAAGAGAGAAACATATGCTAGTAGAGATGTCTATTGAGATGACATTAAAAAGATGACCTTGCCAGCCACTCAGTTCAGCTTCATTGTACCAAAAGGCTCAAATGGTACCTTTTGCAGTGTCCTCAGCACTAAATTAATGTTCCAGGAAAGGGGAGGCCATAAGATAGAGAGGCCATGTGAGCTGATCCCTGTAGGAAAACACGAACATCATTGTTCAATGCGAAATGATCCCGAAAGAGTACCAACAAAGCACTAGTTTAAACTTTAAAGGAGTGGTTCACCTTTAAGTTAATTTTGTGAGTTATAGAATGGCAAATTCGAAGCAACTTTTCAATTTGCCTTAATTTTTTCTTTTTTATAGTTTTTGAATTATTTGCCTTTTACTTCTGACTCTTTCTAGCTTTCAAATGGGGGTCACTGACCCATCTAAAAATCAAATGCTCTGTAAGGCTACAAATATATTGTTAATGCTGCTTTTTAATACTCATCTTTCTATTCAGGCCCTCTCCTATTCATTTATTCAAAGCAGTGCATGGTTGCTAGGGTTATTTGGACCCTAGCAACCAGATTGAAACTGCAAACTGGAGAGCTGCTGAATGAAAAGCTAAGTAACTCAAAAACCACCAATAATAAAAAATGAAAACCAATTGCAAATTGTCTCAGAATATCGCTCTATACATCATACTAAAAGTAAACTCAAAGGTGAACATCCCCATTGAGTAAAGAAAATTGCAGAAATTGCAGACAGATCCAACTGTTTGAACACCATGAGTTCCACAAAATCGCACATGTGTTCCAGATCCTGGGATCCTAAGAACCCTTTATGCTTCAGTAAGGAGGCTTCAGTGACATGCCACAGCAACTCCATACATTGTAGTAGGTAGGGGATATATTTTCATCTAACACCACTAGAAAGGTGTTTAAGATGAAACAACACATCAATTGTAATACCAAGAATGTAGTCTATTTGTTTTCATGCAAAGGCTGTGGGAAACAATTTGTGGGGCAAACAGGTAGGGCTCTGAAAGATAGAGCACAAGTCTGAGGGTGTCTCTCAAGTAATTTGAATTATTGGCTGGATTGGCTGTACCATGTATGATATGATTGGATGATCAGTTGGTAGCCTTTTAAATATCATGTGAGGAGGGTACATCTTTGGCCTATGATTAAGATTTGTGAGAACAAGAAATGTGTATAGCTGTTTATGCTGATTGTACTTCAATAAATCCACTTGAATTTTACGGAGTCCCCTGCAGACTGAGCCTGAACACTAGCTGTTCCTGAATGCTCTTCCCAGGGTATCTTTAGCAGAGATAATACCAGCAGCCCTGTCCGTGAGTGTTGAGGTGGAATTTGAATGCTCCACAAAGGCTATGCAAGCTCATGGATTGGATCTCCCACCACTTTGGAAATATGACAATTAGTCAAAAAAAACGGACGCCAGCGCCGTTTCGCGAATTTTCACTAATGACAATGCATGAAGAGCATGCAAAATAAGTAACAGAGGCAGTGGTCTTTGCCTTTCCTCCCCTAGAGAATATCACACTGCTGCCACCCGTGGATTATTTGATTAAGAGAGGAGAGGTAGCCATCTAGATTGTGACTGCCTCCCAGGAGAGAAAAGGAGTTCTGCTGGGTTAGATTAGTTGTTTCAAAAGATGAAGATTTCTTACCAAACACATCAAATTTGTAAGGTTTGGCAAAGGTATATAGGGAGTAGCCACTCTACAAATGTCTTCCAAAGAAGCCCTGACCAGAACACCACCAAAGCCCTTATAGAGTGTGCTCTGATATAATCTGTCCAGATAGATAGCACTTAACGTCAAGGGCATTCCAAATGGCTTCTTGTTCTGATTTTGGATCTTGAAAGAAAGTAGCAGCACAATCTCTTCTGAAGTGTTGAATTTTAACATGAGTTTTGTCAGAAACCTGTCCATTCTTAAGATCAAGAAAGAAAAGAAGGAAAACAAACAAGCCATGCAGCAGAGGGATGGGCATGGGGCCTGCCCCCAGAATAATTACCCCATGGGATGCTAATCCCTGCAAAAGGAATTAGGGATCTACTTTTTTGGATTCGGCCGAACCCCCGAATCCTTTGTGAAAGATTTGGCCGAATACCAAACCGAACCCTAATTTGCATACGCAAATTAGTGGTGGGAAAGGGAAAACATTTTTTACTTCCTTGTTTTGTGACAAAAAGTCAAGCAATTTCCCTTCTGCCCCTAATTTGCATATGCAAATTCAGATTCGGTTCGGCCGGGCAGAAGGATTCGGCCGAATCCGAATCCTTCTGAAAAAGTCAGAATCCCGAACCGAATCCTATATTCGGTGCATCCCTAAAAGGAATATAATTTTTTGTTCTTCTTCAGATGCAAAAGAAGAACTGAAAACGTTGTTTGGTGTGCATTACTTGGTGCATGGAACGGCTGTAGTCAACCACAATTGCTAAACTGCCACGGTCTCACTCTTAATAAATGCTTTCATTTCAGAGAAAGTATGTTCAGATGTTCAGTGGTGTTTTTATCACTCTATGTCATATGTAAGAGCTTTCTAATCATCACAGCTTATTCGCTAGTTACAACATAAATATTTAGTTTTGATATATTACTTCAGTATTCACAGTACACACAGTACAAAATCTTAGGATGCTTATCTCTCATCCTGGTTATCTTCTTTTTCGTCTTCCACCCTGCTAAGAATATTGCTTGTTTGATTTTAACCATAGAAAATCTATGGTTGGGGTTTGCAGATTGTGTCACATTCCCTTGCAGTGTAGGACAGTAAATATATTTGTAAGCTGAAATGAAACACAACTTGAGTTGAAAGATAACCGTGTCTTATGAGTTTATGACTTTTGCAAATACCATGTATTGGTATTTTAGTGCCTCAGAACAGCATGGTAGGACCAGAGGGTTCAATCTGAAGCCTAACATAGTTACATAGTTAAATCAGGTTGAAAAAAGACCAAAGTCCATCAAGTTCAACCCCTCCAAATGAAATCCAGCATCCATACATAACTCAATCACAGTGCCACTAACGTCACTAAACATGAAGAGGAGAGGTTGCTGAAACCTTGAACCCAACAATAATAGTTTCAGCATAAACAAACTAAGTCATATTAGAAAAGACTACATGGTTTATATTGTATCAACCAAAGAAATTGTGTTTTCATAACATTTGTTAAACTCCGCAGGCATATTTTGTTTTGAACACTGCAAGAAAATATTGTGTTCTAACTCTATCAATCATTTATATAACAGGTTGTCATATACAATGTCTTGAAGAATCTTATAAATAAAATAATTTTGAAAACATCAGAAGCTAAAGTGTTTTGATTGCACACTAAATATTTAAACGGTCCTGTGATATATGATGATGTTAAGTGTACTGACAGTAGATTTATTGCTGTTTTTGTGGTGATGTTATCATTCTGTTACTTTTGTGCTCCTCTTGAAGACTGTATTCTACAGTGCTGTGTGTCTTTAACCCAAGCTTTAATAAAAATATATTGAAAGGTGAAAGTGGAAAAGCAAAGGAAAGACTAGAAGATAAGGCTAGTGCCATATGGGGGCTAAAATCAGCTTGAAATACACAGGCTGGTTTCAGCTCCTAAGTGAGCAGTAGCCTCCTCTTTTTTTTGCACCTGAAAATGTTGTGTCGGATCTGGTGCAAACACAATTGCCTGGATTTGGCATGAAATGGAAAGTCTTGCGTACAGTATCTTCGCCCAAAATCAGCCGAGTGTGTTCTCGCTGGAGCCGACACAAAGGTTCTGGTATCCCTTTTCAGTGTCTGCCCTTTACGTTAGTACCCACAGGTTAGTACCCACATACTGCATTTGAGAGGTTGTGCATTCCCATTGGCAGCAGGAGTTATAAAGTTAGTCTCACTAGCTGATCTTCTAGGTGAATGAAAAGTGGAGATTTTTTTTCTAAATTGTTTAATTTAGAGTAGAGTCTACCCCTTTGGCTTGCCTACCCACCAGTGAATATTCTTGAAAATCAGGATGAAAATGAGTCTCTGCTGCTGTTGAAGCAGCAGCTGGTATAATGCCTGAGGTTTGTTTATTCATTCAACTATTACTAAAGCAGGGGGCATTCTTTCTCTAAGTTTTGTTGTGTGTGTAATTTCTTTGAGATCACACGAGGCACTAGTTTGGTCCTTGGCGACCATGCTTCTTAGTTTTAAGGTAGAGATCTCATATAAATAATGCCCTAAGTAGTAGTATTGGTACAGCTCAAGCATATCACCTCATAGTATGCAATTCCACAGAGCTTTGGGTTACTTGATTAAATTAGTATCACCATTATATTACTTCCCCTGTGTCCTCATTTCCTTTAAATGTGCCTTCAGAAAGCAACATCACTCAATGGTCCAGGCTTAATGCAGCTCCCTGCAACTCCCAGCTGTGTGCAATGGCCCTTTAAGCACCGTACTCTCAGGCGGATCCTGGCTTGATTCAGGGTACACAGATCAACAAGCTTGTAAGTAACATCAATCCAGGATTTTTTTCAAAAACAAGTCATTTCTTTATTGAACAAGTCAGTAAATCTTGCTGACAGCATTCAGGCAGTAAAGATCTTCAGATTCATTCATACTCAGTGGAAAACCTTCACATTCTCAGTGCAAGTAGATCTCTCTTAGGGGGTTGTGCAGCCTGTCTTGGTCATTTTCCATATCACAAGGAATGCCACAGGGTATCTTGCTCCTTGGCACTTTCCCTGCTCCTGAGCTCACCCACTGGTGTCCCTGTGTGGCGGCTTAATCTCCGCAAGGGTGCTAACACCAACTACTCTCTTTGTTGGTGCCAGAAAGCTGCTCATTAATCAGGCCTGGATTTGAGGGGCCGCCAGAAAGGCCCGGGCCTAGGGCAGCAAAAATTAAGGGGCAGCATGCTGCCCAGCCAAAGGAGTAATCACCTTGATCCTGGAGCACTAAGCGCTAGATTCTTAGGGGCAAATTCACTAAGCCGCGAAGCGCCGAATGCTAGCGTTAATTCGCTAGCGTTTGGCATTTTCGAACGCTGGCGTAGTTTCGCTAGTGTTACTTCGCAACCTTACGCCAGGTGAAGTTTCGCTAGCGACGAAACTACGCAAATTTATTAACTTGCGCAGTGTACTGAACGCTACCTTTTACGCTAGACTTCCTTCGCCACCTCAGACCTGGCGAAGCGCAATAGAGTAGATAGGGATTGTTTAAAAAAAAGTCAATTTTTTTTCTAAGTCCCAAAAAAACGCTGGCATGTTTTCTACATGATGGCTGATAGGCTGAAAAAGATCGAAAATTTTTTGGGGCTCCCCTTCCTCCCCCCTACATTTCCTGACTCATGGCAACTTACCTAGACAGTGGGCACATGTGTAGGGCAAAATTAAATTTTTATTTGCTGATTTGAAGGTTTTCTAGGCATTTGTAGTGCAGATACGTGTTCCTCCATTGAAATTAGAATTTCGCGCCGTATGCAAATTAGCCTTCGCTAGCGTAACTTCGCTTTATATAGCGAAACAACGCTAACGCAACTTCGCAACCTTACGCTACCCCTGTGCGCAACTTCGGATTTTAGTGAATTTGCAGGGCCCTGGCGAAACCACGCCTGGCGAAGTGCGGTGAAGTGCGGCAAAGTGCGGCGAAGTTGCGCCTGGCGCAACTTCGCATCTTAGTGAATTTGCCCCTTAGTGCTCCACTAAGAAAATATACACATGCACACAATTTTGCAGGAGGGAGGGGGCGCTAGAGGACCCCTTTGGTGAAATCCGCGCCTGTCATTAATACACTGCCTCTAACTCTCTGTCCTGGAGCCAGGTTTCACCGCGAAAATGATGCTTATAGACCCCAATGGGTGAAAAAAATGATCACGTGTCAAAAAAAAAAATGTCGTCCATAAACTTCAATGTATTTCGGTGAATTTTCTCATTTTTGTGAATTTTTTTGAATCAGACCCAGTCCTTCATCCACCCCCCCCCTGAAAGGTGGGATTCATGAAGCGAGAGCCCCGAGCACATGTGCTCTCCCTTTTAAACTTTTACACACTGTCACCTACAAAGCAAAGCAATAAACCATATCAGATTACTGATAACATTCAGAAAAATCGTTTTTCATCCAGGGCTAACTCAGGACCACTTTAGGTATCCAAACTATAGGTGGATGCTGCCAGTGGAGATGCCTTAACCCTCAGGGTCCCTACATAAATCATCCTTAAAATTAAAATTAAATCCAAGGTGTTCCAGACTAAAAGATATAGTATATCTTTGCTAGGTCAAGTAGTATACATTAACACTACTGATATCAATCAACAATTTTATCAGCAATGCAACTAACCAGAATCTTGATGAATAAAACTACAAAACTACAAACACTAGACATAGATACTGTATGTAAAGCTATGCTGAAGCTGCTTCATTCTTACATTTGTTTCTAAGGAAATAGTAAGATGCCCCTTTAATACAAAACAGACATAAACATTTACTGGCTCTCAAAGGGAGAGAAATCTCTTCTTCTGTGTGATCAAACCAATGGCCCTGACAGTGCGTGAGTGGGTAGATGGTTGATGATGCATCCGCTTTGTCAGTGATGCTGACATAATAAAGTCTAACTTTGATGACAAGATGTGACAGCATTAAATGTGGAATAATCACTTTTATGATACATAGGGCCATTGTTTTCTCACAGCAGGATGTGACAGAGCTATATTCAATCACTGAACTGGGTTTTGCTTTTATAGGAAAATCTGCTTCAATTCTAAATCCTCCACATCCCTCTCAGATAATCTAAAATGCTCTAGATATTCAGTCATTGAATTGGATTTGTCTTTTATAAGATAAAGGGCTCTGATTCTGCCACAAATCACCCTAGGTTATCCCTCTCAAACAGCAAACCATGCTCAGACAACGGAACAGTGTTTTGTTTTTATAGGAAAATGCACTCTTATACTAGCCATCACAATCAATGTGATCAAACTGCTCTAGCTCTTTTTATTATTCTAATCCTTTAGAATGGCAGATCTTATGCTACATCAATCCAATTTACTTAGTGCGGGGTGATTGCCATATTGAACCTAAAGGCTAAGCTCAGACCTAGAAAGGAAGCACATACATCAAAACGGAGACCTATAGTTAACACAAGAAACCAAAAAAGCTGAACAGAGGGGTTGCAGCTATGATACATGAAGGGGCCACCATCAGGGGGTACGGCAGGCATAAATACTATAAGGTAGAGATGCGTAGGTTGGCAGGTTGCCCTTGTATCATGCTGCAGGCCTGACTATCTGTGACAAAAATGCATACCACTTTCTTTATATTGTACAATGATTAACCCGCTGTACGGCGATGACCGAAGGATTCACAGGAGATGCACCTTGCTCAATAATCATGCGGCTCTGATGAAGTGCCGGGAGAGTTAAGGCACGAAACGCATAGGTTTCCTCACCAACCCACTGCTAAATGTTCACTACGTGTGCACAATAAAGCCGCATGATTATTGAGCAAGGTGCATCTCCTGTGAATCCTTCGGTCAGCGCCGTACAGCGGGTTAATCTTTGTACAATTGTTATCTCCTGAACGAAGTGAATGGGATCCCGCAAGAGCTGCTACTGCAAGGGGAGACGCTGCGCTGCTGTATGGCTGAGCTCCGCTACATTTCTAAACCTTTCTGTGAGACTTTCTTTATATACATGAGTCTGTCCTGACCCCTCTGGTTACACAACAGATGGGAGTGTCTGGTATGGGCATTTACATCTTGAGTTTGCAATGAGTGTCCAAGCAAGAGTATTATGCTGTACAATTGCTCACACAAAAACACAATTAAGAGAAAGACAAAGCAAGGATTTGGGGTATTCAAAAGAGGCAACAGCCTTAAGCTGGCCATAGCTGTTGAGGTTTTTAAAAGATCCGATCGTCATCGTGAGACCACGATTATCTCGGAAAGATCGTACGATCGTAGGAATTGTCCATCAACTAAAAAGACCAATTTGCCAGGAAAACAAAGGGTAGCTGCCTGCTTGGCCCTGCAAACTTAGATAGATTGCACTGGGACCGACAAAGATTTTTTAACCTGGCCGATCAATTTCCTGACAGATGTCGGACAAAAATCGTAAGATGTTCGATCGATCGAATCCCACTAACCGCACGATAATTTCGAAGGATTGGTTGGACTTCGCTATAATCGGTCGTTCAGCAAGCGAAATCTTTGCATCTATGGGGACCTTTAGGTGGACTTTAAGTAGCAAGTTCCACTTCCTTCCCAACCCTGTCATCTGCACTATTGGTTTAATGCCTGATGCATTGACTACATTGCACTAGAATGCTCTCCCTATATCAAATATCACTGAACTGTTCCAGTGTTTATACCATTACATTATACTGCAACTGTGGCCTACTAATGCAGAAAGGTTTGCATTTCCCATCTCCACCTACTTAGATACACTGCATAGTATTCCTGTTGTTCGAGGACTGTATAGATTTCATCGCTAGCAGCTTAATGTAAGTTGTGTCCAAGGGAAAACTGCAAAATAATGGTGCATGGACATAAGAATAGTAAGAAGAAAGAATGGCTTATAATTAAGTTATGTTATCGATGTAGTAAAAGAAAAGGGGACGCATTAAATAAAGTATAGAAAAAGAAGAGAATGGAATAGTGCATGGGGAGGAAAAGGAGAAGGGGGTAAGCACAGGATTGCAAATCGAGGAGTTGAAAACGGTAAATGTGAGATACCATAGGAAAAGGATCAGAAAACTTTGACAAACAGCAAAACAAACATAAAATGGTGCATGGGATTTAAATGAGAACTAAATCCTGAAAATTAATATGGCTAAAAATTCCATATCAATGATCCAGGATTTCAAACCTGTCACAGGGGGTCACCATCTTGCAACACTGGGCTCTGAGCAGCTGTTGAGAAGCTAAGCTTAGGGGTCATTCCAAATTACTAAACAGAAAATAAGGTTTGCTTGTAATTTAAGATCATTCTACAGGGCAGATTATTTAATGTTGATGCTAGTTGCACTGGTTCTGTGCTGCCCTGTAGTTACATAGTTAAATCAGTTTGAAAAAAGTCCATCAAGTTCAACCCCTCCAATCGAAACCCAGAATCCATACACACTCCCCTCCATACCCTCACATAAATTATATATACACATACTGTATCTATATTAACTATAGAATTTAGTATCACATTTAGTATCTGTCCAAAAAAAATCATCCAAAACATCACCCCGCAGTGCATTCCACAAATTCACTGTCCTCGCTGTGAAGAACCACCTACGCTGCTTCCAATGACCTCTGGTGTGATGATCCTCTTTATGAGTAAAAAGGTCCCCTGCTATTTGTCTATAATGTCCTCTAATATACTTGTAAAGTGTAATCATGTCCCCTTGCAAGAGCCTTTTTTCCAGAGGAAACAACCCCATAATTTAAATATTCCATCTCAATTACCAGTTTGGTTGCATGTCTCTGCACTCTCTCCAGCTCCTTTTTATCCATCTTGAGAACTGGAGGCCTTACCAGGGACCTATAAAGAGGCATAATTATGTTTTCACCCCTTTGATTTTATGCCCTTTTGTATGCAAAACAGAATTTGATTTGATTTAGTGGTCATAGAACAACACTAGCCGGAATTAGACAACGTGTTATCTACAAAAAATAACCTACATCATTCTCTGTTAAGAAAACTCCCAACACACTTATCCTATATAATAAAGTTGAAGTGTCTCTGCGTCCAGTCCCTGTGTCCGTGGGATTGCGCTACTGCGCATGTGCCCCACGGACCGTCTCTGACAAAGTGGTGCGAGATCACGCGGCAGCATGCTATTAGCTAAGCACCTGCTCAGTAGCTCCAATCGCCATAACTTCCTGGGCAAAGAACGCCGATCACACGGCACAACAGCTTCTAATATGGATTAACAGTGACCGGGTTCACTTCCCCTTTACCCGGGTTCTTGCGGTTTCTGCACCAGCGGAGGCAGTACTTCCGCTTCGCTTCCGGGTGGCGCTGGGATGTGTCCGGTTGGAGGAGAGGTCACACTGTGGTGACGTGTTGTTGTGGCAGGAGGCGAAGTTCAGTACAGCTGAGGGAAGAGGTAGTGAAGGTGAGCTGTGTGTGTGCGTGCGCGTGGGTTGGCAGTGTGTATGGAATGGGGTTCGCTGACTGTGTACAATTGCGTGAGTTGGCAGTGTGTGTGTGTCTATAATGGGATGAGCTGGCAGTTTTCTGTATAATGGGATGAGCTGGCAGTTTTGTTTCTGGACAGTGGGATGAGGGATGTGTGTGTGTGTATATATATATATATATATATATATAATGGGATAATCTGAGAGTAGAATGGAGAGAGCTGACTGTGTGTGTAGAATGGAGATAGTTGGTAGTGTGTTTGTATATCCTATATATCCTTATATCCTATCCTATATAATAAAGTTGAAGTGTCTCTGCATCCAGTCCCTGTGTCCGTGGGATTGCGCTACTATATTATATAAGTGCATAACCTTGCATTTATCAACATTGAACATCATTTTCCAGTTTGCTGCCCAGTTTTCCAAATTAGTCAAATCACTCTGCAAAGTAGCAGCTTCCTGCATGGAACCTATAGTTCTGCACAATTTAGTATCATCATCAGAATGCTTGTGCCTAGCCGAACCGAATCCGAATCCTTAAAAGCATGTGACTTTTCGTCACAAAACAAGGTAGTAAAATGATTTTTTGTTGGCCACTTCATGCACACCTCTCTTTTTTCCC
Source organism: Xenopus laevis (assembly GCF_017654675.1). NCBI lineage: Eukaryota > Metazoa > Chordata > Amphibia > Anura > Pipidae > Xenopus > Xenopus laevis. The sequence continues at coordinate 22,477,020 of NC_054387.1, forward strand.
CTCTCCCCCACACTGATTTGCATATATATGCAAATTAGGGTTTGGATTCAGTTCAGTATTCGGCCGAATCTTTCACAAAGGATTCAGGGGTACAGCCAAATCCAAAATAGTGGATTCGGTGCATCCCTAGTTAGTATTAGCCTGTTCTTTATATCACCCACCCCCCTTGCCTAGTTAAAAAACTCCTCCAATCTCATGGCCATTCTTGCCCCTAGCACAGTGGACCGCCTTCCATTGAGGTGCAATCCGTCATGACTGTATAGGTTGCACCCCAAGGAAAAATCAGCCCGGCACTCTAGGAACCCAAACCCTTCTTTCCTACACCAAGACTTGAGCCACACATTTAGCTCCCTATGCTCCCGCTGTTTCCTAAAACTGCACATGGCAAAATTTCTGAAAAAATTACATTGGAAGACCTTCCCTTAATCTTAGCCTAGATCTATGAACTCACTCTTTAAGGTCTTTCATCTACCAATTATTTTGTCATTAGTATGTACTAAGACAGTTGGGTCATGCCCAGCCCCACCCAATAATTTGTCTACTCGATTAACCACATGCCGAACCCTGGCACCAGGAAGACAGCAAATTGTTCGGTTGTAGCAATCCGGTCAACAGATTACGCTATTGACTTTCCTAATAATTGAATCCCCTACAACGCCTAAATGATTAGGCCTGACTCTGCACTCCTCCCCACCCCTACTAGAGAAACTGGTCTCCCAGCTGTAATTATCTAGATATGGATTATTATTTAAACAGGGAGGAAGAACAAGGGGACACTTTATAGACTTTGGACACTGCTTTTCATATTGTACAAACTGACCTAATGTTGCACAATGTGCTATTTAACTCAAAGTTGCCACTCTATCTACCTGCACTTCTCATAGGAACCTTGCAGTTGCTGGTTATGCCGTTACACTGCTCTTTGTTTTGCTCCTTTTGTCCTAGGCACCCAAGTGAGTTCACAAAACAACTGTAAACTTTACCAAAGAATTGTAACAGACAACAAATAGGCTGTAACTATGAATCATATTGTTAATCAGGTGTTATAAATCTGATATCTTTATTGCTAATTAAGATAATTGTAGCAAGCTTTCAGAACATTTGAGTTCCTTTTTCAAGCCTATCACAGCCCACCACAAATGGAACATACCCTGTGGCAAAAAACAATGAAAACCTGCCCACACATCCTGATCTCAGACATGATACAGATTCCAGACACATTAGAGGAATACAGCATCCATGGTCAGTACAACTGTTCTTCTTCCAATGTGGTGTACTTAATACAATGCACCAGATGCCCTGCAGAATGACTGTATATAGGAGAAACTGGCCAAAGTCTGAGAAAGAGAAATACACACCAACACTTTACCATAACAAATAAAAAACTGGACACAGTTGGACAGTAGCCCTCACCACTCCATAAATGATTTCAGAATCTCGGTTCTTAAGGGGAATTTTGAAACAGAAAATCAAAGGAAAGTATAGAAATACAAATTAATGAAAACTTTCAACTTTCTGGAGAAGGGTCTGAACCTGGGCCTTGGATTCATGTCTAATTATGTGGATTAAAGGAGAAGGAAAGGCTGAATTTACTTGGGGGTGCCAAAAGTTAGGCACTCCCAAGTGATTGTATATACTTACTTGAATCCCTGGGCCAGTGCTCCTATCAGCAGAAAACTGCACCAGTCAAGGGGTTCTTCCAGCTAGCACCACAAAGCGATCACTTCAATCTTCTTCTCTCTTCACACAAGAAGAGAAGTCGGCTATTTCGCTCTACTGCTCATGCATCTGCACCGGGAAATTTAAAGAAAGAAGTAGGAAACTGTTCTCTCCGTGGTGCTCACTGGAAGAACCCCCCGAACTAACCCCCGTTTTCTCCTGAAACGGGGGTTTCAGGTAAGTATATAAAATCACTTGGGGTTGCCTACTTTTTGGATATCACCTTTATACCAACTGTTTGTTATTTTTCTTGCCCTGTGACTGGCTAACACTGTAAAACAACTTTACCTGGTAATGCTGTTAAACAACTATACCGAATTGTAGATTTCTATTAGTTACTACATCAAAGAAAAAAACATTGTTATTTTTCTATTGGGAAAAATTCTCAAATCGTTCTTTTTATTAACGTACACTTTAATGCTGAAATCTACAATACATCGCAGAGTCACGCTGCATGCTACATAAGCAAGTAGAATTACTTTATCAACAGGCATTCTGCGTTATATATGAAGTATATTCACATTAGCAGCTGCTTTCCATTTCCAACAATAATATAAAGCCTATATTTGCTGTATTTTTAGTGGCATATTTGCATAAGAGAACGGCAGTTTACTTAAAAAATAACTTCTAAATAGAGATTGATGAGTCAGGTAGTACATTATGCATGGTGTTGCTAAGTTACATGTTCTCTGTTACATGTAAAGGGATACTGCATTGCTCTGTAGGGTACTGACCTCCACAGATGAGACAGGTGCTTGAAAAAGGCTGTCACAGTACGGCCAAGGGGTTGCTGAAGATTACCAAGTAGGTCTCTTTGTAGCCAAAACTCCTAGTGAATGAGTATCTCCCTATAATGGTATCACAGTATCATGACATAGGGAGCTGTTATCTTGTGTTAGGGAGCTGCTATCTCGTTATCTTCCCATTGTTCTGTTGTTAGGCTGCTGGGGGGGGATGATATCAACTTGCAGTACAGCAGTAAAGAATGACTGAAGTATATCAGAGCACAAGTCACATGACTTGGGGCAGCTGGGAAACAATGTCAGATTTCAAAATTAAATATAAAAGAAGGCTCTTTTGAGAAACGGATTTCAGTGCAGAATTCTGCTGGAGCAGCACTATTAACTGATGCGCTTTGAAAAAACTTTTTTTTCTCGCCAAAATCATCCCTGTGTGTACAGTAACATGAAGGATGCCATTGCTGTCACCAACTACACACGGGGCTGAATTGGGCCAGCCTGTGTACTCCAACCAACTTGTACAGGTATGGGATCTATTACAGGTATCAGATTTGGTTAGGACCCGTGGGGTTTTCAGGGCTCTTTCTGTAACGTGAAGCATTATGCTTTTAGGCTCCTAAAACATTTAATCAGTTACAGATAAAAAGCAAATCGGTAAAAAAAGTTTTTTTTTACAATACCTGCATATTATTTAACAAGGGTCATTTATGACTGCAGGTGCAGTGTGCAAAGTGCAACTTAAAATGTAAATCATCATATTTTATCCCCATAATAACCCACAACCCCACACTGCCCTAATTATGCCCAATACACCAAGGGGCAAATTTACTTACCTGCGAAAATTCGCCAGCACTGGCTTCGCGCACATTGCAACACTTCGCAAGGGCGTAAATTCACCTGGACAATGCTAATTCACGAAGATCCAAAGTTGCGTACAGGGTACCGAACGCTTGCGCTAGTGAAAATACGATCAGCAGTTCGAAGTTAGGCTAGCGTTGGCTATTTTGCATACGGCGTGTAGTTAAAGTACAATGGCCGTACATGCTGCAGCAAATACATTACACTACATAAGACCACGGAACCTTAATAAAATTATATAGAGTTGTTATAATGCCCTACACATGTGCCCACAGTATAGTTTAGGTGCTATATGTTATCAAATGTAGGGGTGAAGGAGGGTACCCAAAAAAATTTTAAGATCTTTTTCAGCCTATCACCCTGTAAAAAGGAAAAGACACCATTTTTTGGGACTTAGAAAAAATTTTCAACTTTTTTTGGACCAAATCCTATCTACTCTATTGCACTTTGCCTGGTCTGAAGTGGCGAAGACAAGTCTGGCGGTAGAGGTAACGTTCAGTAAAATCAAAAACTTGATGAGTTTGTGTGTGATTATTTTGCCCTCTGTGCTTCTATTGACACAGTGATCTGTGAGCACCCTAGAATTACCTCAACTTTCAGGGTTTCACAGTGACTATTGAAACACAATCTTTAAAATAAATTGAGACAGATTTACTAAAGGGTGAAGTCGACGACGCCCATCCGCAGGCACATCGCCAATTTACTAACAGGTGTAGAGGACAATTTACTAGTGAAAGAGACTGTCGCTAGCATAGTTTTTCGCCCTATTGCCAGGCAAATTTTCACTCAACTGAACAATCGTTACTCCGCAAATTCACTAAAATGCGATTTTTACAGAACGTTGCCTCTTTCACCAGAGTTTCCTTTGCCACCCTAGACCTGGTGAACTGATAAGATGAAGCTACATCCTCCTCACATCAGTCACATCATATCCTGTATGCCAGAAAGTCATAAAAGTTCTAAAAAACGCTGGCATTTTTCACACTTTAAAGCAGGATTGCCTTTAAAAGTTCTAACAATTAAAAAATTTTGTGTTCATTTTTTTCTTACCAATTTGAGGGTCATGCCACATTTGTTTTAGGGTGGGCTCATGTCTAGAGCATTAGAGGATCTCTTTTGTCTTTATTTTGCTTCCTTGGACATTTGTAATAATAAATGGCCACTTCAAGCATTTGTACCAACATCTCTAATGACGACATATATATGACCTATATGTACCCACCCTATTCAAATTGACCTAAGCGTAAGTGTACTAACAAAGTTTTGCTAGACAGAAATGAATGTAAGCCAAAGTTCAATATGAAATGCTTGCGCTGGTGAACTAACACTAGCAAAACTTCGCATTTTAGTGAATTAGCGTAGTGGTGACAAATTTGCGCCTGACGAAGTGGAGCGACGTGTGGCAAAGGCTTTGCATTCGAAAATTTGCCCTTTAGTAAATCTAACCCATTATGTTATGGCAAGTGGTGCATCTATACAGTAGTTGCAAGGATGCAAATACCTTTAATAATTAGCATTACTATGTGCAACATTTAACTGCATCACTGCACTTGTGGATACGTCTGTAAATTACTCTTCACACTTTTCACTTTTCACACAAGGTAAGGAACTAAGTACAAGGGTGGGATCCGTTATCAATGAAAGCTCAGAATAGACTCCATTTTATCCAAATAATCTACATTTTTCCTTTTTCTCTGTAATAAAAAAAAGTACCTTGTACTTGATCCAAACTAAGACATAATTAATCATTATTGGAGGCAAAACCAGCCTATTGGATTCATTTAATGTTTACATGATATTCTATTAGACTTAAGGTATCCAAATTACGGAAAGATCCCTTGTCCAGAAAACCTCAGGACCTGAGAATTCTGGATAACAAGTCCCATACCTGTACTAAATTATGCTTCCTTAAAATGCGTAGAAACCACAGTCTTAAACATTTATATAAATATTGTGAATCTTGTTTGATATACATCTGTATAAAACAGGTGTCTCAATTCTGATGCAAGCCTGATTATATTTTAAAAAAACAGGCACATTTCACTGGATTGTGGGCGATTATTGTAATCTGTTTTTGCTCTGCATGTAACTCCATTTTTATAGGACTAGATCAACTAATAGTCAAATAAACATGTCATTGTCTACATGGCCAAGCTAACCTATAGCCAATCATAGATTTAGAATATTCCAAAAAAATTGTCAAATTTACCTTTTTATAAAGCAAAGTGCATACATCCATTTTTATGACTGTGGCACTATTTTCTTTCTCTGTTTCAATTTGTGTATAAAATTATAATATATTCCATAAAACATTATAACAACGTGGCTTTTTGTTTGCCTTTCCAAAGATTATCATGATGAACTTCCTCAATTTAAATGCTTGTGCTCCACCAATAAGCAGTAGTGTGTTTTGACCATTGACACTGCAACTAATCCACTTTTCTGTCAGATGCAATTAGCAAAATATTCTAAAATGTCAGAAAAAAAGGCAGAAAAAACACACACATAAAAAAAACACAAGAAAGGGGACGCTGAATAAGTAACAAAAATTGAAACTAGAAATTAAGAAATGATGCATAATTATTTGCCGGTGAAGGGAGAGAGTAAGAGTTAAAGGTTCATAGGCATCCCCCGCAGGCATTTCTGAATAACCAGGAAAGAAGGAGGGGTAGCCAGTAGGTTTCAGTTAATATACAACCCCAAACATCTAATTTATCTTTAGGGATGATATAAAACTTTAACTAAGTTTTTGTTTGGATAAGTAAAGAAAATCCTCACAAGTAGGGATGCACCGAATCCAGGGTTCAGTTCGTGATTCGGCCATGATTCTGCCTTTTTCAGAAAGATTCTGATTTGGCCGAATCCTTCTGCCCGGCCGAATCAAATTCAAATCCTAATTTACATATGCAAATTAGGGGCGGGAGGGAAATACATGACGTTTTTTCACAAAGCAAGGAAGTAAAAAAAAATTCCCCTTCCAACCCCTAAATTACCTATGCAAATTAGGATTTCGGATTCGGTTCAATATTCGGCTGAATCTTTCACAAAGGGTTTGGGGGTTTGGCTGAATCCAAAATAGTGGATTCGGTGCATCCCTAATTCTAAGCAATATACATTTTCAATACACATTGCATTTATACTATTATTGTTATTCATAAATGTAATTCCTTCTGAAAAAAGGATATCTGATATGTCTAATTTTTGAAACAATGTGGCGGAAGCCAGCTGATTAAAAGTCTGATGAACTGGGTTGTTCAGAGTTAACTTTTAGTCTGATGTAGAGACTGATATTCTGAGACAATTAGCATGCATCGTCTGCATCTGACAGTCGTGTCGTATGGACGCTGCGACACCATCCGACATGGCTATTGTTTACCTTATTTTCCATTGCATCCGCCTTGATGCCTGCGTTTTGGCGCACCGCGTCGGATCCGCCGGAATTGCGTTGAAGACGCTCGTGTAGTTGTACCATGAGAGATATTTTGTCTAGAAATCAGATTTACACAATGTTTCTGAATATTTAACTTACTCCCTCTACACATTTTGCTGTTTAGAAAAAGTACTGTGTTAGCTAGTAAAAATGTTACAGGGCAACCCTTTTGAAATAAAAAATAAAGTGGTATAAAGTGATACCTTTATTGGCTAACTAAGATAATTATAGCAAGCTTGCAGAACATTTGAGTTCCTTTTTCAAGCTAATCGCAATCAGTGTGTAATCAGCTTGAAAAAGGAACTAAAATGTTCTGAAAGCTTGCTATCTTAGTTAGCCAATAAAGGTATCACCTTTATACCCCTTTGTTATTTTTTATTTCACAAGGGTTTCCCTGTAGCTGTTTAGAAAGAAGTGTCTGATGACTTGGTTTCTGGAAAACTGACATGCCTATGAGTTGTAATGTTTGTTTAATTTATTACTCACTTCTACGTCAGTATGTCTTACGTGCCAAAATGTTATACAGTTCTAAACTAAGAAAATTAGGAACAAAGAAGGCAATAGCCCCCAACAAATTCTTAATCAATTATTCTTATTCAATTTAAGAAGACTTTTTAGAACAAAAAGTTCATGCTAATAGGATATTATATATTAATTATTTTAAACACTTAAATTTTTTGGTGTTACTGTTCCTGTTCCTTTAATGTGAACATAAATGAGCTGGAGAGAGTGCAGTGACGTGCAACTAATCTTATAATAGGGATGGAAGATTTAATTTATGAGGGCAGACTGCATACCTCCCAACATTTTGGAAATAGAAAGAGAGGCAAAACGTGTTGCCACATGTCCATTTTACAAAATTTTGCAATTTATGAAAGTTTGAACACATTTCTGTGGTTTTGTGTTATTACAGTTTTGCTAATGAAGTTGAATTGCCCTTTAAGTCAGTTTCCCCAAGAGACCTGTATATCTTAAATTGTTACAAAAGTATCCAAGTATCTATTCTGGGCTCTCTGCCAAAAGCCAATTAAATTAGAAACTTTGTATCTTTTACTGGCTGTTCAGTGCAGGAGATCAAAGAGAAAGTCGGGACATTTCATTAACAAAACCGGGACTGCGGGTTGAGCTATCAAAATCAGGACTGTACTGGGAAAAATGGGGCAGTTGGGAGGTATGATATTGTCATGGTTGGGATTGTTTTCTCTTGAGAAGAGGTGCTTGTACATTAGAGGATATTATAGTCAGATGGCAGGGTTTTTTCCCCAGAGGTCACCCCTTTAGACAGTCATGAAGTCTGACTGTCACACACACACACCTAGATTTTGTTGAACAATTAAGTCAGTTTTTTGTCAAACCAAGCTTGATCAGTCAAGATGGAAGACCTGCCCATATTTATTGACACAATCCTCCATAATGAAAATGCCTGCACTCCCCACGGTTTTGAATAACAGAGACAAAGGTCCAGGGCCGCTCCTTGCCTCAAGGGGCAGGATAAATGAAATTTAGAATAATTCTTTTTGGAAACACTTGTTTGCCCTATAACATTTCCATTTCTGAAACAGTATCTCCTGTTTATTCAGCTCCTAAAAGAATAGTAATATGCAAATTGTACATTCACCAAGTGTATGATTCCAATCAGATCAGTAGCCATCTCCTTACTTCTAAAAGACGTGGTTTAGGTGGCAATAAAATCTACATCAATTATGTGACTATTGAGAAGACAGGGGCAAGTTACCCAGTGTAGGGCCCCCACATTGAAGGAACTCATTCCCTTCACTACATGGACAAAAATAAGTAGGTTGTTTTGATGTGTGTTGATATGGCAGCCATCAGGACTATATGAATTTATGGGACAATCAATGGGTTCTGCACCATGGAAATGTGCTACATTGATAATGCTACTGTGCCTGTCTGTCTTATAAAGAATAAATGAAAACTGTTGCCAACAGTGCAGTGTCCCCAGCCCCTATTTATTTTCTAGGGTCGAGCCCAAGACAGCTGCCCTATGTGCCACTCCTAAGAATGACCTTGTGCAACAAACCCTGTTTTATTCATTCTGGCCAAACTCATCCCCATGCGTACAGTAACATGACTGATGCCATTGCTGTCACCAACTACAAATGGGGCTGAAGTGGGCCAGTTTACAGTATACTCAGGGCCGGATTTACATAGTGGGCCCCCCTAGGCCCACTGCCATTTGTTGCCCCTGTCCCCTGCTCTTTACTCATGCAAATTTTCATCATCTGGACTGGAGCAATGGTGATTGGCGCATCCCCAGTGTTTTTGAACCAATGTGGGTGTGATTGGGCAGCATGCCGCCCCCCTAAAATCCTGCCGCTCTAGGCCCTGGCCTAGATGGCCTAGGTGGCCTTTCCACAAATCCGGGCCTGAGTATACTCCAACCAAATTGTACAGGTATGGGACCTGGGGGGTTTTCAGAGCTCTTGCTGTAATATGAATCATTATGCTTTAAGGCTCCTAAAACATTTATAGGGGAATGTAATAAAAGTGGGTAACGGGAGGGGGGAGGGTTTTTGCGCCAACTAGGTTTCCTTCCACTTTAAGAGTGTGCAATTAAAATTCGCAATGCGAAATTAAAATTCGCAATGCAAAAACAGTTCAAGGAACAATATTGCATTGCGTGATGTGGATTTTTATTCTTATTGGCTTGAATAGTTGTGCTTATTGCGACTTTAATTACATTCCCCCCTTAATCAGTTAAAGATAAAAAAACAAATCAGTGAAAAAGATTTATTTTCCCGTACCAGCATATTATTTAATAAGGGTCATTTATGACTACAAGTGCAGTGTGCAAAGTGCAACTTTAAATGTATGAGTAGGACTACACAAACAATTTTGGCGCAATACCACACACTGCGAGCCTGCGACAAAACAGCTGCGACAGAAATATGATAAGAGATAGAATTGTCACGTTGCGTCACATCGTTGATCCGGCGAGACACGACTGTCGGATGCAGACGCATCGTGTCTCAGGCGTTTTGTCTCAGTGCATCGGATCGCACCAAAATCATTCATGTAGTCCTTCCCTAAATCATCATATCCTTATCATTATCATATCATTATCCCCATAATAACCCAAAACCCCACACCCGCCCCAATCATACCCAATCATACCCAATGCATCAAGAGTTGATATTGCGCTAACTAGTTTCTTAGTTTGTGTATGATTCTTTTGCCCTCTGTGCTCCTATTTACGCAATGATCTGTGAGCACCCTAAAATTACTGCAACTTTCAGGGTTTCATATTGACTATTGGCACACAATTTTTAAAATGAATTTGGGGAGATTTACTAAAGGGTGAAGTGGCCGTCGCTAGCGAAAATTCACCAGAAATCCCATCTGCAGGCACATCGCCAATTTACTAACAGGTGTAGAGGACAATTTACTAGAGAAAGAGACTGTTGGTAGAGTAGTTTTGCGCCAGTCGAATTTTCGATCAGGCTAATGATCATTACTCCACTAATTCACGAATTTTACAGAACGTGTCCTCTTTCACCAGAGTTTCCTCTGCCACCTGGTGAACTCACAAGATGAAGCTACACCCTCCTCAATCTTATGTCAGTCACCTCATATCCTGTATGCTGGAAAGTCATAAAAGTTCTAAAAAACAATGGCATTTTTTTTATATTTTAAAGCAGGATTGCCTTCAAAAGTTCTAACTAATAAAAATTTTTGTTTTAATTATCAATTTGAGGGGCATGCCACTTTTTTTTGTGTGGGCTCATGTCTATAGCATCTTTTGTCTTCTTGGACATTTGTAATAATAAGTGACCACTTCAAGCATTTGCACCATCTCTAATAAAGACGTCTAGACGACCTCTATAGAACCTCTATGTACCCGCCCTATTCAAATTGACCTAAGCGTAAGTGTACTAACAAAGTTTCGACAGAAATGAACGCTAGCAAAAGTTCGCTATGAAATGCTTGCGCTGACGAGTTAATGCTAGTGAAACTTCGCCAGCGTTTGGCTGCCAAGACGCATTATGAATTTTAGTGAATTAGCGAAGTGGTAGCATTAGGTAGAGGCAGGCACACACTTTGCCGCACTTTGCCGCACTTCGCCAGGCGTAGTTTCGCCCAGGGCCGGATTTACCCTTCCTTCCCCCCTAGGCCCAGCTACTGTGCCGCCGCCCCCCCCCCACGTATTTTCTGGAAGTAAATCTTTGGCTGCTTGCACCTGCACTGTGCAAGCATGCGCTCAGCAGCTCTTGCCTGAACTAGCTCCCTTCCCAATCCTCTAGACTCTTTCTAATTAGTCTGGCGTCGTGCGTGCGCCAAGTGATGTCACAATGAAGCGCGCATGCGCAGTTACATGGTAACGTGGCAACGTCACAGAGCGCAGACCGGAAGAAGTCGAGATCTGCACCGACACCACTTGCTATCTACTCTCTGTAGAGTAGAGGCAGGCACACAGCAGGAGTCCACACAAGCTGCTGCGCCGGGTCAATGTGGGGGGCAGGCGTTGCTCTGTTTGGAAATGTGACTTTCACGGACCGCTCCACTTTACTATGTTATAGAGAAGATGTTAGGGGGCCTGCTTGCCGCCCCTAACATCTTGCTGCCCTAGGCCCGGGCCTAGGGGGCCTCTCCCCAAATCCGGGCCTGGTTTCGCCAGCGCTTTGCAAATTCACTAAAATCCGAAGTTGCGCACAGGGGTAGCGTAAGGTTGCGGAGTTGCGCTAGCGTTGTTTCGCTATATAAAGCGAAGTTGCGCTAGCGAAGGCTAATTTGCATACGGCGCGAAATTCAAATTTCAATGGAAGAACACGTATCTGCACTACAAATGCCTAGAAAACCTTCAAATCTGCAAATAAAAATTTTATTTTGCCCTACACATGTGCCCACTGTTTAGGTAAGTTGCCATGAGTCAGGAAATGTAGGGGGGAGGAAGGGGAGCCCCAAAAAATTTTCGATCTTTTTCAGCCATCATGTAGAAAACACACCAGCGTTTTTTGGGACTTAGAAAAAATTTTGACTTTTTTTGAAACAATCCCTATCTACTCTATTGCGCTTCGCCAGGTCTGAGGTGGCGAAGGAAGTCTAGCTTAAAAGGTAGCGTTCGCTACACTGCGCAAGTTAGTGAATTTGCGTAGTTTCGTCGCTAGCGAAGATTCGCCTGGCGTAAGGTTGCGAAGTAACACTAGCGAAACGACACCAGCGTTCGTAGTAGCGAAAATGCCAAACTAATTAACGCTAGCGTTCGGCGCTTCGCGCGTTAGTGAATTTGCCCCAAAGACTCCAAATAATCTCAATTTTTAAAAAGGGTTTCCTTTTTCTCTGTAATAATAAAAAGTACCTTGCATTAACCCTCGATATTCGACCTTAAGTAAATTTGCCCCTTAATGTACAAAGATCTAAATCACGGAAAGATCCCTTGTCCATTCTGGATAACAGGTTCCATACCTGTACTAATTTATGCTTCCTTAAAATGCTTAGAAAACCACAGTCTTTAACAGTTTTTATAAATATCGTAAATCTTATTTGAAATACATCTGTATAAAGCAGGTGGTCTCAAATCTGATGCAAGCCTGATTATATTTTCAAAAAAGTTTAGGCACATCTCACTGGATTGTGGGCAGTTTTTGTAATCTGTTTTTGATCTGCATGTAATATATTCCATTAAACATTATTACAACATGGATTTTTGTTTGCCTTTGTAAAGATTATCATGATGAACTTCCTCAATTTAAATGCTTGCGCTCTACTAGTAAGCAGTAATGTGTATTGCCCATTGACACTGCTACTAATCCATTTTTCTGTTTGCTGCAATTAGCAAAATGTTATAAAACGTCAACCTTTAAGAAAAGAAAGTAGAGAATAAAGTGTAAACCAGGCAGAATTAATCTCAATGGCAATATAAATAATAACAACACATGAAAGGGAGCATTGAATAAGTAATGAAAATGGAAACCAATAATTAAGAAATTATGTATAATTATTTGCCGGTGAAAGGAGAGAGAGTAAGAGTTAAAGGTTCATAGACATCCCCCGCAGACAGGCATTTCTGAAACACCAGGAAAGAAGGAGGAGTAGCCTGTAGGTTTCAGTTAATATACAACCCAAACATCTAATTTATCTTAAGGGATGCTATAAAACTTTAACTTAAAAAAAGTTTTCGTTTGGATGAAAAAAGAAAATATAATTCTAAGTAATATACAGTTCCAACACACATTGTATTTACACTATTATTGTTATTCATAAATGTAATTCCTTCTGAAAACAGGATACATGTGTGTCACGGCCGGCACCCAATACCAGAACAGGTGCCAGGTACCCTGGTCTCGGCTCGGCTTCACCAGTAGTGTGACCACCGTTGGGCTTCGGGAGGAGCCCTCAGCTTACTTGGGTGCCACCTGGACTTAACGAGGGGTACAAGGCAAGATGTTCTGGCTAGCAGAGGGGTATGGCAGGTAGCAGAGTCTTTTGGGCCGAGGGTCACGGTACAAAACAGGAAACAGAATCGTAATCAGTTCAGGCCGGGTCTGGGCAGGCGGAAGTCAATCATAATCAGGCAGGCCAAGGTCAAAACCGGGTAATCAATCAGACAGGAGGGTTCAGCAGAAGGATAGCCGATATTCAGGCAAGGGTTGGATATAGAAGTCAGGATCATCTTAAAGCCAGGCAGGGGTCAAAACCAGAATCAGAAATCAGAATCACAAACAAAGCACCAGGAACAAGATCCTATCACGGGCAAGGTCTCACAGCCCTAATGAGCCTTTTAAACTATTCAAATTTGGCGCCATTGCGTGCTGGCGTCATCACGCCAGCGCGCCTGCGCCTTTAAATGACGTAGAGGCGCATGCCCATAAGCCTCCAAGATGGCGCCGGACACGGAGTGGCGCGACGGTCGTCCCCGCCGCACCACTGGACCACCAGGGCAAGTAATATTTACTACAATGTGCCTGTGTATATTTTCTTCCCTCCTATTAAATTGTCCTTTAATAATGATTGGTAAGAAGGATGGAAGATTTAAACTATGAGGGCAGACTGCATTCCTCCCAACATCTTGGAAATAGAAAGAGGGACAGAAAGATTTATTGCATGTCAATTTTACAAAATTTGGCAGGTTATGAAAGTTTGAACATGTGTTAATACAGTTTTGCTAATGAAGGTGAATTGCCCTTTAAGCTGCAAGACAGTTTCCAAAGAGACCTGCTTATCTTAAATTGATACAAAAGTATCCAATGCACCAAATCCACAATTCCATGCAAATGAGCACAAATAAGGCTTAAAAATAACCACACATGAACAAAAATCATCACATTTTTCTTGTTCATGTGATGAAAAGTCATGTGATTTTAAGGATTTGGATTCAATTTGGACAACTCCGAATCCTGGTGAGAAAGGTTGAATCTTAGTTGACTTCCAAAGCAAACACTGGATTTGTTGTGCCTTAATTTCTATTAATATACAGTATACAGTAGTTGCACTTTTTCCAACCAAAATTAACTATGTAACTAACTGAATGCAGGGGCGCTGGTGCCATGAGGCAAGTTGGGCAACTCACCTCAGGTGGCAGTGCCAAGCAAGTTACCAGGGGAGGCAAAAAGCTGTAAATTTAAGAGGCGAATTTCTGTTTTTTAAACTAGAAATGTGTCTCTAGTGCAGGAAGTGCTATTGAGCTCACTGCACTAGCAATGCGGCTCCCCCTGGAACCTCTCCAGCACAGGAAAGGTAAGTATTCAGGTTGGCACTACAGGAGCTGCCTCAGGGTGGCTCTTGGTATAGAATTGCCCCTGCAACTAGGTATATTTTCTGTTATCCGTGGGACAATAAGTACTGATCAGATCATAAATTAGAGGGTCTCCTGACACATATGGTAGGATAAGTAACTCTTTACCTGAAATGGATGCAGCAGAAGAAAACAATGTAAGTGTTAGATTATGTAAACATATGAAGTTCATCTTTCAATCAACTTTTTGTACGTTATCGATAGGGATGTCGCGGACTGTTCGCCGGCGAACTTGTTCGCGCGAACATCGGCTGTTCGCGTCCGCCGCAAGTTCGCGAACGTCGCGCGACGTTCGCCAATAGGCGTTCGCGTCAAAATCGTTCGACTATTCGACCATTCGATCGCTAAAATCGAACGATTTTCGTTAGATTCGAACGAAAATCGTTCGATCGAACGATTAAAATCCTTCGATCGTTCGAATCGAACGATTTTCGGATGTTCGAAGTTCGCGAACTGTTCGCGAACTGTTCGCAATTTTTGCCGGTGTTCGCGAACGGCGTTCGCGAACACATTATCGGCGGTTCGCTACATCCCTAGTTATCGATGTACCTTTACCATTGTAATATATTTTATATATTTTTTTTAATTATTAGAAAATTTAGAATGGGGGCGATTGTATAAAGAGTGTCTTACAAAACATTCAGAAGATATGCAAACTATAGCTGGAACAGTAGTTTACCAGAAATTTTTTTTCACAGGTAGTGCTACCTAAATATGAATTTGAAACCTGCAGTATGGTAAGAAGCTTTGATAACAAGATGTAGGGGCAAATTCTGTAAGATTCGTAGTTGCGCCAGGCGTAACTTCGCCGCACTTCGCCAGGCGTAATTTTGCCAGCGCTCCGCAAATTCACTAAAATCCGAAGTTGCGCTCAGGGGTAGCGTAAGGTTGCGAAGTTGCGCTAGCGTTGATTCGCTAAGCGAAGTGAAGTTACGCTATCGATGGTTAATTTGCATACGGCGCCAAATTCAAATTTCAATGGAGGAATACGTACAATCACTACAAATGCCTGGGAAACCTTCAAAACATCAAATAAATGTTTTTTTTGCCCTACACATGTGCCCACTGTATAGTTAAGTTGCCATGAGTTAGGAAATGTAGGGGGGAAGGAGGGGAGCCCCAAAAAATTGTTCGATCTTTTTCAGTCTATCACCCATAATACAGAAAAAACGCCAGCGTTTTTTGGGACTTAGAAAAAATTTGAACTTTTTTTGAAGCAATCCCTATCTACTCTATTGCGCTTCGCCTGGTCTGAGGTGGCGAAGGAAGTCTAGCGTTAAAGGTAGTGTTCAGTACAATGCACGCGTTAGTGAATTTGCGTAGTTACGTCCGTTGCGCAAATTCGCAAGGCGTAAGGGTGCGAAGTAACACTAGCGAATTTACGCCAGCGTTCGTTAGTGAATTTGCGAAGTAACGAAGTAACGCTAGCAAATTGACGCTAGTGTTAGGCGCTTCGGCGCATAGTGAATTTGCCCCGTAATGTTACGATTTACTAAGTAGGTGGCCTGAAAGAAATGTAGCAATTTAAGCTAGACATTAATGTTTATCTCTAGGGAAAGAGAGTAGAAACAATGTTTGGAGTAACTAACTCTTGAGCAGACCTTTTTTGTGGTAGTGTCTATTTTTGTGAAATGTCTATTAATTTGTAACATGTTAATCTACTTCATTTTAAAGGGAAAAGACTGTTCACAGTACACATTAGAGTTTAACTGGATGGATTCTAATACACTATTACACGGACTTTGATTTGTTATGGAAAACTTGGACTTGAATTTTATCGGCTGGCTAGGCTGGAAATCCCTCCCAGCAGTAGCTTGTTATCGAATGTGATGTATGGGGTGGAGTTTGTACTTGTATTTATTTTTTGTACCACAGAGAAATTTTTCACACTTGATAAAAAGCTTTTAAGCTCGAAACATGTCGTGTTGTTAATAAAAGCACCTTGCAGCAGTACACCTGCACTGATTGGTTTCATTACCCATTTACCTGGATTGAATATCATGCAGAATTAGAGGATGTGCTGCAATAAATACAATGGCCTGTCATTTTCAAACATTAATAACATTAATAGATAAGTACAGAAAAAAAGTCGTACGAATGGAGGATTAGTAAGATTTTTGGATCGTGTGTGGAGTGCCGACATCTTTCGTCCTGCGGAGATTGTCAGGTTTGATTTTGACCCGACCGATCCCGCCGGAGCCCATTGCACATCGTAATCTGATCGTTCGGCCATACGGCTTGATAATGGCATATCGGGGAAAGATCTGCTCGTTTGTCGATGTTGCCAAACGAGCGGATCTTTGCGTCTATGGCTACCTTTAGTTGGGTTTATTATATTCTTTATGAAAAGCCAACCCTTTTTTATATATGGTCTGTTTTATATGATATATTGTTATAAAGACCTGCTCAGTGGTATATATTCTTCTCTTTGACTAAGAACTTTTATATGTGTCCAAATCCTAGGCAAGTGGATTGATCTGTCAGAAACTATAGACTTACAGCTATTTTCCTTAAAGGGATACTGTCATGGGAAAAAAATTTTTTTTCAAAATGAATCAGTTAATAATGCTGCTCCAGCAGAATTCTGCACTGAAATCCATTTCTCAAAAGAGCAAACAGATTTTTTTATATTTAATTTTGAAATCTAACATGGGGCTAGACATTTTGTCAATTTCCCAGCTCCCCCTGGTTATGTGACTTGTGCCTGCAGGCTGCTGTTTTTCCTTCTCAATGTAACTGAATGTGTCTCAGTGAGACATGGGTTTTTACTATTGAGTGTTGTTCTTAGATCTACCAGGCAGCTGTTATCTTGTGTTAGGGAGCTGCTATCTGGTTACTTTCCCATTGTTCTTTTGTTTGGCTGCTGGGGGGGGGGGGGGAGGGAGGGGGTGATATCACTCCAACTTGCAGTACAGCAGTAAAGAGTGATTGAAGTTTATCAGAGCACAAGTCACATGACTTGGGGCAGCTGGGAAATTGACAAAATGTCTAGCCCCATGTCAGATTTCAAAATTGAATATAAAAAAATCTGTTTTTTTGAGAAATGGATTTTAGTGCAGAATTCTGCTGGAGCAGCACTATTAACTGATTCATTTTGAAAAAAATGTTTTTTCCCATGACAGTATCCCTTTAACCAGTAACACATTTTGGTAATATAGGAATAAAACAGGTAACAAACAAGGGAAAGTTGTGCTCACCACTATTTTTTAAAACCATTAGGCGGGGGTGCAATGAGGCTGTGACCACAAAATACATATAGTCAAATACAAGAGTCCTCTGCACTCAACCCATTATCAATATATTTAAGACAGCGACATTTTGTGCATACTGCTACTAAAAAATGCCTTACCCTTTAAACAAAACAGGGATTGTTTGTCCATATATTGCAATATATTTAAGCTGGCCAACTACGTCAAAGTCATCCCATATCTGGCCAGTCCTATGCTCAATTTTATCTGATTCATTAAGAATTCTATTGCTTCATTATACATTTTACAAAGGGACTAGGTATTACCTGCAACTTAACTTGCTGCTTTCAAAGTAAACCTCCATACTTGGCTGCCCTTTTATTAGACACCAGTGGGATCACCTGACTATAGCTGGGAAGGGTGGGAGCTACAACATAGAGCTGGTCACTGCTCCTGTATAAACTATAACAAACAAGGGAAAGTTGTGCTCACCACTATTTTTTAAATCAGATAAAATTGAGCATAGGACTGGCCAGATATGGGATGACTTTGACGTAGTTGGCCAGCTTAAATATATTGCAATATATGGACAAACAATCCCTGTTTTGTTTAAAGGGTAAGGCATTTTTTAGTAGCAGTATGCACAAAATGTCGCTGTCTTAAATATATTGATAATGGGTTGAGTGCAGAGGACTCTTGTATTTGACTATATGTATTTTGTGGTCACAGCCTCATTGCACCCCCGCCTAATGGTTTTAAAAAATAGTGGTGAGCACAACTTTCCCTTGTTTGTTATAGTTTATACAGGAGCAGTGACCAGCTCTATGTTGTAGCTCCCACCCTTCCCAGCTATAGTCAGGTGATCCCACTGGTGTCTAATAAAAGGGCAGCCAAGTATGGAGGTTTACTTTGAAAGCAGCAAGTTAAGTTGCAGGTAATACCTAGTCCCTTTGTAAAATGTATAATGAAGCAATAGAATTCTTAATGAATCAGATAAAATTGAGCATAGGACTGGCCAGATATGGGATGACTTTGACGTAGTTGGCCAGCTTAAATATATTGCAATATATGGACAAACAATCCCTGTTTTGTTTAAAGGGTAAGGCATTTTTTAGTAGCAGTATGCACAAAATGTCGCTGTCTTAAATATATTGATAATGGGTTGAGTGCAGAGGACTCTTGTATTTGACTATATGTATTTTGTGGTCACAGCCTCATTGCACCCCCGCCTAATGGTTTTAAAAAATAGTGGTGAGCACAACTTTCCCTTGTTTGTTATAGTTTATACAGGAGCAGTGACCAGCTCTATGTTGTAGCTCCCACCCTTCCCAGCTATAGTCAGGTGATCCCACTGGTGTCTAATAAAAGGGCAGCCAAGTATGGAGGTTTACTTTGAAAGCAGCAAGTTAAGTTGCAGGTAATACCTAGTCCCTTTGTAAAATGTATAATGAAGCAATAGAATTCTTAATGAATCAGATAAAATTGAGCATAGGACTGGCCAGATATGGGATGACTTTGACGTAGTTGGCCAGCTTAAATATATTGCAATATATGGACAAACAATCCCTGTTTTGTTTAAAGGGTAAGGCATTTTTTAGTAGCAGTATGCACAAAATGTCGCTGTCTTAAATATATTGATAATGGGTTGAGTGCAGAGGACTCTTGTATTTGACTATATGAATAAAACAGGTACTGTCTGTGCCACTTCTAGTAGCCCACAGGAAAAATCTGATTGGGTATCATGCGCTAGTCAACCTGGAGGACTTTGCTTTGTTCTTACATTACTCCATTTATGTTTTTTTGGGATGCTATTAGCACTAGGCAGTTTGCTGTTATGAAACATATTCAGCTTTTCAAAACTATGTATTTTGTAAATAAATGGCGGTGCAGAGGTTTTTATTGTTGCCTTGAAGTGCCGGGGTTGTAGGTTCAATTTTAGCTGGATACCATGTGAAGTGGGTAAGGGAATGATGTATAATATCTGTGCTGCCATATAAATAAAGTAATGATAAAATTAATGGACAATAATTGCAATAGTACTTTATATGCTTCCTTGTTTGGAAGATGAGAAGCATCTAGTGAAGCCATAATTTACCAGAAGCACTGCTGTTTATTCTACCATATTATATCCAGTTAACTGCATGTTTTTAACAAGGATGAATACAGTCAGAGAGCTTCATGCCTCGGTTGCTTCCTTTGATAATAAAACAAATATAAGTGTATTGATATAATATAATATGGCGTGAATTTTGTTAGAACCTTCTAACAAAATTCACGCCATATTATATTAAGGTTCTATGTTTGAGCCATATATTAGAAGGAGGAAAAAGACTAGAAGTGTCTGATTCAGAAGTAGAAGAGAAATAGATTAGCTCATTTACCAAAGCAGTGCTTCATTCACATTTCATTTGCATAAAAATATTTTTGCAACGCAACTTGTGCTGGATTCATCAGTATGGGTATAAAACTTGTTGCATGTATAGTTAATCTGGCCCTAGTTGCGGTGAGCCAGAGCATGCAGCAACAATAATATTGTTTGTGCTTGATTTCATCTGTTGGAACAATGTGCACAGGGAACCCTGGAATCACCACCTTATCAAGGAAGCAATTGCTAAGGAAGTGACAAAGTGTGCTTACAGCCTATTTTTCAAAGATGGCGTAATTTGCATATTGCAAAAAGTGCAAATATAAACAAGAGCAAGCAGGCACAAGTAGTTTTTTAAAAAAAATAACATTTGGACTGTGCCTTGCTATAGTAAATTAGCTCTCTTTTGTGTGTACATTGGAAATAGATGATCGCTAGCAGTTCATGCTCTTTCTGCTATGGACTAGCTTATTGGGTTTCTATTAAAATAGACATAGTTGAAGCAATATGAGACAAATTCCTGCCATGGAGTTATTGTTTTTACAGCAGAGAAAAGAGTACAATTTGTATTCATTGATTTAGCAGTGCAAAAGAAGGAAACACACCTGAGGCCAAGGCACATGCTGAGGTTGATTCAATTAGAGCTGAGACACTGGTACTAAGAATGCCAAAATCACTTTGGATGTGGGGAAATGTTATCTTTTGGATATCCTTTTTACATTTCTACACCTTTTGTTTAAATGAAAAATGTCAACAAACTGGATATGACTCCAGTTAAAATTACATTGGTTCATTCATGGCCTCTATTGTTATTCATTATAAACAATTCATTATTAAGCTCCCCACCCCATCATTTAACACCTCGGCATTCATAAACACACAAATAAATATATACATGTACTTCCATCCACACAAACACATATACTTGTACTATCACCCACGCAAACAGGTATACAGACACATATGTTGGAGTGGATGCAGCACAATTATGTGGAAGTGCAAGGAGTGCCTTTTGAAGCAAGTATCTTTAATGAATGGGATTTTTTGCACGACTGAGTGCAGCAAATTATGCTGACGCCCAAGCAAAGTTGCTGTTGTAAATGACACCTGCTATCTCACAGTTCTGATACATCTTACAGTATTGTAGGCATAATTATTTTTTTTTATTATAGTGTACCTATAAACAACATTAATTGCATGCCTTCAAAGCTTTGCTGACTTTCACAACAGAACATACCCCTCTCCAAGCCACATCAGTCCTGTGAAGGTCGGCAAGCAAAATCTTCAGATGGCAAATGTAAAACAGGTTGGATTCCATCGAGACTGTGAAAATCCAGTGCATGGCTCTGATTAAACATCTGCAGTTCTACAGATTATCTCCAAAACAGGACACGAGATTTCAGAGCACCAAATCCAACATGCCAATGAATAATTGCAGCTCACACTTACAGGGGGATGTAATAAAAGTTGGTAAAAGGAAAAAATATTTGCAATGTGAAAATGTATGCCCCTGTGTGGAGAAATTTTCCTTTGTGTGAATTCATTATAACTTTTGCAAACCCAGAAATTGCTTAGTGACCAAGATTGTGAATGTTTTAATTTGCGTCAGTGCACAGTGTATAATTCTTCCTGAAAAGGATTTTGCCACCTTCAAGCATGCCTTAAAAGTGAGCAATTAAAATTTGCAAAATGCAATAACAATCTAATGAAGAATATTACATTGCGAAATCAACACTTTTATTCTCATTTGTGCAATAAGTACCTTATTTTTCTTTCTTAAAAGGGTTTGCAACTCTGTTTGTGCATAGTAAGGCAATATGGTGTTATGGGAAGTGGTTGTATCTGTCCTATAATGCTAAATTTTATAGAGCTGTGTAGCAGTTATCTTAGGCCCCGCAGTTCACTTTTGAGCTCCTGTGGTTACTAAAGAAGGGATGCCAGCTTACTGCAAGGGATGCTAGGAGTTTTAGTTGTAGAGCAGTTACACCCTATAGTCCTGTATTTCTCGGTGTTCTTCTGTAGTTCTTAAAGGATTGTCACATAATACTGATGGCTTCAACCTTGCTTGGTCATGATTCCCAACAACATTGTTATAAGGGGTACTCAAGGGGCTGCTGCTCCCCCACTATCTGTCTATAATGTCCTCTAATGTACTTGTAAAGAGTAATCATATCCCCTTGCAAGCACCTGTAACCCATTTTGGCCACCCCCCTGGTGCCAAAGTGGTACATCACAATATTTACATGACTTACATGTCCTGAGTCCCCTTTGCTAAGTGAAAGGGTACTGGGAAATTTTCTTCTCTGGCAGTGGCTCCACCTAATGGGATCCCGGAATACACCTAATGATAGGATAAGTCCCATTAGGAAGGAGGTGATCATATTTCTACCTTTCTTCATAAAAAATGGGATGGCCTTCCTACTGATATTAAGAGAAACATTCTTTTACGAGACACTTTTGCTACCTGGAAGATAGTTCATAAATTACATGGTAGTAATTACCAAATTTCTCCTTTTTTGTCCCCTTTTGATCTATGTTTATTTACTAAAGCAGAAAGAATTTTTTTGATTCCATATTGGAGAAAAAAAGGTATTTCCCAACTGTTACAGTTAGTTGATGGTACTTCTGGTTCACCAATATTGTGGGAAGATTTGAAAATCAAATTTGATCTCAATGAATGTGATAGATTAATTCATATGAGATTTCTATGTGGCTTAGATATTATAGATAAAGATAGTGTTGCTGTTGATCAGCTTCCTTTAAGTAAAGGATTTCAAAAAAATTTTTTAAAAGAAAAATTGAATATTGATCTTAAATTGTCTCCTAAATCTGCATTACTAGATTTTTGGGCATTGTCTTCTGAAGGCGGTACTCCAAAGATTAATAATTTAAATAACTATAAGAATTTTGTTGATTTGGTCATTGCCGCTACTCGTAAATCCATCTTTTTATATTGGATCCAAGACACTTCCCCAGATTTAAAGGTCATCTTGTCCTATCTTAAATCTCTCTGCATTGATGAAGCAATAGGTTTTAGGTATGGTAATTTAGGTCTTAGAGAAAATTTTCTTAAACTCTGGTCTCCCCTTTTTAAAATTCTGAAGTCTGAAGATAGAATTTTCATAGAAAAATGTATGTATAATTCAGATGAAAACTCTTCTAAATTGGCTCATTGTCATTCTAAGACTGATTGAATAACATGAAACACACACTTTATTAGATAAAAACCATAACTTTATATTATTATTATTATTAATAACATGTATTTAGATAGCGCCAACATATTGCATAGCACTGTAAAGTAAATGTGATTAGTTACTGAAATAAAAAAGCCAGCGCCAAAGGCGCGGGAGACAGACAAACAGACAAATAGGGTGATATAGTTTTGCGATGTTGCCACCTCTTGTGTGAGAAACAGACCACTTGTTTCACCATATATGTGTTGCCCTCCTTTACTATCGACCTCCACCAAAGGGTTAAAAAACTTTCCTTAAACACTCGTTTAGGTGGGTACTCACAAACAGGGAATATCAACTTGCACGTAAAATCATGAAGCGCTTCTCCTTGTATGAACTGTGAATCAACATGCAGCAGCGAATAGTGTAAAAATACCTTTTTAATATTATTAAAAACAAAGCTTAAAATGCACTCACATGGCAAAAGTTTAAAAAGAGCATATCTTATGCACCGTCCACCTGGAGGCTCCCCCTATATGCACCAGTCCGCACAAAGAAAATCCCAGGTTGATCAAGCTTGGGAAGTTGTATAAACGGTCATTGTGTTCGTTCGTTCCTCGTGTACGATGCTGGGCGCCTACCAGTGACGTCACCTGCCTTACGCGTTTCGTCTTGCGACTTCTTCAGAGGCTTAGTTCCAGCTGCGCATGTGTGGATCTTTTATTCCGTCTCTCCCTGCGTCACCCGGCGGTTCCTCCTCCTTGGTCTCTCGTTGCTATGGGAACGCGTCGCTTTCTAGTTCCTAGATCTTACGTTGCCATAGGGACGCGTGGTTGAAAGTATTTTAGCCTTCACTCACATTTATAGTATTGAGAGTTCTCTTTATAGCAATTTGACCAAACTTTCTTTTAAAAGGGGCTAATAAATATCAATAAAAAACTTTTTGGAGTGCATTCAAATAAAACCACTATTACACATTTTAATTAGTATATTAACAAAAACCACTCCTATCACAAAATAATGATCCAAAAATATATATATATATCACAAAATAAAAAATGAATGAAAACTGAAAAATAAATCAAGAGATGTTAAACAGCATTTTTATAAAAAGCATTCTCTTAACCATTCGCTCTTCTATATCTACCACTTATTCTAGATGGATAATCCTGTTTAATCCTACATATTTGGATATTCTAGTACTTACAAAAATGCTCTCAAATTTATATCTACATTAAGACCATTTGGTACTGATGTTTCCATTTGGTATATCCATTTACTTTCTCTCTGTAACGCCTTTCTCACCAAATCACCCCCTCTCCATCCTCTCTTTATCTGTTCTATACCCCAGAATTTTAGACCTTTTGGATTCTTCCCGTGTGTTATTTTAAAATGTTTGGATACACTATGGGGCAGATTCACTAAGGGTCGAATTTCTAAGTAAAAAATACTTCGAAATTCGACCCTCGAATTGAAATCCTTCGACTTCGAATATCGAAGTTGAAGGATTTAGCGCTAAACGTTCGATCGATCGAAGGATTTTTCGTTCGTTCGAACGATTAAATCCTTCGAATCGAACGATTCGAAGGATTTTAATCGTTCGATCGAAGGAAAATCTTTCGATCAAAAAAAGGTTAGCAAACCTATGGGGACCTTCCCCATAGGCTAACATTGACTTCGGTAGGTTTTATCTGCCGAAGTAGGGGGTCGAAGTTTTTTTTAAAGGGAAAGTACTTCGACTATCGAATGGTCGAATAGTCGAACGATTTTTCGTTCGATTCGTTCGTATTCGAACGAATTTAACCAATTCGATGGTCGAAGTACCCAAAAAATACTTCGAAATTCGAATTTTTTTCATTCGAATCCTTCACTCGAGCTTAGTGAATGGGCCCCTATGAGTGTCCAAGCCTTTCTCTATATTTCTTATATGTTCTCTCATTCTATCCCGCAGGGGTCTATTTGTCTTTCCGATATATTGGAGTCCGCATGGGCACTCTAGACAATAAATAACATTTTGTGTAGTACATTTTATACATTGTCTAATTTTGTGTACTTCTTTTGTGACATTTGACATAAATTGTTTTTTCTTTATTCCATATTTACATGCCTTACATGTTGCACACGGGAAGAAACCCAGCCAAGATTTATCTATCTCTTTACATTTTATACTATCAGTCATCAAATGATTATGTGTTAGGACTTGTCTGAAGTTTTTTGGTTTTTTAAAAACTATCCTTGGCTGAGGGGGGAGGGATTGGTTAAGTTTTACATCTCCTTTTAGTATATCCCAATGTTTTTTAATAATACCCCCTATTTCTTTCGCTATTGGATTATATGTGGTTGAAAATACTATTTCATTGTCCTCATTCTGGTTTTTTAACTTACCCTCTAAAAGTGTTGTCCTAGGAATATTCTGGACCTTTTCAACAGTTTGTTTAATTAGGTTATTATAGCCCCTTTCCTTAAATCTATTGCTCATAAAGCTCAACTGTTTCGCTATATGTTCTTGTTCTGAACAATTTCTCTTTACCCTACACATTTGGCCTAAAGGTATGTTTTGTATCCACCGGGGATGATGATTACTTGAGGGTATAACATAGTTATTCGAATCCACCGATTTAAAATGTGTTATTGTATGTGGTGTTGCGTTTGGTAGTTAAGCAGAGTGAGGGTAGGCTTCTCGAAAGAAGTGCGTTTTAAGAGATTTCTTGAAAGCAGTAATGTTGGGAGAAAGTCGGACAGAACGTGGGAGAGAGTTCCAGAGGAGGGGTGCAGCCCTTGCAAAGTCTTGAATGCGAGCATGTGAGGAGGTAATGAGAGAAGAGTTGAGTAGCAGGTTAGTAGAGGAGCCTAGTAAGCGCTTGAGTGAGTATATAGAGATGAGTTCAGAGATATAGGGTGAGGCAGAGTTATGAAGTGTTTGAAAGTCAGTGTCATTAATTTGAATTTGATTCTGAAAGGTAACGGAAGCCAGTGCAGGGATCATCATCATCATCATTTATTTATATAGTGCTGTCAAGATACGCAGTGCTTGAATGGCGAGTCAGAGGAGGAGCGGTTGCTGAGGTGTATGAGCCTCGCAGCAGTGTTGATTATGGACTGGAGAGGTGACAGTCTCTGGAGGGGAGGACCAATTAGAAGAGTGTTACAGTAGTCTAGACGTGATATGATGAGAGAGTGAATAAGAATTTTGGCAGCATCTTGGGTGATAAATAATCGTATTTTGGATATGTTCCTTAGGTAGACGTAACATGATTTAATAAGTGACAGGATATTTTTATTACTCATCTTTTTGACTGGATATGAGGAGTGAATGACAGGGCAGAATCTAGGATAACTCCAAGGCACCGGGCCTGGGGAGAGGGGGTGATAGTGGAATTGCTAACTATGATGGATACTTCCGGGATGTTACTGGTGTTAGTTGGAGGAAAGAGAACCATTTCAGTTTTAGAGAGGTTTAATTTAAGGTAGCGTTGCGACATCCAGGTAGAGATTGCGGACAGGCAGGAGGAGACGCGAGTTAGGAGTTCTGGGTTGAGATCAGGAGATAAGAGATAGATCTGAGTATCGTCAGCATAGAGGTGGTAGTGGAAACCATACGAGTTGATTAATTTGCAGAGGGAGGAAGTATAGAGGGAGAATAGTAATGGTCCCAGGACAGAGCCTTGAGGAACCCCAACAGAAAGAGGTAGGGGAGAAGATGCTACTCCATTGTAGGAGACGCTGAAGGAACGATTGGTGATGTAAGAAGAGAACCAGGAGAGGGCTGTGTCACCAAGGCCAAGCGAATGGAGGAGGTGAGGATGATCTACAGTGTCAAATGTTGCTGAGAGATAAAGCAGTATTAGTAGTGAGAAATGATTGTTGGCATTAGTGGTTAAAAGGTCATTAGTAAGTCGATTCAGGGCGGTTTCCGTGGAGTGTTGTGGCTTACAACCAGATTGTAGGGGGTCCAGCAGGTTATTGTCAGAGAGGAATGAGGTTAGTCGGTTGTAGACTAGGCGCTCAAGTAGTTTAGAGATGAAAGGTAGCAGAGAGATAGGTCGGAGGTTGTCAAAATTGGAGAGATCAAGAGAGGGTTTTTTATATAAGTAAAGTGTAATTTAAAGGGCAGGTACAACACATTTACATCACATCAAATATAACCCACTCCCATGGAAACCTATGGCAGTCCATTTCCTGGCCCTCCATGCCAGGCATTGTCCTGCAACTCCTTTGGTAGACAAAGAGTCTCAGTCCCTTTTCCCCTAAGAGCACAATAGGTCCCAAGTAGCAATAGCAGCCCTCCGGTTAGGTACTGGTTCCCTCATGGCTGGCATAAACAAAGCCCATATCACAAATGGAATATAGCTGGATCCTCTCTTCTTCTACCCTCCCCTGGCATCACTCACCCTCACACATAGAACTGGCAGGCTCACCTAGAGCTGGAGCAGGCATCCACAGTGATAAATCCATTCCATAACATATACAGCTTGTATTAGCTTCCATGACATACAGTAGCTCCCAGCACTGTCTATAGCATGAGCACACTGTTGCTAAATCCAAAGCTGACTACAGCTCCCAGCACTATACATAGCACGAGCACAAAAGATGTCCTAACTCCAAACTGGCATGGTTGAGTTTTCCAGGCTTTTGGAGTACCCTGCATCAGCCCACAGGGCTTTTAGCCCCTTACATCTTTGCAAGAGTTCTGTCCACCTCCTACATGAAAGTGAAAGTAGGAATCCTCCAGCAGTAATAGCTGCAAGCACATGGCAATCTCCTTTTGTAGGGCACAGTGACACCTTGTGGCTACTTTTTTGCCATGTTGCTCCAATCCAAGAGCTCTGCCCTTGGAAAGTCTAGGAGACCATGAGGCTCCAATGAAAAGAGCAACTTATTCCTCAGGGTCCCTACACAACTTTTCTCTAGAGAAAACAACCTCAACCTAGACAGTCATTCCTCTTGAGAAAAGGACCGAAAGGTAATTTTTTTGTACAATGTGCCTAAAATAAAGTTACAGATCTCCATGTGTGTTCTCTCAGGGGGTTATTTACTAAACCGGTCTGGCTTTTTGGGGCAAAATTTTTCGGGTTTTTTTTAAAATTGATTTTTTTTTCGCAAAAAGCCTGCCCATCTCAGACCTGCCGAGGTTGTGTATAAGTCAATGATCCCTATCCTATTTTGACCTTTATGTGGTCTGTGTTGGTATTAGCCTGAAAATCCAACCATTTCGGACTTTTCGTGCAAAAATCTGAAAAATTCAGGCTTTTTGGGAAAAAAACGTACAATTCAGGCATTCGCTCAATTTTATCGCGTTTTTACCCAAACTGATTAAATCAAGCTTTTTAATAATAAATAAGGTAAAAACGTTTATGGGAGTTTGGTCGTGGTTTTATTATTTAAATAATGATATCAATTCCGATTTTAGTAAACAACCCTCTTAGTGCCTGATCAATCTTGCCCTCACTAACTACATGTATGATTGCAAACAGGGGTGAGACATGCAGAGTTTCATGAGCAGAGCACTGTTTGTCTGTGGTTTGCACTAGAAGAGAGATTCTGTGGCTGGAGCTCCATCTGTGTGTGAGCAGAAGGAATGCTTTGTGTCCTCCTCCTCCCTCACTTCTGAATCCAGGCTCACATGTAGCGGGAGCCTCAGCCTGAGTGCATGGACAGGTAATGCTGTGTGCAGGGAGGGACTGAAGAGACACAGGCAAGGCAATTAATGCTGCAGGGATTATTTGTATTGCTGAGAACGGAGTTGTTACAGGTGACAAACCTTTTCAAATGGAGCAGCCTGCAGGTCTTACTCTAGGAGAAAGCATGTCTCTTACCCTATAGAACAGGACTGTTATGGACAGGTAAGTGAGTGCTTTTGGGTCAATGGCTTTACACAGTGACACCCTACCAGCATGGTTGTGATAGGCACTATTTTCCCTGCAATGCTTTGGTGTGAAAGACTTCATTATATTTACCCTTTCCTGAGTCCCAACCCCAAATCATTACCCCAAACATACTTCCAAGGAACTTCTACCATCAGCTCTTTGAGTTAAGGCACATATTGTTTTATTTCTGCTAAAATTCCTTATTTCCTCTAAAATCTCTGCCTTTAAAATTTCAGATGTTTGTTTGTGTATATAAATTGCTACAATAACATTTTTATTTTGCTAGATTTGCAATATAAGAAATCAGTGATCTTCTGCTTGGGGACTCCCAGCTTTTGGTGAATTGCAACTCCAGCCCAGCCAGCAGCCACAGGTGCAATAGCCCTGTTTTAGGTCATGCTTTAGTTTATCGGACCAATATGTCTGTAGTTCAAGATTAGGAAGCTTTTATACTTTGTTCATACATATGTAGTTTGTGTGGTGCCTGGGTTATACATTTGTATGTCCTTTTGTACATTGGCATTAATCCTAACAGTTGAGCTGTTTGAACTGCACACCAATGTTCTGCCAGTATTCAAAGTGAGTAATTATCTGGAACAGCTCAGATGCAAGTTGAAGAAAGAGACTGGAAATGTTAGCCCAAGACATAAATGTTTAATCTTTGAGGTGCAATATATCTGAGATGCAATAGGAAAATACATCAAACCTTGGCAATCTTCTCCATTAGAAGTGATATGGAAAAAAGCAACATTATTGCTGGTTATAATTCCATAGAGTCTGCAGAACTGCAAGAAGTGACTGTGTGTATTACTATATTGCTTAATTTGTGGGGATATAAATTTAAAGTGCAGCACAAATCACAATACAGAAGGAAAGCTTATTTAGGAAACAAAATTATTTGAAAAAACAGCTATACCAGTGCAGTTACCCATAGCAACTAATAATATTTGCTTCCATTTTCTATATTGTAATAAACTAATTACAATTAATTGCTGATCAGTTCAATGCTATGGGGAACTGCATTCCTGAAATTGAACAGTTATATTAGCAAATTAGCCCACAGGTTTAGGCTGGTATTCTGGTTTAGCCTAGGGTCCTTCATACCAGGAACCCTGAAGATCAATGTTTAGTTTTTGTTAAGGGTATAAATATGGGGTACAGATACCAACCACACAAAGCCTAAGAGGGCTATGAAGGTTTCTTATAGAACCTTGCCAGATTTCACTGTGACCCACATCTATGATACAAAACATCTGTCTAGACAGGGACATCTGTTTTGGTTGTTATATTAACATAAACCATTGGTACAAGATTTGAATCATGAGCACAGACACATTTTTAGAGCAAATGAAACCATCTAGCAAAACAGTACTATTTTGCCACTGCTACAAAACAGTTATCTCCACTGCTAATATAGTCAGCATACCTACTACATCTGCTATCCCACAGCCTCAGTTCCTTTCAAGGGGGTATTATCCTCACTGCTACTATACGCATCATCTCACCTTACTATACTTACTAAAGACTGGTTTGATTTTGGTCATGGTCAGGAAGCATATTTACATATAATAATTTTTACCCTATTATATCTGCTATATTACCACCTTTGTCCAAATCCAAATCTGGACAAAAATGGTCAATCTGAGATGTCAGTGAGTGTATTAGTGACATCGGGCATGGGCCAGTGATGTGTGTGGGCAGGGCTATGACATCACATACCATGCAAATCAGGGGATTTTGCCTGGTTTTTCGACATGGAGAAACCAGGCAGGAGGTTTTAAACTGGACAGGTGGCAACCTTATCTATCTCACAGCTACAATGCTTTTTTAGAAGCTATTTTCCCACTACTACATTAGGGACCATCTCTCCCTAATATCCTACAGTTACATTTCCTTTCCACAGGTTATTCTTACACTTTGACAGATACATCTCGCCTGTCACCCTACTATACTTGGTAGGGGCTGGTTTGATTTTGGTCATGTTGGAGTCACATACCATATTGTACCTGCTGTTCCACAGTTACAATTCCATTTCAGAAGCTATTCTCCCCACTGCTTCCAGACACCATCTCCCTACGATTCATGATATCCACAGTTACAATACCTTTTCAGAAGCTATTTTACCCACTGCAACTATAAAAACCATCTCTCCCTACTATACCTGCTATCCCACAGCCACAGACCCTCCATAGAGGCTATTATTCTTACTGCTACTATAGGTACCATCTCTCCCTACTATACCTGCTATCCCACAGCCACAGTCCCTTCCCAGAGACTATTATATATACTGTTACTATAGGTACCTTCTCTTCCTACTATACCTGCTATACCACAGTGGCATTATCTTACCAGAATTTATTTTCCCCACTGCTACTGTAGGCATTATCACTCCATACTATACCTGCTATTCTATAGACACAGTCCCTTCACAGAGTTTATTACCACTCCAACAGGTACCATCTCACCCTACTATATTTGCTAGGGACTGACCCGATTTGTAAGTCAGGAAGCATATATTCTTCTTTTAAAGAAGAACTAAACCCTCCATGGTGATAAGTACCCATTGCTCACTCTGCATATGCGGTCACTTTTTCTAGAGGGGACAGAATTCAGGGTTAAGACTGTGCAGAGGGGAGGCAGGGAGGGGGGGGGCAGTGGGAACTTATCACCATGGGGGGTTTAGTTGTCCTTTAAGGCAAATTGGATAGGGATTTTTTTCTGAAATAGCTGTAAACGTAGACTAATTATTGTAGCAAAAGCAATCTTGTATTAAGTTGCTTATTCATTTGCTGTCTTTATTTCACTATAGCAATAATCTTCTTAACTGATTTGTGTCCAGACACCAAAGTGGTCCTCGGGCTTGGCTCTGGTGATGGGAATGTAAAGGCCCCTTTTTGGATCCAATTATCTCTGTTTAATTCAAAACTAGGCCAACTTAATTGAAATATATCTTTTGGGTATACCCTGTGGCACTGGTACTCCAACAGTGCTCAGAAATTTTGTTGTAAACTTAATATGGGAAAGATATAGATAATCAACAAGTGTTGAGTAAACAGTAATAGTCAACAACAGTCTACTACAACACCCAATATTAGCTACTGGAGGAACACATTTTGGTGTAGTTCTACAACACGTCGAGTGCTGAATGATCCTTATGCCTGCTTGAGGGTACAAAAATACAACATGAGACCCTTGGATGATAACGTTTTGCAATGAAATCTGCAGTTTTGGCCAAGGTGAAAACTTTCACAAATCTGTGCTAGAATTTTGCCATGCTTTCTGTTTCACCTACAAAAACACTGTCTTTGCACCTGAAAAAAAACATAGAAGTCATTACTATTCACCCTTGCCTTCCACATCAATCAATGCGTTCAGAGCCATCCCCCATCTATAGAAGGAGCTGTCCATGCACCATGACTGGAACAGTTGGAACATAGTGGAATGGAACTTCTCTAACGAGCTAAGGCAATGTACTTTGTATATGTTATTGCAGAGTATTGACTCCAATGCAGTTTTGCAAATCAGAGCCGGGCCAACCCAGCCAGGCGCCCTAGGCATGCATGCGCCAAAGTGCGCTCGAGCGTGCATGCGCCAAAGTGCGCTCGAGCACACATGGCAGAAGCACATTATTACCAAAAAATATTCATGCCAGTCAGGGAGAGACGGGACCGGATAATGGGGTAGGCGCCCTAGGCACGTGCCTACTCTGCCTACCCCTAGTTCAGGCCATATTGCAAATGTTTCCACACAGGAAAACAAACCAGTTGTGCTCTTCACTCAGCATCTCCTGACACAGGGCTAAATCTAGAAATTCATGCTCTAAAGCAGTTCTCCTTGGGACTCCAGATGTTGCTCTGCTATAACTTCCAGTATCCCTTGAACTATAGAGAGCTAAAACTGGAGGTGTTTTTTTAACCATGGGTATATGTAATACTATATTCATATGCTACTTCACTTTAACTCCCAGATGACAGATGGAGGGAAATAAACTCTGGGGCAATAAACCTAGTCCATTGTCCAAATATCATGCTTGGCTACAATTTGCAGCATCTTTGGAAATGCAATGGGCTACAGTGGGCTACATTTGATCATCCACAGTCTAGAGTAGTACTTCTTGATCTCAATTTCCCACAATATTGCTTGACTACATTTCCCATTATGACAGATGGGTGGGGGGGGGGTCCACAATAGAACATTCAGGTAATTGTGTAGTGTTTATTGTATCCATAGATGGACTACACCTGCCACCCACAGCATGCTTTAAGCTTACATGTACAGGGAAGTTTCTCATAGTAACATAGTAAGTTAGGTTGAAAAAAGACACACATCCATCAAGTTCAACCTTTTAACTATTTTAACCTGCCTAACTGCTAGTTGATCCAGAGAAAGACAAAAAACCCTTCTCTATTTCACACCAGTGGGGAAATGAATATGGCAATACCTGTACCTTATTTATAGTTAGCAATGTGTAAAGCACTGAAAATTACATATTATTAAGGTACTGTAATACAAGTAATTAATTTGTATATATTTGTAGAATATTTAGCTCATAGCAGGGTAATGAATTCCTACCTGTCCCACTGTGAGGTTCTGAAAACATGTACAAATCAGCATTGAAAAGGTTAGCGTGGTATTTAATAATTCATTGTTTCCACTGTTTACTCCCCAGGATCCAGAAGAATCAGAAGTTACAGCAACTGTGTCTGTTAGGCTCTATGAACAGAAAATGTGTCATGTCATTAATCACTGACATGATTTCACTTTTGTCATTGCGTGTTTATAGAAACGTTTGTAGAACACAATGCACTAAATAAATTAAAGCCTCAGTGTTTGAGCTATCATCATTCCATTCACAATGCAATCCTTAGTCACAAAAAATGTCAAGTTTACACTTTCCACTTTCTGTGCACCATGGAGTATATTTAAGATAAAATGGACATCATTTAATATGTGACATAAGCACCAATCTGCCCTATAAAACCATAAGCTGTATGTTTTATCAATGCCTGGTCCCAATTGCCCTCATTAACTACATGCATGTTTCCTGACAGGGGTGAGCTAGGCAAACTTTCATGAGCAAAGCTGCATTCCATGTGGCTGTGGGGATGCACTGGCAGAAATATGCTGTGGCTGGAGCTCCATCTGTATGTGAACAGAAAAAATGCTGTGTGTCCTCCTCCTCCCTCACTGCTAAATCTAGGCTCAGATGCAGCAGGAGACTCAGACTGAGCGCACTAACAGGGAGAGCTATGTGTGGGCAGGGACTGGAGGGGGTAAACAAGGCTTGCAAGGATTACTTGTGTTTCACAGCAAGGAGATGATACAGGTGACAAACTTCTGCATAAAGATCAGCCTGTGGGTCTTACTTAGAGGGAAGATGGAATTTTTACCATTTGGGATCATTATTGACAGGTGAGTTCCTATGAATCACTGACTTTGCTCACCCTAACAGCTTACATTCATTTTGGTGAAGCAAAAGAGATAAATCAGGAGTATACATCCATATGTTACTTTTTTGAAAGTCTAAGTTCAACTTTGCCTTCCTTTACCATCTCCCTACACAGCTTCCGTTCTGAGAGTCAGCTCTGTGGGGTAGACTAGTCCCTATTGGTTTATTTCTCCTATTAATTTGTAACTCTTAATTGTTTATTACATGTAAGTGGTAACAAATGCACATTGCTATATTTGCAATAAGAGAAATCAGTGTGCTACAACTCGATGTGTCCAGCCAATAGCCACAAGTAGCATAGCCCAAATACTATATTGGATCAACATGTGGTGTTCACAATAAGCAAGCATTTATATATTGTATACATTGTTTGATATAAGATGTGTGTTTATGCTACCTTATTTGCATGTCCTTAAGAACATTGGCACTATTCTTATCAGTTGAGCTGCTTGGACTGCATGCCAATGTTCTGCCAGTATTCCATGTGAACGATTAGCTGGCAGAGCTTAGATGAAAGCAGAAGAAGGAGACTGGATTAGCTCAAGGCTACTCTGTGATTAGAGGGGTTGCAATACACAGTGAGCAAAACTGACCAACATATCAGGAAGATAAATTATTAAGTGACAGATCCTATTTAAAATAGTTTAAACACTCCACTTTGCTGGTTTGCTGATGGCCCCATATGGGCATAGAACTGCTATACATTACTATGTGTATTGCTAAAGACTTTCAATCATGTTGCCCAGGCAGAATTTTGATAAACCAGAAATTCCTTTGAATAGTTAATATAAAATACAAATCACTGTACAAAAGGAAAACAAAACATATATGTTAAATTATTTGTAAGTGGAGGGGGGGAGGTAGAACAGCTACCAGCAGAGGTGGTAAGGGAAAAAGATATTCAAGAACACCTGTGTACTACTCGGTCTATTCAGCTATCATAATTCCATTGACAGCATAAAAATACCCAGCACAAATAACTATAGTTAAAGCTCTATATCTTATAATAAATTAGGTTAAATATATGTAAAATGTGAGCTTTGTAGAGATACTGTAGTTTTTATCAAATCTTGTATTTGTATTACTTTAATAACCCCAATGACATCTACACAGCAGCCATTGTTTACTGCTTTCCGTGCTGGCTACTGAGCGATACTATACAATCTACATTAGATTAGCCTTTCTACATTCTTCCATCTGCTGTTAGATTACAATTACCGTGTTCCACTTAAAGTGAAACAGTAAGTTGGGTGGTAAAGTTCTGCATTAGTTTAAGGGATAAAAATTGGACTAAAATGACATTTCTATTTAAACCATGAAAATATAAATTTTTATTATCTGTTTTTATCTGCATTGAGAGCACCAAGAACACAAAGGGGTGCAATAAAATCAAATGGTTTTTTTGAGCAATTCATGACATATTGGTACAGTGCCAGACTTTCCAAATTAACTTAATGCAATGCAGAGATAAGCCTGAAAATATTTTGTACCATTATACTTAAAATTAATATATTCTCGACTTCTGTGACTGAGAATGCCAGTAAGTGAATGGCATGATGTTAGCTTGAGCACTGAATCTTTTATTTATTTAATCCATTATGTTGCACAAATGTTTCCATATACCCGGAATGACAAAAGTGAAATCCTGATGCGATATTTCTCTTGCTCTCTGATTAATGACATAATCTGCTCAAAGAGCCTGACAGATACAGTTGCTGTATCCTCTGATTCTGCTGGATCCTGGTGAGTTACAGGCGAGAGTGTCGTGATATTGAATTGCCTCATAGTATCCCTTTCAGGGCTTATTGGCTTTGCACACTTTAACATAAGATTATATTAGGACAGGTTAGAATTTTTTAATCTGCTGGATTCCAGACAGGAGCTACTAGCAAAATAGTCTACAACGATACACTCATACTTCTTTGTATAACAATACTTTACTAACGATAGTATGTCGAGAAACACCTTTTGCTGTCCTTCTGCAACATCTGGAGTGCTGAATGTTTTCTATAATGGCTTGGGGGTAAAAAGTCTAAAATCCAGCCCTCCAGCTAAAATTACCATTTCCTGATGGATGGCTACAAACAGACATATAAGCTCCAGGGTATTGCTTCTTAATCTTGCATCTGCAGATGTTAACTTGACAACTGCCAGCATCTCCTGATAGTTGTGCTCACCACTAGTTTTTAAAACCATTAGGCGGGGGGTAAAAACGAGGCTGTGACCACAAAATAGACAATTACAAGAGACCTCAGCACTCAACCCATTATCAATATATTTAAGACAGAGACATTTTGTGCATATTGCTACTGAAAAATGCCTTACCCTTTAAACAACACAGGGATTGTTTGTCCATATATTGCAATATATTTAAGCTGGCCAACTACGTCAAAGTCATCCCATATCTGGCCAGTCCTACACTCAATTTTCATCTGGTTCATTAAGAATTCTATTGCTTCATTATACATTTTACAAAGGGACGACTATATTGATAATGGGTTGAGTGCTGAGGACTCTTGTAATTGTATATATATCTATCTATCTATCTATATATATATATATATATATATGTGTGTGTGTGTGCGATTGTACTGGTATAGTAGCAGCACACTCCCAAGCAAAGAAAATTAATAGCCAAGTGTATCAGTGAAATGTGTATCCATATAATAAAAATGACAACACTAATGGGACTTATGAATAATTGAAATTATTTATTGGTGGTTACCTTTTGTTTGAGACTGGCTAATATTACTACCTATTAACGGACACTCCGGGTTAGTGCTAACTCTGACTACTAGACACACTTTAGATTTGCTGTGGAGCAGTCTGCAATCAATATGCTACCAAGGCGACTGCATATTACCATTACTTTACTCCTTTTGTATGTTGGGCGACATTTTCCAGTGAGAGAATCCTAACTCTGTACACAGTGGCACAATTTTCCCCTGATGGCTTGCTTTGTTAAGCATTTCTTTATGAACACTATGGTGTTTAACATGGATGTGGAGATGTTTACAATTCTTATGAACACTATGGTGTTTAACATGGATGTGGAGATATTTACAATTCTTATGAACACTATGGTGTTTAACATGGATGTGGAGATATTTACAATTCTTTAAAAGTATAATGACATATTACCTATACACTATGTACACATATTACCTGTGATGTCATGGGGGGCATGCCTTTGGTACCAATTTCACATGTAACATTCTGTTTTAGGTTGTAGGATTGTATGTTTGTTTGGGACGTCTTGCGAAAGGTTCTCTTGATGGGACCAAAACATTGATAACCCCCAATAAATAATTACTCTTATTTATAAGTCCCATGAGTGCTTTAATTTGTATTATATTTTTGTACCGTATGAATATATATATATATAATATAACCGCACTCCAAGGACTTCGTGTCTCAAAAGCCAAGTGAAAGTTTATTCTTGCTCAACGTTTGGGCGCTCCAACTGAGGCTGTCTTCAGGAGCTGATTATCACTGTTCTAACACAAAATCAGATAACAGCTCACAACAATATTTTCTAAGCTTGCCATTCTGGGAGTTGAAGGTCATTAAGTGTGATGCCACAGGGTGACTAGGTTAGTGTGCTACAGGGTGATCTTGACTATAAATGCAACTCAAAAGAGTGCTGCCGAGTATCTGTAAGCACTGCCACAGTCTATGAACCAGCCATGGAGATGATTATTCCAAAAGGATGTCTGATTATTCCAAAAGGATGTCTACTGAACTGAATTTTCCATTAATGTGATGGGACAGCATCAAATCAATTCTATTTATCTGCAGGATGGAAAGAAAGATTGCTATTCCAGTCTGGTGCAGATATCTGTATGTTACATATAAAACTAAAAAGTTACCATTTAATGTATTTGCAGTAGTTTATTCTGGTTTTACCCTCCATGGTTATACATTTACATGAGAATAATGATGGAATGAGGTTTAACCTCAGTCATCAGGTTCACCAGGTTCAGTTCTTTGCAACAATAATTGGTACAAGCTTATAGCTGTTCAAGGGGAAAGGAAGCTGTCTTCAATTTCCCCTAAACAGACAGAAATCCTTCCAGACTTCAAAATGGCCAGTCTCTGGATCAGCTATGTATTGCATTTTTAATACTAGTAGCCATTTATTTTCTCATTTGGTAAAAATACATCCAACCAAACTGTCTTTTGTGCCAGTACAAATGCGTCAGGAAAGAGCAGCATAATATCAAAAATAATGAACAGCTATATAGACTGGGCTTGTTCATCTATAAATGATTCAATTAAATTTAGTATGATGTAGAGAGTGATATTCTGAGACCATTTGCAATTGTTTTTCATTTTCTATTATTTGCGTTTTTTTAGTTATTTACCTTTTTTTTTTTCAACAGCTCTCCAGTTTGCAATTTCAGCTATCTGGTTGCTAGTGTTCAAATTACTCTAGCAACCATGCATTGATTTGAATTTGAGACTGGGAACAGTTCGAGGGCAACCCTTTTGAAATAAAAAATAACAGTGGTATAAAGGTGATACCTTTATTGGCTAACTAATATAATCATAGCAAGCTTTCAGAACATTTTAGTTCCCTTTTCACAGTGATTACAATGAAGCTTTGGTGTTCTCTGGTATATATACAACATTCAGCTCATAGGTCAAATGACCAACAAAAAGAAATATCAATCTATGTGTAAGGTGTCAAAGTCATTTACGAGGGGATCTGCAAGAGACAAGCAGATAAGGTAGAAGATAATGTGGGTCAAAGAGGTTGAGTATAAATTAGGGCTGAATTATTGGAGTGTGGAATCAAAGGAATTCCATATGATCTCTTAATCCATATCCACACATGTTGGTATTTCTGACCTGGTGCAGGCCTTTCTTAGTCCACATAATTAGCCATAAATCCAAGGCCCAGGTTTAGTCCTTTCTTCGGAGAATTGAAAGTCTCCATTAATTTGTATTCCCATACTTTTTTATCGTTATCTTTGTTAAAATTGCCCTTAAA
The DNA here is from genome assembly GCF_017654675.1 of Xenopus laevis. Taxonomy (NCBI): domain Eukaryota; kingdom Metazoa; phylum Chordata; class Amphibia; order Anura; family Pipidae; genus Xenopus; species Xenopus laevis. The sequence continues at coordinate 22,516,558 of NC_054387.1, forward strand.
TACTAAAATTCTTAAAACCTTTACAGAGTGATGAGGGATATTGAAATGATTTCCTATTGGTGTGTCCAGTTATTGGTTACAGTGAATCGGTGGTGTGTATTTCCCTTTCTCAGATGTTGCCCAGCCTCTCCTATATACAGCCCCCCCTGTTATGCATTTAGTGCATTGTATTAAGAAAGGAAATTCTGAAATGAGCACGCACTCCTGCGGCACAACCAGTTCGGATAAAAATTCGATCTTTATTCCATGAATTAAAAACAAATGGAATAGAGATCGAATTTTTATCTCTACTTGTGCCGCAGGAGTGCCGCAGGAGTGTGTGCTCATTTCAGAATTTCCTTGCATCTCACCCCAAGCTACGGGTTCGGGGCGCTGCACCCGGGCCACCCATCTTCATAGGTGAGTGCGAACGATTTACATGTATACATTGTTTATGCAATAGTGCTGAGAAGGCTGACCCCCTTTAGAGACGGACCGGGGCTTTGCACCCAGGTCAATTTTCGTACAGGGTGAGCTTCAGCTTTTTATTAGAACTGGTTAAATATTTAATATTTGAATAGAGCAGTGGGTTTTTCTTCTTCATTGTATTAAGTACACCACATTGGAAGAAGAACAGTTGTAGTGACCATGGATGCTATATACCTCTGTGTCCAGAATTGGTATTTTGTCTGAAGTCATGATGTGTGGGCAGGTTTTTTTTTGCCACAGGTGTATATTCCATTTTTGGTGGGGTGCAATAAGGCACTTCTTGTTATTAGTGTGATGCCACAGGGTATACCCAGGTGACTGGGTATACCCTGTGGCATCACACAATAACAGGTTGGGAGGCTGTCTGAATGCTAAGAGTGGTGCGTCTGGGAATATTCCCAGACGCACCACTCTTAGCATTCAGAGGCTCAAAAGCATATGCTTTTGAGCCTCTCATCCTTATGAAGTGTACATTGTAGATCTCTGGCTATTTTTCTGAGGGTCCTTTGTTGTGGATTGTATGTAATCACTAGGGGAACCCGATTTATTTCAGGTTTTTATTTATACTGTAGAAGGTGACTTCTGGAAATCCTGGTAGCTGCATGAATGTATTGATCTACAATCATTGGGTTGTAGACCCTGCTGATGAAGTCTGCTTTGAGTGTTTTGAGGTGGTGGTTCCTTTCAGCAGTGTCCGAACATATACAATTGTATCATAAAGCCTGGCTGTAGATTGAGTGTTTAGTGTGGTCAGGGTGAAAGCAATCATACATTAGATATGATGGTTTGTCCATTGGCTTTTGATTGATATATTGGTTTGAATAGTATTTTCCCTGATGTTAATGGTTGTGTCCAGAAAGTGGATGTGAGTGGGGGAGTAGCTCATTTTCAAACTGATAGCTGGATGAAAGCCTTGAAACTGTTTGTGAAACTGAATAAGTTCTTGTTCAATATCTGTCCAGACTGGGAACAGGAGAGAGCTTGAACAGAAATATGTTGAATAAAAAATAGCTATAACAATACATTTGTAGCCTTACAGAGCAATTGTTTTTTTATATGTAGTCAGTGACCCCCATTTGAAAGCTGGAAAGAGAAAAAAAAAGCAAATAATTCAAAAGCTCTTAAAAAAATTTAAAAATGAAGGCAAATTGAAAATTGCTTAGAATTGGCCATTCTATAACATACTTAAAGTTAATTTAAAGGCAAACCACCCCTTTATAAACTTTGGCACAGTGTAGACATATTTCATTTAAAAGATTTAAAAAAAAGTCAGTAAGTCATGGAATTCTACAGTATAGGAATCATGGGGCCCCATTTAAAGTACTTGGGCCCCATTAAAAGGAAGTGAATTGCTGGGGCTGTCACTTTTTATTCTTATTCAAAACAGTTCTTATTGGGGATACAGTTCACTGACCTTCAAAACCAAAGTCACAATAAATCACCAGTAGTTGGATTGTTGTCTGCATTCCCTCTATGGTACAAGTATGGGACCTTTTATCCAGAATTCTCGGGACCTAGGGTTTTCCAATAATGGATCTTAGTAATTTGAATCTTCATACCTTAAGTCTACTAGAAAATCCTGTAAATATTAAATAAACCCAACTGGCTGGTGCTACTTCCAATAAAGATTAATTATATCTTAGTTTGGATCTAGTACAAGGTACTGTTTTATTATTACAGAGAAAAAGGACATTTTTAAACATTTGGATTATTTGGATAAAATGGAGTCTAAGGGAGCCTTATATGACTTTTCCATAATTCAGAGCTTTCTGGATAATGGGTTTCCAGATAACAAATCCCATACCTGTACCGTTAAGAAGCCTGACATCTTAAAGTGTTTTGGACTGATGTTTCTCCAAAATAGGCAGAACTGAAAAGTGCAATCTCCAGGATATTGGGTCCTGGGGATTGTATAGTACAATATATCAAAATAGTCAGTATCCAAATAAGTATCACTAATGTGAATATTCTTTTGAATTGGCTGATTTAACAACATAGGATGTTGTTGCCCATATTAAGTCACTAAACAATTACATTTGTTCATTCTACTACAAATTAAAAAAAAAGTAAAGAACTGATACTAATGTAATTTAAAGGAGAAGGAAGGCTACATAAGCATTTTTTTTCCAATAGATTAGCTGCAATAATGCAAGCTAGAATGCTATATTTATTCTGTAGAATGTTTTACTATACCTGAGTAAAAAGCTCTGGAAGCTCTCGGTTTGTTTAGGAAAGCAGCTGCAGTATTAGCTTGGTGTGACATCACTTCCTACCTGAGTCTCTCCCTGCTCACTTATAGCTCTCGGCTCAGATTACAGCAGAGAAGGGGGGAGAGGAGCAAACTGAGCATGATCTTGCCTGGGGCAAGGAGGTTTAAGCTTAAAACAGGAAGTCTGATACAGAAGCCAATGTGTAAACAATAGAAGGAAAGAAATGCTGTGTTTCTTTTGACAGAGGACTCAGAGCAGCACTACTTTGAGGGTTTACTGGTATATTTAGGTGGACCTTTCTGATAAGGCTTACTTCGTTTTAACCTTTCCTTCTCCTTTAAGCATTATGTTAGTAAATCAAGCCTTATATGTTTTGGCTTGTGGAAAGTAAACAAAAGACCCCAAAACAAATACTAAAAAGACACAAGGACAGATATCTGTGTGTCTTAGCTAGCTACTAGCTAGGACATGTGATACCACATTATAACACTTAATTTACAGAATGTAGTTCTGCATTGAGTCATCAGTCCTTCAAGATGCTACACATTTAACCTCCCACAATATCTATTTGGGGATTGCTGGTGGAATTCTTCTAAAGCTGACAAAACACTGTAGGCACACCCAGGTGAAGCTGTCAATAGGAAGTTGTTGCACTCTTGTACTGCTTTGATTCAACAAATAATAGGTCCAATTTATATTAATTAAAATTTCCTATGTAATACACTGCTCTCCTGGCTCTATTTCAGAATTAAAACCACCATTTGTTTATATGTCAGTTATTATAAGAGGCACATTTATTAAAGGTTGAATTTCAGATTCATATGAGTTTTTTTTAAAACTCTTAAATTCGAATATATTCGAAATTCAATTTAACTGACTCAAATACTCTAATTCGAGTTTTTAAAGGACCAGAGTATGATAAATCTCAAAATTCTAATTCAAATTAAAACTTTAATTGAGTTTGGATATTTCACAATTCGAATTTGAGAGTTTTGACCATAAAAAAAAATCCTAAAATTGTAATTTTCAATTCGACCCTTAATAGATCTGCCCCTTAGTGTTCTAAAGCAATATAAGGTTATTTAAACAACAACCCGGTAAATAGGTTTAAAAAGAATAGCAACCAGAAGCCACACTAGTAAGGGATCCGTTATCCAGTAACCCTTTATCCAGAAACCTCCAAATTTTGGGAAGGCCATCTCCCATAGACTCCATATTAACGAAATAATTAAAATTTTAAAAAATTGATTTCCCTTTTCTATGTAATAATAAAACAGCACCTTGTGCCTGATGCCAACTAAGATATAATAAATCCGTAATGTAGGCAGAACAATCCTTTTGGGTTTAATTCATGTTTAAATGATTTTTTAGTAGACTTAAGATATGGAGATCTAAATTACAGAAAGACCCCTTATCCGGAAAAACCAGTCCCGCGTATTCTGGGTAACAGGTCCCATACAGTACCTGTATTAATTTTAAAATGTTTACAATTTTTTACCTATGTTTTCTACAGTCTAAATACTGGTATTTGCAGCTGCAAATGCATTACACCTTTGTAAATGACTGAATAATCTGACTCTCATTTGAAAATTTTAAATTCCTGTGCCAAATTAATAAGGATCTCATGAAGACAGATATTTTTGGAAGTTGCTGAAAATGTAAATTTGTTTCCAATTATTTTGGTTAAGTTGTTAGGTTTAGTACTGACAATCTTTGATGTGTAGGAGAAGATATTAGGAATGACTAATATGGCAACAGGAAATTCCACCACACTCAGCAAAGAATTACTTTATCAAGGTTCATATATAGAATTAAATCAGTTTTTATTAAATACCTTAGCCTGCTTTCATGACTCTTATAGGCCTGTATCATGACAGGTGCTACCAAAATAAATATTTCCTCGTACATATTAAATAAAATGATTGCCTGGCAATGTAAATAGGGCTAGAGCAATTTTGTTGAAAATAAAAATAACTTGCTTATTCATTAAAGGGGCATTAACAGTTAATAATCTTTGCCTTTTCTTGCATAGTACGGGTATGGGACCTGTTGTTCAGAAACCAGTTATCCAGAAAAGCTCAGAATTATGGGATGGCCATCTCCCATAGACTCCATTTTATCTAAATAATCCACATTTTTAAAAATGATTACCATTTTCTCTGTAAAGATAAAATAGTACCTTGTACTTTATCCAACCTAAGATATAATTAGTCCTTATTGGAAGTAAAACCAGCCTATTGGGTTTATTTAATGTTTACATTATTATCTAGTAGACTTAAGGTATGAAGATCCTAATTATGGAAAGATCCATTATCTGGAAAAATACAGAAGATACCTGTATAATCATTTAGTATCAGCCTATTTTACCTCAAACCTGCTATTTCTGCCCTTTCCTCTTTTGGCTACACTATGGCACTATGCCATGCCACATGCAACAGGGTGCCTCATGATCTAGGTGAGGACTGTCCAACTGGCGGCCCGCGAACCGCATCCCCTTCTGTGGCCCCCCACATACTGTCTGCTTACCATATGTAAACTTTAAAAGGTATCACTACAGAGATAAACTGGCCCCTGCATTGTTTAAACCTCAAATTCAGACTGCAATCTCGGCTTGCCCAGGGCTGCTTGAGTGTGCCATTCTCTGCTTGCCCAGTGCTGCTTGTGTGTGTCATTCTCTGCTTACTCAGTGCTGCTTGTGTGTGCCATTCTTTGCTTGCCCATTGCTGCTTGTGTGTGCCATTCTCTACTTACTCAGTGCTGCTTGTGTCTGCCATTCTCTGCTTACTCAGTGCTGCTTGTGTGTGCCATTCTCTGCTTGCCCAGTGCTGCTTGTGTGTGCCATTTTCTGCTTGCCCAGTGCTGCTTGTGTGTGCCCTACGCAACCTGTGGAATGTAAGCCTGTTAGGGGTTTGTTCTTGGGGTTTGTTAGCATTTGTTAAGGGCCCCCTAAGGTGTTTTAATGTGTTGGGGGGTTGTTGTATTATCCACAGGGGAGGATAAGGCATATGGATTTAAGGGTATATTTTAACATGACTTAAAATTTTCACATATGAGTGATGAGGGATTATCCTGCAGTGAGCACCAACCATTTGGTTTTTTGGTGTGCTACATTCGTTAATGTGGATATGATCTTAAAAGTTCTTGTGGTAACATGGGTGTGGTTTTAGTGGGTGTGGTTTAAAAGGGAGAGTGGCCAACACTGACTTCCATTATCAGCCCTCCACCACATAGGCCAGTAAAATTTTGGCCCTCGGTACCACAGAAGTTGGGCAGCTAGGTCACCATTTTTGGTGAAGAGGCTAGATAGGATAAGAGATGGATTGATGAAACCTGTAAGAAAAATGGCAAAACAAAAAAAGGAAGAATTGGTTTAAAGATTATAAATTAATCTTCATAGAACCCAGGGCAAACCCTGGGACAAAAGCATAATTATACATTAATTTCTCAGGGCAGGGGCACACGGGAAGATTAGGGGAGATTGCCTCTTCTGCTGGGCAACAATCTCCCAGAACTGTCTTCCCCATGCCTTCCGCTAGCTATAATGAGAAAATGCCTGCTTCAATTCCCAAAGTCTCCCGAAGTTTCCTTGTGAGGCAACTTCGGAAATCGATGCCCCGCGAGTGCCATTGTGCTGCGTTTTCTCATTATAGCAGGCGGAAGGCAGGGGGTAGGCAGTTCTGGGAGATTGCCGCCCCGCAGAAGAGGCGATTAATCACCAGGCGACTAAATCTCCCCGAATCTGCCCGTGTACCCCTGCCCTTAAAAGCAATGTGATATGAATTGATGGAATATAGCAACAATCAAGATGCCCTCTATAGACTGAAGGCCTCAAACTCATTATTTTTGCCAAAAATAACCTCTTCCTTGAGATATTTGCCTATAAATGTAACAAACAGACAGGATCTGTTTTCAGAAACCCTTTATCCAGAAAAGCTCTGAATTACAGAAAGGCTGTCTCCCATAGACTTCATTTGATCCAAATAATCCAAATCTTTAAAAATTATTTCCTTTTGATCTGTAATAATAAAACAGTACCTTGTACTTGATCCATACTAAGATATAATTAATCCTTATTGGAAGCAAACCAGCCAAATCATGCTTTATTTAATATTTGCATGATTTTTTAGTAGACTTAAGGTATGAATATCCAAATTACAGAATTATCGATAATCCGGAAAACCCCAGGTCAGGAGCATTTTGGATAATAGGTCCCATACCTGTATAAAGGCAAGTGTGAGCATTTGAATACAACAAGCAAGAGGAAGATGAGCAATAGGGATGTAGCGAACGGCGGAAAAAATGTTCGCGAACATATTCACGAACTTGCGTCAAAAATGCGAACGGTTCGCGAACGTCGCGAACCCCATAGACTTCAATTGGAAGGCGAATTTTAAAAGCTAGAAAAGACATTTCTGGCCAGAAAAATGATTTTAAAGTTGTTTAAAGGGTGCAACGACCTGGACAGTGGCATGCCAGAGGGGGATCAAGGGCAAAAATGTATCTGAAAAATACATTGTTGACACAGCGCTGCGTTTTGTGCTGTAAAGGGCAGAAATCACACTACGTCACTCAGGTGATGTTTCTGGACACGGAATGTGAAAAAGCTCACACAGCGAGGTGGCACTTGGTTAAAGACTGGGCAAACAATGCCTGCAAGGGCAACGTATACAGTAGTGGATACGGATATTATATATTACAATATATTATTGCTGCTGTATCACTCAGGTGATGTTTACGGACACAGAATTATTATTGTTATTTAGACAGAATGTGAAAAAGCTCACACAGCTAGGTGGCACTTGCATACCTCCCAACTGTCCCTCTTTTGACCACTCAACCCCCTGTCCCTCTTTTGTACTGGAAAGTCCCTCTTTTCTCTGAACTGAACAGCTAACTTAATTAGCTTTTGGCAAAGAGCTCAGAACAGCTAACAGGTGCAAATAAGATACTTTGTAACAATTTTGACTCTGGTTGGTGCTGGTAGTGGTGAACTACTAGGAGGAGCAGCACACCAGTCCCACTCCCCAACACAGCTAGACTAATAGCACTGGGCTCTTATAGTAGCAAAGTAAAAAAACAAAAAAGAAAATAAAAGCAGTCCTTACAAGGACTATTGGGTTACAGGCAGCAGTCAGCAGATGAGAGATCAGCAGCAGGACAGCTGCCCACAGCAGCTACATACAGAGCACTGCAGTAGAAGGTAGATTACTAGCCAGCAAAGCTACCTAACCTAAAATGTCCCTCAAATCCCTGCAGAGTTCTGTCCCTACAATACAGAGCAGTTATCAAGTAGATTACTAGCCAGCAAAGTTACTATCAACTGTTCCTCAAATCACTAACCAGCTCTCTCCCTACACTAGCTCTTCCAAGCACACACAGGCAGAATGAAAAAACGCTGCAGGAAGGAGAGTGGTCCAGGGGGTGTAGGGGTGGTCCAGGAGGGAGAGCTTCCTGATTGGCTGCCATGTATCTGCTGGTCTGGGGTGAGAGGTCAAAAATAAGCGCCAGCTAAGGCGAACCCAAATTGGCGAACGTCGCGCGACGTTCGCGAACATTCGGCGGACGCGAACAGTCGATGTTCGCGCGAATTAGTTTGCAGGCGAACAGTCCGCGACATCCCTAATGAGCAAGTAAGGTTTTGCATTTTTATCTGTCAAAATATTGTAAACTGTTACTGTACTTGGTTTAATTTAATATGAAAGATGTGTCATCCCCACTGGTGAATTGGATATAATTTAATAAAGAGCAAACATGTGACTAGATATATACTGTATTGATACAAATGCTTATAATAAAACAGCTTTAACAGACATAAGAAAAGTTAAGGTTTATGGGACAATTTAGGTATACCTCAGAAATATACCTAAATATGGTTTAAATTGTTTTACTGATGCCCTTTGCATTTTTCTGTTTTTTAGCTACTAATCTACTGATTCCTGCCAATATCTGATAAGGAGAACAATGAGAATCGTTTAGAACTGGACAGAGGTGTCTATGAAGAGAGGCAAAAATGGAGCAGGATTACTCTGAATTATCTAATACCACAGAACTCTGGTTCTCTTCCTTATCACAACTGGATATTTTTGGAAGGGTAACACCAACCAATGCATCAATCAGTAACAGTACAACATACTATGACATGACAAGCAATGCCATCCTCACTTTTATTTACTTTGTTGTTTGCATTATAGGACTCTGTGGAAATACTCTGGTCATCTATGTCATTCTACGTTATGCCAAAATGAAGACTATTACCAATATCTACATACTCAATTTGGCCATTGCCGATGAGCTGTTCATGCTCGGTTTGCCCTTTTTGGCCATGCAAGTGGCATTGGTTCACTGGCCTTTTGGCAAAGTCATTTGTCGTATTGTGATGACAGTTGATGGAATAAACCAATTTACCAGTATATTCTGTCTAACAGTCATGAGCATAGACAGATATCTTGCTGTGGTTCACCCAATTAAGTCTGCCAAATGGAGAAGACCCAGGACAGCGAAAATGGTAAATGTTGCAGTATGGACAATCTCCCTTTTGGTTATCATGCCGATTATGACTTATGCTGGCGTTCAAAGTTATCATGGCAGAGGAAGCTGTACAATAATATGGCCTGGAAATTCTAGTGCCTGGTATACTGGGTTTATAATATATGCCTTTATACTAGGTTTTCTAGTACCACTTAGCATCATCTGCCTATGCTATCTCTTCATCATAATCAAAGTTAAATCATCAGGCATACGGGTTGGCTCTTCTAAGAGGAAAAGATCAGAAAAAAAGGTTACTAGAATGGTGTCTATAGTTGTTGCAGTGTTTATCTTTTGCTGGCTTCCCTTCTACATATTTAATGTATCTTCAGTATCCCTTTTGATTGTGCCAACCCCAGGGTTAAAAGCTATGTGGGACTTTGTTGTGGTTCTGAGTTATGCCAACAGTTGTGCCAATCCAATTCTTTATGCTTTCCTTTCTGACAACTTTAAGAAGAGCTTTCAGAATGTGTTGTGCTTATCAAAAGTCAGTGGCATGGATGAAGCGGACAGGAGTGACAGCAAACAAGACAAAGCCAGGTTAAATGAGACCACAGAAACTCAACGCACTCTGCTCAATGGAGACCTCCAAACTAGTATATGAATACCAACATGTGGAGATATAAACAAAACCTGACATCAAGACAAGCATCAGGGGTGTTTTACAAAACAGTTGTATCTGATTTTGGCTGATTAAAAGCTTTCATCAAGCCTGTCTTATTCAGTAGGCTCAAGACTTGATAGACATGAAATGAGATTAAAGTGACTGCTCATGTGTGCTCATAGTTCTTTATAACTGCAAGTACCATACAGCATGGGCGTTCAAAACTTCCAATGTACAACAACTGCATAACCAAAAAAAGTGGATTGTGTCAGGGACACTTTGATGTTAATAAGAAAGTGTTATTGACCATTCAATCTCAAACAGATTATACAAAGATACATGGGAATTTTCAGTAAAATACACAAATTAATATCTTCTCAAGAACTGCCTTAAAAAACCTAGCTTTATATCTACAATTTTTATGATTATTTCAGTTGTTACAGCAATGTAGATGGCTAGTACCCACACTGCCGTTGAAAGTGATGTTAGAATGTCATACCTCCCAACTGTCCCGTTTTTCGCAGGACAGTCCCGATTTTGACAGCTCAACCCGCAGTCCTGGATTATTGCTGAAATGTCCCAACTTTCTCTTTGATCTCCTGCACTGAACAGCCAGAAAAAATGCAATGTTTCTAACTTAATTGGCTTTTGGCAAAGAGCCCAGAATATGTGGCAGGTGCACTTAGATACATTAGTAACAATTTAAGATAAGCAAAAAACTAACAATTTAAGCAAGACTCTTAGGAAACCTGTGATTTACATCTAAAGGGCATTTCACCTTCAGTAGCAAAATTGTAATAACACATAAACCACAGTGTTCAACCTTTCCTTACCTGCCAAATTTTGTAAAATGAACAGTAATTAGAGGGTGTGTCCACAAAAATAGGCAGCACATCTTTTTTTCCCTCTTTCTATTTCCAAAATGTTGGGCGGTATGGAATGTTTTCACTGTCCTGTACCACCATACTAATCCTCTGCCATGAGAGGGACATAAGGTATGTGCAATATGTATAAAGTGCTGTATATACTGAATAATCATTTAAATAAGTGACTTTTAATCATTTTTATTTTTTCTGGGCTTTGCCTTTGGTGGTCAAACAGATAATATAATACATTGGATTATTACAGTCCTGCCAGATGCAAGTGCACTCAGAGTTTAGACTTCAGAAGACTAAATCATGATTTTGAATATGTACTTTCTGAATGATTAAAAAAAAAAGTAGAATTATTACAGCCCTGTAGCCAACATGGCTTAAGGCAGAGAAGTCCTTGCTCCCTTGCTGCTATGAAGTTTGACTCCCAGCATTTTCAGGCAACCAGATTCAATGGATATATATCTCAGAAGAGCTGCAGTTAGTAAATGTGTACTTAAAAATAGGTTCAGTGTTTTAAAGGATATTTTATTGGATCTAAGAACCAGGGAATTCCATTGTAAATCTAAGACAACATGTTGCAGTGAATTCTTGCTGATTATATGGAGGAGCTTTAATAGACTTTTTATTGTATCTCCAATAATGCCCTATAATGTAATTACAGATACCTGAAGGTGCACAATGTTATAATAATACATAATACACTGCAACCAATGATGCAAGATGTAGGCTTAATGCTGCTGTTGAGAACACTCAGCTTCTGGCTTCTCGGGTTGTGGAAGGGTTAAGAGGAGGCGCATAGTAAAGCTGTTGATCAAGAACCCTTTGAGAGGCATTGGCAAAAAGTGCAATTGTTACAAACTAGTAGTGAACAAAACTTTCTGCACTTTGCACAATACCAGCTGACTTCACTTAACATATCCAAGAGGTAAACTTGTATATAGAAAGTTTTTCGGTGGTTATTTTTATTTTGCTCCCATTTGTTTGCTTTTTGGGGTGTGTTGAGTTTCCCACAATTGGGAAAAACCTGTTACTTCTAAACAATATGAGTAATTTTCTATTGGTGGAGCCATTACCCTGGCAAAAGAACCACAGGCTAACTGAACTTACCTGTCTAAGTAATTACAACATGATATTGCACCAATTTTTTGTATAAAATAATTGTCTCCTATTCTTAAGGTATCAAGTGTAAAAGCTGAGCTGTTATATTCATCACATCTGAAACATTTCACTTCTGAACAAGTGCCGTGTGACAATTCAAAAACCTTTTTGTTATATTTTATTATACCCTTTTTTCAAAACAGTGCTTATATTATAACATGCTTGTGGCACCTTTAACAAGAGATTGAGCCTTTTGTAAGTATTTAGAGCAGATGCATCTGATAAAAATATCAAAACAAACATCTATTTGTACAGATAGTGATATGGGGCTCTTTAATTTATGTTAATGTCTTGCTTTTTAGTAGTGAACCCTTCTATATCATAAAATGTAATATGTGGACCCTTAGGCTAATGGCATCTATGACTTTGGGGTTTATTTACTAAAATCCAAATTTGTATGGTTAATTAAGAAAATCCAACCAACTAGAACCCACAATTTACCCATATTTATCATTAAAAACGCTGAAAAAAATTGGATCAACAAAAACCGTGACTTTTTTAGATCATCACACGGAATATTTCGGAATTGGCACCTGAATTTTTCCGGTGGAGAAGCCTGAAATGTTCAGATTATTGATAATTATAGTACAGACAATAATATCTTCAAATTACAAATAGGACCTCCATTGACTTCTACAGGACCTCCACAGGTTGAGTATTTTCGGATTCTGACTTTTTGCAGCCTCACTGTATAATAAATCTAGAAAAATTCAGGGGTTTTTTTCCCACTAAAAACTTGGATTTCATAGTAAAAAAAAACCTTGAATTTTTCACATTTTTACCATTCTGACTTTAATAAATAACCCCCTTTGTGTCACTATTATTTGTTCTCACACAATGTTGCAGCACCAGTGAATTCTAACTGCCATATGTAATAAAATAACCTATGCTTGCCTGGGTACAGTAATGCTTAGCAACCAATAAGATGTGATCAGTAAGTGCTCCATGCTGATTGGTTTCTATAGGTTACTGCACCTGGGCAAACTCAGATTGGTTTCTATAGGTTACTGCACCTGGGCAAACTCATGGTATTGAAAATGAACATGTATTTATAATGGTTTAATTCTCTGTTAATAATATAAGGGGGAATTACAAAATGGGTGCAATCTAGAACAATGCACTAACCCATAGCAACCAACCAGACATCTTTTTTTTTCTTTATCTCGATCAAATTCATTCATTTACTCAAAGCTACCAGCAGTTTGGTTGCCATGGGCTGCATTGTAAAGAAGTTGTTCCCATATTGGTGAATTCTCTATTTAAGGGGTAGGGCGTTTTAACAAAGTGTCATTGCAAAAAAAAGAGGAAGTTTAAATTGTGTTAAAGAAATATTTATTATTGAAAAGGTTATACATCTTAAATAATGGTCTACAGAGAGCAATTAAACTGAATTGTCACATCCGGATTGTTCATGAGTTAGCCAAGCTGCAAATGCCATATCACTCTACCCACATTCTAACTGAACAGATATCTAGAAAACTGGTCTGTGAGTCTAACTTTTTTATAGAAGCTTGAAAAGAGCTAGAAATATAAATATATGTTAATTTCATAATTTTACATTGGCTACATAGCTTCCCCATTTGTTTTTAAGGTAGAATTCTCTTTTTTTCTATTTTATCCAGTCATACTTCACACAAAGCTTCAAGGGGATAATTATTGACATGTAGCTTTGCTGTCTGGCCCACTATTACGGGGTAAAAATTTCTGCCAGGGTCCCTGTGGCAGTAGGGGACCTTATCGGATATGATGGTTTGACAGTGGGTCATGCTTATGGCTGTGGTGGAGTGTCATCGGGTGAGTGATCAAGGTGATAATTTATAACTGTAAAGGAGTGAAAAATACATATTATTGCAACCAACAAACGTACGTACACGGACACAATTGTGCAAATCCCCATGCTTTTTATCCAATAGACTATATTTTGCCCAGCCTCCCTTAGTAAATTTGCATGCCAGGTAAAAATCCTTTGACTCAATAATAAAGGTGCATAAATGTATGTGTGACAGTAAATCTAGCACACCTGACATGGAAGGGGTATTTGCTTTGACATCTCTTGCATGACTTTTACATGCATGCCACTCCAAGGATAAAAGATGCATCAACATATATTTACCGCTGTTCATGACAGGTAGGCGTACTCAGTTAATGGCTGCAAGTTTGTAAAGTTGCCACAGAGGAAGTCATTTACTGATGAAACGCATTAGGCTGCAGACCACTGGGCTGTGGGTAACTACACTGTACAGATAAGCTGAAATATCTACTGAAATTTGTAAGTGCAATGAATTTTATTTAATAAATCATGTTAACTGTGTGCCCCGTCTTATATACTGTATTTGCATTTTCTGTGCCCACTGACTAGCACTTACACCTAAATATTTTAAAACTTAAAATTAAGGGAACCATACCATGTACATTTTATGGTAAAAGTTAAAGGGTAGATTTCTAATTTATATTTGACTTTTGGTACATGGGGGATATTCTCTACCAGCATATTTTAGTCAGTGTATCTTTAGTGAGTGTTTTCATCTTATACCAGTACTGTCACACATTTGCCTTTCAAGTGAATGAGAGGTGGCAGGGGAGGCGTCAAATGCCGATCTGCTGGCTTAAAAGAAAATTCAACCGTAAATTTAAAAAAACTCTACCCCCCTACCCTACATAGACCTCCCTCCCCCCCAGCCTAGCTGCTCCCCCAGGCAAATTTAAAAAGTCTTTACTTACTCCTCGGTGCAGATTCTGTCCAGCGGACTTTACGGCAGCCATCTTCCAGGCTCTTTGGTAATCTTCGGAATGAGAGTGGCGCTTTGGCAATTTCCGTGACTTTCGGCGCATGCACAGAAACAGAAAATTGCTCCAACTGCGCATGCACCAATAAGGCACTTACTTCCTGAAGATAACCGAATCTGCACCGAGGGGTAAGTAAAGACTATGGGGCAGGGTAGCAGCTAGGCCAGGGGTCAGGGGGTCTATGTAGGGTAGGGGGGTAGGGGTTTTTACATTTACGGTTTAATTCTCCTTTAAGAGAGAAAATACATTTTTATTTTTTAGCAATACTAAACATCATACAGTGTTAAATGTCCCAAGCAATACCTACTTTGTAAAAATACAGAAATTGGTGTTTCTGTGTTCTAAAGTCAGATACGACATGCAAGCATGTTTATTACTTGTAACAATCGAACAGGCTGATCCTCTAGGCTGTGATAGTAATATATCTTAGGGGCTGATTGTAGACATAATCTGCAACTGCAACTATATTTTGCCACCACATTTTTCTATAGAAATGTTAATTTAAGGCCAAAACATACTAAAAGCTATGGCATTTTAAATAAAGCAGAGCTTCGCATTTAGCATTAATCCCATATGTTAAAAGTTGTATCTGCTCTCATTTTAAAGGTGAGTACACCAGAAATAAACCTGAATGTGCGCCAAAATAATTTAATGGATTTGGCCAAGTAAATTGAACTGCATGGGAACAAAGCAATGTAAAACTAGTAAACATTCTCAGAAACCAGTGTAGGTAGAAAATCATGTTTTTTGTTATACTGACTACACATATTCTATTCAAATTTACTAGACTTCTATGCCTTTAATTAAAATTTTAATAAAGGCTTCTTAAGATTCTCAAGATTTTTGAATATGCCAAGGTGACAGCTAAAGATTTGCATCTGTTGCATTGGGCAGTACCAGACTGGGCCTGTTAGGGTCACCATAAAAACTCCCTCCAAGCGCCGACTTTCACAACAGTTAGATGCAGATAATACTAAGGGGGTTATTTACTAAATCACAAATTTATCTGGTCTGGCTTTTTGGGGGCAAAAACGTAAATTTTTCTTGGGGGAAAATTTTTTAATTTTATTATACCCCGATGCTGCAAAAGTGAATTTGAAAATCCGCCATCTCAGACCTGTCAAGGTCATGTATAGGTCAGTGGGAGACGTCCCTATCCCAACTGGAAGTTATTGTGGTTTGGGCTGGGTTAAGCCCAATAATCTGATATTTTCTGGGTTTTCATGCAAAACCCCGAAAAAATAGAGCGATTTGCGCCAAAAATTTAAATTATGAGATAAATTTGGAATTAAAGGTGTTATAGTATCTTATGGTCAATATAAAAAAGTGCTGTCCTTGAGTAGGGGCCACTATAACCTGTGCCCAGTGGCAGATCCCTTTGTAGCTTTGGCATGCTAGTCAGGGGCGATTCTTGCCATTATGCCGTCTGAGACGGCCTTCTTTTGCCGCCCCCACCCCTCCCCACGGCACTCACCTTTGCAGTGCCGGAGAGGGCAGGGGTGGTCCACGTCGGTTAGTGCAGAGAGAGCAATTGCGCTCTCTGCACTAGAAGAGCCGAATTTCCGGGTTGAAAACTGGAAATTCAGCTCTTAGTTACCAGGAGCGGGGCCACTGTCTCAACTTGCCTCATTGGTGGAGCGTCCCTGATGCTAGTCCGGCATTCTTATTTGGCCTCAAAACAACAGCTCCTCTAGAAATCATAAGTAGGTCCTGCTGCTGTTATTGCCTGTTTTGGAGAGCTTCATAAGTTAAGGCAAGGGATCAGTGGCATAACTAGTATAGACCATTCCTCTCCCCATACATGTGCCCACCCTCAGCTGGATGCACACACAGAAAAACTGAAATTCAATCTGCTATGTGGCACTGGCAGACCCAAAAGGGGGGGCATGTCTGCTGTCTATTTATGGAAACTTAATGGTAGATGAACCATTAAAAGTATGTCTATTTAAGGAAATTGTCGGAAATGTTTGTTGTTGGCTTAGTGCCATAACATCAATCTCAGCATCTTCATTTAAGGCTTTTTAATGGGTTCTAAATACAATGGCTCCAGTACACAGCAAGCTGACAATATAGGTTCTGTACTGCCCTCTCTCACCTCAATGCTCATTCCAGAGAAAAATATGTCCAAACATAGCCTTTTCCTTTGTCTCATTTAAAAGACCTTTCACTTTGAATAGGAAGATTCTGATGGAAGAATTAAATACACTATGACCTGTGCTAGATGGGTTACACTATTATTGGTTCTTTAGTGATTCATCTTGCTTCCTCAGTGCTGAATTGCCTATTGTGTGAGTTGTGTCATTATAAAGGGCTTCAGTCACAATGTTCTGCCCTGTTCAACAATTGCAACCCATCTCCTCTTTGGTATAACTTCCATTGCAGGCAAATTCAATTCATTTAATTTAAATATTAATATTATAACGTTTTGGTGCCTTAGGAAGAGTAGGCATAGTGTGACCTTTCCCTCCAGCATGGTAACCACAATTTTTAAAATTCTGATTTACATTTCAGCCTTTATATCCCTGATCCTTTCACTTTTTGTCTATTTTTCCCTGATTATTTTCTTGTTCCTCACAGCTTGTCAGTGTCTCTTTCTGCTTGTTTCCAATCCTCTTTGACTGTATTGCTTTGTTCCTCCATTTCCAGAAAGCCATTTTGATATTTCCCTGTGTGTCTTTTGTCCCCCTTGCCAGGCACCATTGTAATTTAACCATTTACCATTCTTCCTTTCACCAATCTTCCTATGTGCCATATTGTGACTCCATGTGGGACATTCACTAAGAATAGTAGTTGCGCCGCGCTTCGCCGCACTTTGCCAGGCGTATTTTCGCCAGCGCTCCGCAAATTCACTAAAATCCGACGTTGCGCTCAGGGGTAGCGTAAGGTTGTGAAGTTGCGATAGCGTTGATTCACCAAGCAAAGCGAAGTTACGCTAGCGATGGTTAATTTGCATACGGCACCAAATTCAAATTTCAATGGAAGTATTCGTAACAGCACTACACAAGCCTGGGAAACCTTCAAAACATCAAATAAAATTCTTATTTTGCCCTACACATGTGCCCACTGTATAGTTAAGTTGCCATGAGATAGGAAATGTAGGGGGGAAGGAGCGGAGCCCCAAACATTTTTTCGATCTTTTTCAGCATATCACCCATAATAAAGAAAAAACGCCAGCGTTTTTTGGGACTTAGAAAAATTTGTAACTTTTTTTGAAGCAATCCCTATCTACTCTATTGTGCTTCGCCTGGTCTGAGGTGGCGAAGGAAGTCTGGCGTAAAAGGTAGCGTTCAGAACAATGCGCGCGTTAGTGAATTTGCGTAGTTACGTCCATTGCGCAAATTCGCAAGGCGTAAGGGTGCGAAGTAACACTAGCGAAGTTACGCCAGTGTCCGTTAGTGAATTTACGAAGTAACGAAAATGCCCAACGCTAGCGAATTCACGCTAGCGTTAGGCGCTTCGGCGCTTAGTGAATTTGCCCCCATGTGTTTATTTACTCTGTGCCCCTTCAGGTTATCTGCCATTCTCTCCTTCCGGACTGTAATATAATATGTTATGTATTGACTCTTAATGTAATGGCAGTAGATGGCGCTGTTACATGTTAAACTGAGATGTGTCACTCTGCTCTGCTGATAATTGTTTCCCAAGTATCTGCCTCTCGATCTGTTCTTTTCTCCCAACTTGTTGACAGTTCAGCCATGCTTTTCTCCCTAGTTTGTTCTACTCCCAGTTGTGAACGTTTTTGTGTACTACTACAGGGTCCAGAACTTAATATAATATGTGCTATGTCTTCTTTACCAATTATCCCCGTATGTTAATCACTTCCCCTTCCACCCCATCTACCTGCCAGATTTGGATGGCACTTTGTTGAATACAATATCTTATTTTCTACTCTGAGCTGTTTCCTTATTGTGCCAGGGAACACTTTCACAAGTGCATGTGCATTATAAAACAGATATGGCATCTTTTATCTTAAAACCTATTATCCAGAAAGCTCTGATTTCCTTTTTCCCTGTAATAATAAACAAGTACATATTGGTTTAATTCAAGGTTTAAATGTAAACAGACTTATGGTATGGTGATCAAGTTACAGGAAAAACCCTCGCCAAGTTATAAGGAAACCACCAGGTCCCAAGCATGTCAGACAGTAGATCGCATACCTAAAATGCTACTATACAGCACATGTGCCAATTATGTACTTTGTTGATACAATATAAACTTTCAATCACACATACAAATAAACTTGCCTCACAATATATCTTATGAAAAATTCAAGAACTACTATCACCACTATGAATCCACATCATAAATTCTCCCAGCTCTGCAATGTTTGTCACAATTGCCCTACACTATCTTTATCACAGCAACTGTTTTCTCCTAATTCTAACTTAACACTGTCCACCCCCAGGCTTCAGCCATGTGGTAAAAGGACTACAAGATCAGAATGCTCTAGTTAGGTCCATTTTTCACAGCAACCAGGATCAGATTGGGCCCCAGCGGGGCGGGACACCGGAAAAAAACCGGGTGGGCCCCACCAGACTAGATCCATGATTTTCATGCTCTTTCCTGCCCTGGCCGCAATAAAACATAGTGTGCCTATGTGCCTGCGAAGAAGCTCACACGTTTGGCGGAGAGATGGGGTGGATGCCGCAGTAGTGCGGGCAGGGCAGGCCCGGCCCCCCGGTCAGACCCAGACAGCACCTGTTTTCTCTTAATTCTAACTTAACTTTGTCCCCACCCAGGCCTCACCCATGTTGTAAAATGACTACAAGATCAGAATGCTCTAGTTAGGTCTATAGGTGTCTGTTAACATTATGACATCGTACATTTATATTCGGTTATAATCTGTTTTATATGCTGTTATCAGGGCAGCCATCAGGGGGGGACAGGGGGAGAGTTGTAGGGGGCCCGAGGGTAAGGGGGCCCAGCCACGCTGCACTTACTTGATTAGCCAGGCCCCCCTGCTTTCTGAGAGCTGCTGACTTCGGGAAGACAGGGCGGGAGCACAAGGGGAGGTATCTTCTGTCCAATACTTCCCCTTATTGGTCACTGAGTTTAAGTCCCGGTTGAGCTGCTCAGGGATTGGATAGCTGAGGTTTGAACTTCTCCTCCAGCTCATCCATGCAGCTTTATCAGGACTTGAAATTTTGTGACCAATAAGGGAAGAAAATGCTGTCACTGGAAGAAGATGCAGCCACCTGTGCTCCCCTCCTCCCTTCTGTAGTTGGCAGCTCACTGACAGCAGGTGGGCCACACTAATGAAGTAAGTGTAACATGGGAGGGCCCCCCTAAAGGTAACCCTTTGTGGTCCCTGTTGTGTGGTGGGGCCCTGGGCACCAAATTTTTTTTAAACTTCTGGGGGGGGGTCACGTTTTTTCACATGGACGTTTAAGGAGGGCCCTGGCCACCAATTTTTTTAAAACGTGGTGGGGGGGGGGCTTGCCACCAATTTTTTTCCTCATGTGGGGTCCTAGCCACCAATATTTTTTAATGGGGGGCCCTGACCACCAATATTTTTTTATTAACATGTGGGAACCCTAGCCATCAATGTTTTTTTTTTTTTTTTTACTGTGTGGTGGGGGGTGGACGCTTTTGGTGGACGCAGCCCAGGAGGCTGTATGGGGCCCTGCAATTTCTGATGGCAGCCCTGGCTGTTATGCTCATAAGGCTCATAAGTGAAGCTAGACTACTATCAAACTATAGAGCAGTGATCCCCAACCAGTAGCTTGTGAGAAACATGTTGCTCTCCAACCCCTTGGATGTTGCTCTCAGTGTCCTCAAAGCAGGTGCTTATTTTTGAATTCCAGGCTTGGAAGCAAGTTTTAATTGCATATAAATTAAGTATAGTGCCAAGTGAAGCCGCTTGTAGGCTGCCAGTCCACACAGGGGCTACCAAATAGCCAATCACAGCACCTATTTGGCACCCCAAGGGATTTTTCCATGCTTGTGTTGCTCTCCAACTCTTTTTATATTTGAATGTGGCTCATGGGTAAAAAAAAACATTGGGGACCCCTGCTGTTGAGCATTAAAATCACCTGTTCCACAATTCCTATAATAAATTATTCTAGATAACTATCAATTAAGCCCCTGCAGATTTATTTTTTTGCTTTACAAATCTGGCCCTTTCTCAGCATGCCCATCTGTAAATGCCAGTGTCTGCCCTAGGCAGAAATTCCATACATTTTTCAATGGAAAGTAATGATAGTCAAGTATGGGTGATTAAATCACTATGGCATCTTATCATTGTTTTGTATAAAGCTTGTATTTTGTATGTATTTATATATAAATGGGATAATTATCTAGTCTTCATACAATTGAATATTTTAACACTTCTGTAGAGCAGATTTCTATGCCTTCCTTATCCTTTATATATTAAGGCACATTTCTATATAAACCTAATATATACAATAACTCATACCCACTGTGGTCTAAGTTCAGTATGGGTTTTCTGGTGACAATCACTTGTGCTGGCTGAACCATGACAATTCTAATTCATCTCAGTGGGACTTGCCCTGATTCTTGGCCGTCACAGGAATTTTAATTTTAACAGTTTTCTGTTAATATAGTTGCAACTGGAAGTAGTGTTTGTTTACCTTTTTATGTTCTCTTGTTTTTGACTCGACACAAACAAAATATATAAATGGACTTCATCCTGTTCTCCTAAAGCTTGAGTCACACAGGGCTATGCACACAAAGCAGATTGCCGTGCAAAACATTATGCATTTTCACATCAATATCCTCACAGGTTGTCACCATATCTGTGAGTGCATTTGTGAGAAGGAACAGATCAGCTTGGCCTTAGCCATAACCTTCATATTAATTGATGTGAAATCTTTACTATAATATCCTCTATTGAACACGTGTAATTCAAATAGCTACGTGCATAGGGGGCCGAATTTATCTGAATATTTTAATTAAAAAAGTCAGACCAAACTAGAATCCACGATTGGACCTTATTTATTATTAAAAAAATCACAATTTAATCAAATAGGGGGACAAACAAGAAAAATCTGAATGATATGATTTTTAAGATTTTTTCCCCCGAATTGCGCATTTTTTCTGAATTTTTCCCAGAAAGCCCAAATTTTTTGGATTTTTTCAAAAAAAGTCAGAAATATTTGGATGTTTGGGCTAATTCCAGCGCAGACCACAGAAACTTCCAAATAGAATAGGGACCTCTCCCATTGACTTATAAACAAGGTCGGTAGGTCTGAGATGTTGGATTTCCAGATTCTGATTTTTTCCATCCTCTGGGTATAAATGTTTTTTCAAAATTCTAGGTTTTTTTTCCACAAAAAAATTGGATTTTCTAGTAAAAAAAAACTCACATTTTTCAAGTTTTTGTCATTCAGACTTTAATAAATAACCTCTAGAGTGTATTGTATCATTTCCATGTATCTTTATTTACCAATCCACTGGTAAGTCACAGTACTTCTGCTTAATAGTACATTCTGGCCTTTGATGCTTATACAGATGACTTATTTGTGTATCCTAAGCTACATTACACTCAATCAGACATGATGCTTAAATGTTCTGGTTTCCTAGTAATAAACAGTAACTGCTATTGAGCCCTGGTTATTAAGTTGTATAAACTGAGAGACATTGCTAATATCACACTGATAAAGGCATATAATGAGCTCCTATCCATTCTGAGTGTTAAAACCTGTCACCAGTCTAAAACAAGCACAAGATGGATATACACTGATTTCCTGCCGTATGTATGCAAAAGTGACTCAAGAATTTTTTACACGAACCAAATAAAACCCTTACCTACTCAGGTCAATGTCCTAAGTTTCAGGTCCATTAGAGTTAGCAATGCAAATAAAAGCAATGTATATGTATATATTTATTAGTGATGGGCGAATTTATTCGCCAGGCGCGAATTCGTGAAATGCCCGCGAAAATTCGTGGAAATAATTCGCCGGCGTCAAAAAATTTTTTTGAAGAAACAGGCACGGGAGTCAAAAACGGGCGCCGGCGTCAAAAACGAGACGCCAGCGCCGTTTCGCGAATTTTTCACCGCTTCGCGAATTTTTCACCGCTTCGCGAATTTTTCACCGCTTCGCGAAATTCGCGAATTTTCCGCCAAAGCGAAACGGCGCAAATTCGCCCATCACTAATATTTATATATATATATATATATATATATATATATATATATATATATATATATATATATATATATATATATATATATATATATATATAGTTTTTCACGCCCAGTGTGTGTTTGTAAATGTTTAAAAAAGCCAGTGTGTAACAGTCCTTACAGTATCTCTCCATTTCTTCTCCTTACCCTATCCTTTCAGCTCTCTTAATAAACCCTTCTCTCCTAATTTCCACCTTTATCAGACATTCCCCCTTTTCTACACCCCTCATTTGACACTTCGTTTATCTTTCCTTACTCTCCTTTTGCTTTTCTCTCTTCCATCCAGTTCTGGACTGGGAGTCAAAATAGGCCCTAGCATTCCAATACAGAGAGGCCCAATCAGCTCCCCACCAGCCCACTAAATAGTAACTTTCTATGGCATCTGCCAGAACCCACAGATTGCCAGTCCGGGCCTGCTTCCATCATTAAATCCCCCCAAGACCTGTATTCCCTCACTTGCTAAACACCCATCCAACCCCCTCTTAAAGCTATCTAATGAATCAGCCAGTACGATAGATTCTGGGAGAGAATTCCACATCTTCACAGCTCTCCCTGTAAAAAAAACCCCTTTCGAATATTTAGATGGAACCTCCTTTCTTCTAATCGGAATGGGTGCCCTTGTGTCAGTTGGAAGTAAATGGCATTATGAGCAGCAATCACCATGGCTTTGTGAAGGATAGGTCATGTCAGACAGATTTGATTGCTTTTTATGATAAGGTAAGTAAGATGCTGGGGGGAGCAGTAGATGTGATCTATATAGATTTTGCAAAAGCGTTTGATACCTTGCCTCACAAACTGCTTTCTAAACTAAGAGTTGTTGGGCTTAATGAAATCGTTTGCACATGGATAGGAAACTTGCTACAGGATTGGGTACAGAGGGTGGTTGTTAATAGTATTCTCTACTTGGAGTAAGGTTCTTAGTGGGGTCCCTCAGGGCTCGTTATTGGGTCCAGTTTTATTTAACTTGTTCATTAATGACTTAGGGGAGGATATTGTAAGTAATGTATCAGTGTTTGCAGATGAAACAAAACTATCCAGCCCAATTAATTACATCCAGGATGTGGCATCCTTGCGACAGGATCTTGACAAACTGGCAATCTGGGAGGCTAAGTGGCAGATGAAATTCAATATTGATAATTTAAAGTCATGCACATGGGATGTAAAAATATCCAAGCCACTTATACCCTAAATGGGACTGCACTAGGCAAATCCATTATGGAAAAGAACCTTGGAGTCCTTGTAGATAATAAACTTGACGTAGCAAGCAATGCCAGTAAGCAGCATCAAGGGTTATTCTGCCATTATTGCCACTGCCACTACTGTGACAGAATTTAAACCCCTCAGTTTCTACCCCCACGACTTCCTTGCGCCAAAGGTGGTTGCCTAGCAACTACAGGACATTTACATTACAGGCATGTCACCTGTTGCAAATGTTTATGCAGACATGCATGTGTATAATTCAGCAGACATAATCCATGTATGTGCTAAAAGTCTAACAGTAGTTAAAAAAAGAGGAATAACAGAAATTATAGGCAGCACAGCAGAAGAGGAGCAGCATGGGAGCGGAGAAACACTGGCCAATGTGGTAGAGTACCCTTTAGGGCTATTCCACACGGGGAGATAGCGACGCGTTTGCGGTCGCGGCGACAAAGCGCCGCGACAGTCGCCGCGACCGGCGCAGGCGACAGTTTTGTATGGGCGCCTATGTAAAAACGCCTGTGCTAACCACACGAGGCGATGCGCTTTTCAACAGTCGCCTGAAAAAGCCTGGCGAGGCATTTTCAGGCGACTGTTGAAAAGCGCATCGCCTCGTGTGGTTAGCACAGGCGTTTTTACATAGGCGCCCATACAAAACTGTCGCCTGCGCCGGTCGCGGCGACTGTCGCGGCGCTTTGTCGCCGCGACCGCAAACGCGTCGCTATCTCCCCGTGTGGACTAGCCCTTAGAGGCATATAAGGTGTAAAGGAAGCACAACTTACTAGGAGCAAATATTTACACAGAGGCAATTTGGCTCTTTGCACTTGAATTTGTAAATGAGCCATTCAAAGGGTGGTTCACCTTTAAGTTAGATTTTAGTATGTTTTAGTATGTTTCCATCTTTCAAATGGGGGTCATTGAACCCTTCTAAAAAATAAATGCTCTGAAAGACTACAAATTAATTGTTATTGTTACTTTTTATTACTCCTCTTTCCATTCAGGCACTCTACTCTTCATATTCCATTATCTTATTCAAATCAATGCATGGTTGTTAGGCTAATTTGAACCCTAGCAACAATATTGCTGAAACTGCAATCTGGAAAATTGATGAATAAAAACAAATTGCAATTTGTCTCAGAATATCACACTCTACATAATATTAAAAGTTAGATTAAGGTGAACAATCCTTTACTTTTCATTCTGACCACATAAAGAATATAAATCATGCAAATAGATGGCTATACTTTAAAAGGGAGGGTTAACTAAGACCCGTCTTTGATTTCATATAGAAGATCACAAAATATGGCTGATTATTTGGTAGTTGAACTGAATATAGTGTCCTAAGTATGTAAAACGTTTATGAACGTTTGGTCAAAAATGAACCTCACCTTCAGCCATATTGATCACTCACTGCATAAACCCCAGACAAGCAAGTATGATCAGTGAAGAGAATGGATTCAGAGGAAAGCATTAACCCTAGACACACTAGTAAGATTGTTGCTGAAAGTCAATTTAGAGCATCATCAACAGACCAAGAAAACTGTTATTATATATGAATAACAGTTATATATATATAACTGTTCAAGAGGGACCAGAACATCGTTTTCTTAAGTCACCAAATGTTTTATTGTAACATCACTGTGCATCCAACTTTTCGGCCCACATTGGGGGCCTTTATCAAGGATAAAGTGTTTAGTAATAAATCAACAATTTATACACCCATAATCCCCTCCAGAAAGGTGCCAAAATTACGTCATTACCATGACAAATATGTTGGGCCCTGATACAAGGTTCTTATTGCACGTACCCTTAAGGTGGCCATACACTATAAGATCTGCTCGTTTGGCGACATTGCCAAACGAGCGGATCTTTTCCCCGATATGCCACTAACGGCAGGGCTATATCCAGGGGCAATCCTGGCCCCCCCTCCCCCGGAAATTCGGTCTTAAAGTACCAGGAGCAGCATTTTTGCTGCCCCTGGTACCTAGTGGGGCGCTGCCGCCTGAGGCAACAGCCTCAACTCGCCTCATTGGCAAAGCACCCCTGGCTATATCGGGGGTAATCAAAACATTCGGCCCCATGGCTGAACGATCGGAGTACGACGAGCACAATGGGCTCCGACGGGTCGGTAGACAGAAAAATCAAACCTTCCCGATCGATATCCTGTCCAGATATCGATCGGAAAGACCCGTCGGAAGCCTCCATACACGGGCAGATTAGCTGTCAAATTGGTCTAAATGACCGATATCGGCAGCATTATCTCCCCGTGCATGGCCCCCTTTATACAGGAAAAATATTATGCGATTAAACAAAGAATGTCATGTGACACCATGGTGTGGAAAATAAAATAAAATCCAGAGGTTCTGCAGTTCACTCCCTTTGCCGGTAAGAGATCTGTTCTCCCTCAGATCAATCACAATAAAAAACCTTTCCTTCATGCGAAGAGATACCAGCGCTGCAAGCTTAGGGATAGGCACCAAGAAAAAAAGAAATAAAATATAGTGTAGTAATTTCGAATAAGATTTGCACCTCTTTGTGCGATTGCTATATGGTGTGATTTGATTTCTTCCACCAATCCTGGGTGTCTTTCGGTTTCTAAAAGGATATGCTAAAAATCGTGTAAAAACTTCTTTAATATAGTAAAAGGATAAAAATACAGATTGCACTCACATATGTGTGCTTAAAATAAGCATAAATTCAGTCCGTCTTGGGGTTTTCAGTCCTGCGTTCCGCTCTGGGTGTTGATTGCCTGGCGTTGTTAGTAGGACACGCGCTCCTGGTCTCCCCCTGATGACATCCAATTATGAATGTCTGTTTCCTTAGATATTGAAACATATGCCGCAGTTGGGTAAAAGAAGCCTTTTTCTATTTACAGGTGATGTTACTATGTATCTGCCGACTCTGGAAACTTAGTGAGCAATATTTGAACTTTTAAGTTTTTTTATTTCAATGGACTGAACACCAGGACTATATACACAATTGTATGGTGACACCTAGTGGTGTAATTGAGAATATGTTTTCTACGGATATCAGTTTGAATTATTTGCACTAATTACACAATTGTCATGGTAATTACATCATTTTGTTGCCTTTTTGGAGGGGATTATAGGTGTATAAATTGTTGATTTATCACTAAGCACTTTATCCTTGATAAAGGCCCCAATATGGGCTGAAACGTTGGATGCACAGCGATGTTACAATAAACATTTGGTGACTTAAGAAAACGGTGTGCTGGTCCCTCTTGAACAGTTATATATGAACAATTGACCAAGCACCCACTAAGTGGAAATTGGGGGACAGAGTGCGGGTACCTTCTATATATATATATATATATATATATATATATATATATATATATATATATATATATGTACTTACGTATATGCCAGCTCTCTTTGACTAAGGGGGCTGTGGTCCACCACTAGCCTCTCCTCTCCCGTTCTGGCTCCTGTCATGCAGAATGGATAGCCACCAACAATGAGCATAGAAGACTGCAGGTGGGAGCCAAACTGAAACCATCCCAACCCTGTGAAGACAGCTAGCCCAATTCACACCTGTAGCCTGACGCAGTACAGGGGCAGCTGTTGGTGAAGGGCCTAATTGTGCCAAACTGGTGAAATGACCATGCCTGGCATGGTGGAGAACGAAGGGCATCAGCTGTCCACTTCAGTTTTTTGGCCATGAGAAGACCCTTATATTCAATTAATGAACATGAATAAAAATATTGCGAAAAATCAATACTTACTAGAGTATCTCTTAAAAATAAAACAAGATAATTGTGTGGTTAATATTACAAAAAAAAAATCTGCCCCCCACCTGGAGACTCATAGAGATATTTTGTGCTCTAAAAGAAACCTTATAAAAACCTTATATATAAAGCTAAAGATGTTAACAACATGACATACAGTATGAGAAGAGCAAAATGACATTCTTCCAAGATAGTCTGGGATGAGAATAAATGGATATTGGGAAGTTGCTAAGAGTTATATTGTTTCAGGAGCCAGAACCAGCAGTCCAGGAAAGAAAGGGGCAGGCAGGTAGTGATATACAGTTGCAATGACAGCTACACACATCTAAAAACCCAATGAGGATGAGGATAAATGTATATTGGGAAGTTGCTCATTGTTACATTGTTTAAGGAGTCAGAATAAGCAGGTCAGAGTAAAGAAAGAAACAGCCAGATAGTGACAGACAATATCAATGATGGTGACACATAAACCTAGTGAGAATGAGGAATGAATGGATTTTGGGAAGTTGCTTACTGTTATATTGTTTCAGGAGCCAGAACCAGTAGTTCAAAGTAAAGAAAGGTATAGGCAGGTAATGCTAGATATTCACAATGACAGTGACACATTTCTACGAACCTAATGAGAATGTGGAATGAATGGATACTAGAAAGTTGCTTATTGTTACATTGTTTCAGGAGTCAGAACATGCAGGTCAGAGGACAGAATGGTACAGACAATCACAGTGAAAGATACACGTCTACAATCCCAGTGAGGATGTGGATAAATGGATATTGGGAAGTTGCTTAGAGTTAAAATGTTTCAGGAGTCAGAACAAGCAGTTCAGAGGATAGAAAGGGACAGCCATATAGTGACAGACATTACCATTGACAGTGACAAATGTCTGTGAACCCTGTGAGAATGAGCAATGAATAGATATTGTGAAGTTGCTCAGTTTTCCACTGTTTCAGGACTCAGAACAAGCAGGTTAGAGGACAGAAAGGTACAGACAATCGCAATGACAGATACACACATCTAAAAACCCAAAGAGGATGAAGATAAATGGATATTGGGAAGTTGCTCATTGTTACATTGTTCAGAATAATTGAGTCAGAATAAGCAGGTCAGAGGAAAGAAAGAAAGAGTTATATTGTTTCCGGGGTCAGAACAGCAGTGCAGTGGAAAGAAAGGGACAGAAAACTAGTGATAGATAGTCGCAATGACAGTTACACATCTATAAACCCAATGAGAATGAAGAATCAATGGAAATTGAAAAGTTGCTTAGCGTTACATAGTGACAAAAATAAAGTGACACATGTCTGTAAACTGAGTGAGAATGAGGAATGAATGGATATTGGGAACTTACTTACTGTTACATTGTTTCAGGAGTCAGAACAAGCAGGTCAGAGGACAGAAAGGAACAGCCAGATAGTGACAGACATTACCAATGACAGTGACATGTCTACGAACCCTTAATATTGTCACAGCAGCCCTGTGTAACTTCTAATATTCTTATTTTAAGTAGGGGGTACGAGTGATGTTCAGAGTTCCCTGTATAACTCAATCTGCAGTCTTGTCGCTTTAAATGGTCACATTTAAAGGGTCTTGTCCCTCAGTGACCCCTCAGCTAATATCCTCATCATTTACAGTAGGGGGCACACAATCCCTTATAATACCTGTGTTATAGTCAGGGTCCACTGCATAAATTAGTCTGCAGAGTTGTGTCTTTTAAGGTAACAGAATCCCTCCTTGACACCTAATATCCTTAAAGGGGTTGTTCACCTTTAGATAAAATTTTAGTATGATGTAAAGGGTGATATTCTGACACAATTGGTTTTCATGTTTTATTATTTGTGGTTTTTGAGTTATTTAGCTTTTTATATAGCAGCTCTCCAGTTTGCAATTTCAGCAGTCTGGATGCTAAGGTCCAAATTACCGTAACAACCATGCATTAATGTGAATAAGAGACTGGCATATGAATAGGAGAGGGCTGGAATGAAAGGATGAGTAATAAAAAGTTGCAATAACAAGTCTTACAGAGCATGTATTTTTAGAAGGGGCAGTGACCCCCATTTGAAAGTTGGAAAGAGTCAGAAAAAGAAGTCAAATAATCAAAAAACTATAAAAAGATAATAATAATGAAGACCAATTGAAAAGTTGCTTAGAATTAGTCATTATTTAACATACTAAAAGTTAACCTAAAGCAGAACCACCCCTTTAACAGTAGGGAGTACAATACCCTTTATAATCAATGAGTGATAGTCCCCTGTATAACTCAATCTACAGCCTTGTGTCTTTAAAAGGTCACACAAACTCTCAGTGACTTCTAATATCCTTATAATTTAAAGTGGGGGTACATTACCCCTTATAATACATTAGTGATGCTTAGAGCTTCCTGTATAACTCAACCTGCTGCCTTGTGCCTTTATATAGTCACAGAACCTATCAGTGACATCTTATATACTTGTCATTTACAGCAGGGGGTACATTATCTTTATAATAAATGAGTGATACTCATAGTTGTATCTAACTCAGCCTTCAGCCTTGTGCCTTTATCATCAAAAACACGTCAGTGACTTCTAATATCCTTGAAAATTTGTGGGTACATTATAACATAATAAATAAATGATACTCCTTATATAACTCAGCCTGCAACCTTGTGCCTTTATATGTTCAGTGAACCTCTCAGTGACTTCAAATATCCTTATAATTTACAATGGGGGTACAACATCCCTTACAATTCATAAGTGATAGTTCCTTGTATAATTCAGCATGCAGCCTTGTGCCTTTATATGGTCTCATAACTCATAAGTGACTTCTAATATCCTTACAATTTACAGTGGGGGTTAAAGCATCACCGTAGATATCACAGCCTGCAACCTATGTCTTTATATGGTCACAGAACCCCGCAGTGACATCTGCTATCCTTGTCATTAACAGTAGGGGGTACTCAGTTCCCTGTATAACTCAACCTGCAGCCTTATGCCTTTATATGGTCATATAACCCCTCAGCAAATTCTAATATCCTTATCACTGAAAAAAGTGGGTGCATTATATAGTGAATAAAGTACCCCCTCTTGTAAAATATAAGGATATTATAAGTTACCGAGGAGTTTCATGACCATATAAAAACACGAGGCCGAAGGCCGAGTGTTTTTATACA
The DNA here is from genome assembly GCF_017654675.1 of Xenopus laevis. Classification (NCBI taxonomy): domain Eukaryota; kingdom Metazoa; phylum Chordata; class Amphibia; order Anura; family Pipidae; genus Xenopus; species Xenopus laevis. The sequence continues at coordinate 22,547,416 of NC_054387.1, forward strand.
GGTCATGGAACTCCAAGGTTACTTCTAATATCCTCATATTTTGCAACAGGGGGTACTATAATTATTATAATACACAAGTTTTAGTGAGTCATGTGACAGAAATGACATCACTACTCACCATTTATAACTGATGACATCAGAACTCACCGTTTATAAGGATATAATTTACAAGATATTCATGGCTTTTGTGTATTATATACTACTTACGTGATACTCAAAGTCCCCTGTATAACTCAGCCTGCAGCCTTGCTTGAACCAATCTGTGACTTCTAATTACTTATTATTTATTATTTACTTATAATTATTTAGCTACATGCAGTTAAGACACCTATACCACACATTTTTCCCGGGAGAATCTCCTAATGTGAAATACACCACTGTGGAATTTATGATTTCCCCTCCAGACAAACAGAAATTACTCTATAAAATTTATGCATCATCAATCACTCAAAAGTGTGCGACTTATTTAGCCAGAAACTGGCCGCATAAGTCTGGCTCAATTCTTCAGCAAATACTATCAACTGAGTAGTCTCCAGCTTTTATTTCTATGCCTTTCTTTCTTACTTACCCCTTCTTCTTTCTATGCCCACTATTTCCAGTAACGTTAAAATTAAATAAAAGGTTACCTATTGAAAAAAAATGACTTGTGGGAGGGTATCACTACAGAGAGACCAGATCTGCATTATAATGTGGGTACAAGCTATGTACTGATCGTCCACATAGTATTGGTTAAATCTATCACATACCACCATCTGTTGGTTAGCTATAAAGCTGGCCATAGACGTACAGATATAACCGTATGGATACTCGATTTGTGCGATTTTCAGACCGTGTGGAGTGTCCTGACATTTTTTGTGCCATGGCAATCGGACAGGTTAAAAGATTTCTGTCGGCTGCCGATAATCTCTCTGCATGTATTGCTGTTCTGACGATTTTCAGTGGGAGACTGTCACAAGCTTTTGTCTGACATAAACTTTTGTCTGATCTGTTCTTTTAATACTTTATTTAAACTGAAGGTTAGTGGCAGATCGGTAGATGGGGACGTCCGTCAGATATTGCAGGTAAACTTGCACATCTATGGCCACCTTAAGTCTGTAAGCTCCTTTATTATATGGTTAATACAAATTCCTAAAGGGGTTGTTAAACTTATTTTAGTATGATGTAGATAGTGTTATTCTGAGACAATTTGCAAATAGTTTTAATTTTTTTATTAGTTGTGTTTTTTTTAATTATTTGGCTTTTTATTCAGCAGCTCTCCAATTTTCAGTTTCGACTAGAATTTGAATAGGAGAGGGCATGAATTGAAGGTTGAATAATAAAAAATAGCACTAGCAGACCCTAACAAAGTGTTGTTTTTTATATGGGGTGAGTGACCCCAATTTAAAAGCCGGAAAAGATCAAAAGTACATTTTTCCCTCTCATTTTTAAAAGACTGGGTGTGATTGTATGGCAACTCCAGCAAAAATTCAATAGCCATGAATATAAGGCTCCAGAATTGCTGTATTGGCAGGTGATATTTAGGTGGGGCTTGCAGGGACGACAAGTACTTACAATTTGTGTGGTATCACACAGGTAAAGGGGGTGTTTAGACTTAAAATCTGCAAGGTGTGATCTTAGAACACAGCCTCAAATGAATTTATTGCCACAGTTTTAGGATGTTTAGGTGCACCCATATATTTGGGGTGTCTTTTTCTGCAGGAGAGGCTGAGATGTAGAAAAGGAAGGATGATGCCACTGAATAGCTGCAGTTGTGCACTTTCAAGGACTATATAGTTCATGGGGGTATCTTACAGGTAATGGGGCATTTAGACTGAAAAACTGCACAACCCCAAATGTACCTACTGCCCCATTTTAACGGTGTTTGATGGCCCCCATACATGTGGGGTATTGTTTTGTTCGAGATTTGCACATTGCTATTGTGTCCCCAATTCTGCATGTAGAAAGCAAGGTGGCAATGAATAGCTGCAGGTGTGCACTTTCAAGGAATATAAATTTTGTGGGGGTGTATTTCAAGGTAAGGGGGTGTTTAGATTAATAACTTTCAAGGTGTGGAGAGAGCAGCCCCAAACTTTCCAGCTAACTTTCCCTTACGTATTGCCCCTGTTTTGGGGTGTTTAGGGGATGCATCTTTAGGTGCACCCATACATGCAGGATATCATTTTATACAGAAGTAGCAGATTGATATTTTGCAGGTTTTTCTTGGTGATTTCTTCTGTGTTTCGTGTACAAATTGTAGCCAAATATTGTTTGAGAGCTCAACTCACAGTTCCAGATTGTTACTGAAATGTCCCGACTTACATAGTAACATAGTAAGTTAGGTTGAAAAAAGACACATGTCCATCAAGTTCAACCTTTTAACGTTTTTTAACCTGCCTAACTGCCAGTTGATCCAGAGGAAGGCAAGAAAAAAAAACCATCTGAAGCCTCTCCAAATTGCCTCTGAACGGGAAAAAAATCCTTCCTGACTCCAAAATGGCAATCGGACTAGTCCCTGGACTAGTCCAGGTCTCACCAGGTCTTTGATCGAAGCTTCGGTGGTTGGGCTTCTCTTATCAGGTGCTCCACTGGATATTGATCTGCATAAGCTAAAAGTTAAAAACAAATATATCAGACCCTTCAAACATGTCTATAACCAATCGATTTACAAAAAGGTCTTTTTGCTGGAAATGGCGAATACGCTTCAATTCTTCCCATTCTGGTTAAGAAGTTCTTGCTGCTCAAAGTCTAAAATATAGTATCCATAAGCAGCCACAATTGTTGTGATTAACTTACGTGGTTTTCCCTCGGGCATTTCGATGGCGGTTATCCCCAGCGACCAGATGTCACACTGCAAATGACAAACAAAAGAGCATTAAAAGGAGAGAAATGGGTGAGTGTGTTTTTAATAAAATCTAAGTAAGGAGGCTACTTCTGTTTCATATTCTACTTAAAAACATATTCATATTTGTATGGGTGCAAAAGTACATGGCATTCTCCTTAGGTCAATTATGGCCAAAACAGAACAAAATACAACTTCTAAAATATCCCAATGTACACCCAAGTAATAAAGCAGACCATGTTATATGTAAAAGTGAGAAAATGCTTTATTATATTTATAAACGTGTATACAGCAATACATCTCCATTACAAATAATAGCAGTTACATAACTGAGCAAAAGAGCAAATATTTTATAGCAGACACATTGTGCAAAAAGGTAAGAAACCCAACATTTCAGAAAAACTCCTTTCCCCCATGAGAAAATTACTTCCTCTATGTCCGATTAATACTAATAGGTAAATGCTCCGTGTTGTTACAAGTATTATAAGTAAAACATACTTTGGTGTTGTACGCCAGGCACTGGCCCTTCTGCCTTATGGCCTCTGGTGCCATCCAATGTGGAGTCCCTTCCGCTTCGTGGCACAATCCAGTTTGCAGGTCCAGGTTCCAGCTGTTTCCAAAGTCAACTGAAATGACAAATAGAATAAATTAATGGAAAATAATTTGTTTAACCACAATAAGATAGAAACCTGAATTATGAAACCCCCTGATAGAAACCTGAATTATGAAACCCCCTGACTCCATATTCACAGAAGCTCCCCACCATCCATTACTCCATTATAACTGTAAGTTTTACTCACTGATCTTCACTTTGGCCGTCTCAGTAAGCATGATGTTCAGGCTCTTGATGTCTCTATGAACGGCCCGGTTCTTGTGGATGTGGTGCAGCCCCTGGGGAGATTGAGATGTAGTTTATAAGACTATAACAGACATAAGATTAAACATTCCCAACAAAGAGATTCTATATATAATCTATGCAATTAAAGAAAAGTCATTAAGGGGTAAATCTGACCTTACCTTTAAAACCTCCTTGCAGACATAGCCAATCCAGGTCTCCTTCAGGGATTGGCCATTGGTCTTGCTGATGAGGTTGTGGAGAGAACCGCCACCACAGTATTCAAGAACAATCTGCAATAGAAAGAAATGATTTAGACCGTGTATTATATCTTCTCTAGCAGTGATCTGTTTGGCACATAAGTGATGAATGTGATACAGTAAATAATTTCTTACTTCCAAGAGCTCCGATGAGCACTCCGTGAGTGGAGCCCTGTAGTAGGCTCCAAAGAAAGAGGCGACGTTCTTGTGGCCGCCGAACTGCTGGAGAAACTTCAGCTCCCTGCAGACTGACTCTTCATCCTGGAGTGGAGTAATAGAAATCCCTTTAGCTCACAAAGGCAACCTCACAAATAGGAATGATATAAAAAATGGAAGTATAAAGATACGTTACCCGACTGATGTTGGCAATCTTCACGGCCACCACACCTTTCCGATGGTGTCGTCCCTGTAATACAGACAGAAAAGTTTAACTTACACTTGGTTTTAGCTACAACAAGGCATTTTGGGAAGATACTGAATTAAGTGCAGAGCTATTTAAGCCATTTTGTGAACCACTGAGTAAGTTCTTTCTATTCAACGATAATTTGGTTGGTCCCTTACCTTGTAGACGTCTCCGGTGCCGCCCTCTCCGAGGAGCACATCCTTGGTCAGCCGACCATCAGGAGGCTTGACAATAAAATAGAATAAAAGGGGAATTTTATTCATAACATAATATTTCAAAAGGGTAAAATATGTCCATCACCAAACCAACTCCCAGATTCCATGCTCTAGCAGCATTTACAGTGAGTGGTCACATTATTTTTCCCTCTTTTCTACTCACCTTGTAAATCTCAGAGAGGGAGCTGGATTCTAACTGTCGCTGAGGGAAAAGAGAAAGATTCTATTAGGGACAGTATAAGGCACAAGACTTGCTGAATAACAAAATGGTACTAACCTGTGTGAAAGATGCCCTTATCCCAAATCTACTAATTAGTAAAGTAACAGGGACCATAGAGTAATTGAAAATTAGTGGGCCCTATAGCAAAACCATTTTAGGACCTCTTAAACTTTGGGACTAAAAAAAACATTTCTTAGTCAAATAAAAATGTAACAGTCACCTTACCTTCCTCCATGGGGCGCAGAATGGCATTGCGCCCAAGTCTTTTTGCTCTTAAAAGAGCAGTTGGGTTTTGAAAAAAAAAAAAAAAAAATATCAGCAGATGTGAAGGGAAGATGTTTTTTCCTAGGAAACGTCAAAAATGCTGAATATCTCACAGGAAAATCACTGGTAATCGCAGGAAATCACATAGAAATCACTATGAAGTCGCTTTGAAGTCGCTACGGATCGCTCAGAACTTTCACTTTATGGGGAGATGAAAAGAAAGAAGAGATTGTGAGCACAGATCACACACTTATCTTTTCTTTTTAGAAACAAACTTTAAACGGATATCAAAAATCTGAAATCAGATTTTCCTGTAATGTGGCACTGACTCAGGTTAGCAAACATCTTAAGCAAAAATCCAACTATGACTGGCTGCTTGATCACCATACATATTAAAGGGGTGGTAAATTTTAGTATGTTATAGAATTGCTAATTCTACACAACTTTTCAATTAGTCTGCATTGTTTATTTTTTATAGTTTTTGAATTATTTGCCTTCTTCTTCTGACTCTTTCCAGCTTTCAAATGGGGTTCACTGACCCCATCTAAGACCAATGCTCTGTAAGGCATTTATTATGATTGCTATGTTTTATTACTTATCTTTCTATTCAGACCCTCCCCTGTTTATAATCATGTCTCTTATTCATATCAGTGCATGATTGCTAAGGTAATTTGGACCCTAGCAACCACATTTCTAAAAATGCAAACTGGAGAGCTGCCGAATAAAAAGCTAAATAACTCAGAATATCACTCTCTACATTATACTAAAAGTTAACGCTGAACAACCCCTTTAATGGTGCTAAAGTGAATGGGTCTAGCAATCAGATGACAAGTGTCGCAGGATGCAAGTTTATTAAGAGGTGGTTGGATTTGGGATCAGAGGACTACAGACTGATAAGGGAGTCTGGGAGCATTTTAAGTTTCTGGTCAGAAAAAAACCAATAGCTGCCTGTCATTAACAGCCTCACGCAGCATCAGGAGCCATTAGTGGCTGGGAAGTGGCAACTCCAAAACTCAATTTCTCTCACATGCTTTTACAGAAGCAATTTTATATACAAAGTGACATACAGAGAGAAATATGAATATTAATAGCATTAGAGGAGAAACCTGAACAGCAAGTGGCCAACTGTCACTCCAAATGTTGTCAGTGACCCCTGTTACATGTTATAATGAGAGATTCCAGATATTTACCCTTAAAACTTTCTTAACTTTTACTTAAAAGCTTTTTAAGAAGTAAATGTTATATACAAAGTGAGATACAGAGAGAAATATGAATATTTATATTATTAGAAGACGAAACTGATCACCAAGTGGCCAACTGTCCCTCCAAACACTGTTCAGATTCCTCCCTTAATAATTTCTAAACTAGCACATTTTAATACTGAGCCAAATACAGAGAAATGTGCATATAAATATTAGAAGAACAATCTGAATGCCAAATATGTTATATCTGGAGAGTTTGTAGTCTCCCTGCACCCCTGCTCCTTCCCCCGACCCAAACTTTCCCATAATCACTTTTTATATCTATTAAAATGAAAGAAAATATGCAAAACCAAGACTAATATCCCAGGCGCTACCTATTGACATAATTAAATAGCCATTTTCTGCATTTATGTCATTATTATTTAATTTGTCCCCCCTGTGTATGTGTAATGGTCCACTCACCTCTGATCCCAGAAATGAAAGTGAGAAAACCGTTATTAACTGTCACTTTGCCGTGCGGCGATTTCTTGTCAGTGTCATGTGATTCCATCTGCCTCTCTCCATTGGACACAGTATATCTAAGGTGCAGTTGCAAAGCACATTACATTTATTTGATAAAAAAAATCATTTATGTTTCCATTTTATATTTTAAATGACCAGTAACATCAAAAAAAAAATAATTCGTTAGTGCACAACGAAAAATAAACACCAAGACTAATGAAACTTTTAAAAGGCAAATCCTTTATTAAGAAATAGCTTCCTGTCCTCTTCAGAAACGGCGAAAAGGCGACCATCCATACTGCATCGATTTCTCCTCCCTGGCTATTCACTGACAGGCATCCTCCTCCCGGCGTCCAGCAGCAGCAGTGTCTCAGGCTCTTCTCTCCTTCCACGTGCATCGGCTTTCCTGCTCCGCTCACCTCCCTCTCTGTCTTCCCTCCTCCCCTACTCTCAGAGAGAGAAATGCGTGACTAGCAACTGTAAGTTGACTATAAGCCTGCTTCCTTGTATTCTTTCTGTTCCGTTCCTGATGACAAAATGCAAAAGGCCACTTTCCATTTAGGAGAATCAGGCCCATCTTCCATTTCCATACCAATCCCTGGTTGCTAGGATAATTAATTCCTTAGCAACTAGCACCTGGTTTATACTAATACATTTGTCCCTCTGTATAATCAGCCAGTGTGCAGCTGCTCGGCACCGCGCCAGGCTCTGTCTATGGCACCAACGCTGTGAAGTGAACCTGAAACCTTAATTTCCCACCACACACATTACACCTAATAGCTATTGGTAGGGGACGCCTATTGTCTGAATAGTGTGAGCACAATAAGGCTGCTAACACTTGGAGCGAAAAGTAGAATAGGTGGCGTAAATCTCATCTCGCAATGCTTTGACATCACAACAGCACTTACACGCCTAGACGCACTTTCGGGAAGAGAAGGCGCTGCGTAAGAGTTGAGTAGCGTGCAGGGTTGGCGGTTTTGCAGCCAAATTGGGCTACTTATTTAAAGAGAAAAAGTTGTGTGTTCTCGCACACCCTACTTGTAAGGTGTAGATGGGCTTGGTGCACACAGGTGGAGGCTCGGTCACCTCCCAATGCAAGTTCCCAAGAAAAATCCAATGGCACACAGGTCAGCATGAACACTTCTAGTGTTTATCTAAAGTGGAGTGCAGTGCAACGTTTCGGGGTAAACCCCTTTGTCAAGCATACGGATTCAAACAAACATGTGCATAAAAAATAGGCAATAAATAATTAAATAGTGATGTCATAACTGGTGTAACAATCAGTGCAAATAGTGAATAAAAGATGCGAAGCTCGTTCTCCTCCAATCACAGCATATTTTTATAAACGTTAGTGCTAAAAGTCCAGTTATAATCCATCCTCAAATAGTGAAATGGGTAAAATGTCCAAAAAGGAAAAAAGAAAAGTCCATATAACCCTTTATAAAAAGAAAATATCAGTGACATAAACATACATATAATTAATGGTGGCCCTATGTCCCTGTTTTTTCTTTTCATTCATTCATTCTTGGTTTGGGCAATTCCTCTCACTTAAAAGCCACAAATGCTAGCGACAGGGGAGGCTTTAGCCCTTTTATTTGAAACCAATGCCTGTGAGACACTCATTATATCTGCTGCACTTATCACTAAGTAACACCTCTGCACTAATTTTATATACACTACACCAATTACACTTCTCATTTAGCTCCTTTTTCATTTTCTTTTCACATCTATACTTATGCTTATACTCACACACATACACACACAAGAGTGCACCTATATATACAACTTTACTTTGCCTTTATTATAGTCTCTTCATTATCACATTTTTTTTTAAAAAAATGGGCGTTGGTTTGGGCAGTCTCCCTTTTAAAAGCCGCTTATGCAGGTGGCGGGGGAGGATCTAGTCCACAGATTGAAATCAAGCCTCAGGAGATTTTTACTCCAAGTAATGCTGTTAAGCAGAGAGGTATATGACTTTTTATATTTTGATTACAGGTAAAGAAGTTAGGGACCACCGTATGGGGTTTACCTTGACGTGGTATGGTGGCTTATCAATTTTATGATCATAACTTTGTAACAAAAAACCCTGTTTTTCTTTTTTAAATTATTGTATTATGTAGACAGGGGTTTATTGTACTTAAATATGTTTTTAAATGGCCTTAGGAGTGCAACCACAACCTCACTTTTTTGTACTTTTTTTTTGCCCTAATGTTCCAAGCCTGCGTCTCCCAATGCATTTTGGGTAATGTAGTTTTTGTTTAACAATTTGCCAAGTTTAATGTAAAACTACAATACTGAGCAATACTGCCTTGTATAGAAGATGAGAGTTACCAGATTTTGGGCTCTGTACCCCAGTGTCCTATCCCTCTTAAACATTCTTGCATTTTTCAGTGACTTTCCTCAATTTCAAACAATTTTGAGGCAAAAATCTGCTGTCCACCAAAATGTCTAGAGGTTGAGCTGTTTTATCAATATTTCTTGAAATTGTATATTTATTAAGGCCTCATGGGGCCTCTATACCTCCTGGGCCCCCCTCTGTAGTTACACCACTAGTGACGGGCGAATCTGTCCCATTTTGCTTCGTGGACAAATTTGGAACTTTTATTTGTGGGCTACTTTTGAAGTGCCTCTCGGCTAGTTTTGGGCTGATTTTGAGTAATAAAATTACCTGTGCGGCGGGGTCGCCCGCCGCATGGTTCTTAGGCCGGCGCCATCTTGGATCCTTAGGGCGCGCCTCTTAAAGGTACAGGTGCGCTGGCGTGATTGCGCCAGCGCGCATTGGCGCGAATTTTGTCTGTATTTAAGGCCCATTCTGACCCCCAGCCAGTGCCCATGATAGAACTTGTTCTAGTGGTTTCCTGAGCCTTGTGCGTCTGTCTTTGAAATTCTGATCTGATTATCCGTGTTTGACCCTGCCTGTTCCTGACTGCTCTGCATTCCGTATCCTGACCCTTGCCTGCCTACGACAACTCTCCTGCTTAACCCCTTGATTGACTACCCGGTTTTGACCCTTGCCTGACTGACGATTCTGATATCCGCCTGCCTCAACCCAGCCTGTCTGACCATCCTTCTGCCTAATTCTGTTGCACTGTGACCTTCGGCCCAAAAGACTTTGCTACCAGCCGTGCCCCTTCGCCAGCCAGAACATCTCGCCTTGTACCCCTCGTTAAGTCCAGGTGGCACCCAAGTAAGCTGAGGGCTCCTCAACGGTGGTCACACTACTGGTGAAGCCGAGACCAGGGTACTTGGCACTTGTTCTGGTATTGGGTGCCGGCCGTGACATTATCACGGGCCAATGGAGGACGACGCTCACGAAGCTGCTGCTGCCTCTGCTACACCATCTCCTCAAACTTCCACTGAGATGTTGCTCACTACCTTGCTGCAACGTATGGATGAGGAAGAGCAAAAGCAGAACTATTTGCTTCAAGGGTTCCCTTTGTTCGCCTAATCCTGTTCCTGCACCTCCTGTGGGTTCTTCTGCCAATTGGGGTAACTCATCTAAACCCCATGAACCCAAAATTGTGTTCCCCGAGAAATTCAGTGGGGATCGCACTAAATTTTTCGTCTTTAAAGAGGCATGTAAGTTATACCTTAGTTTTTTCCGTCACTCATTCCAATCTGGTGAGGAGAAAGTAAGGTTCGTTATGACCCTGCTTTTGGGTGACCCCCAAATTTGGGCCCTCAGGCTGCCTTCCTCTGACCCTGCTCGTTATTCCCTAGACACTTTTCTTGGCAATTCTCTACGATGACCCGGATTGTGCATCTTCTGCCGATACTGTGATTCGTAAGTTGCGCCACAAGAAAAGGGATGCGGAGGAGTACTGCACCGAATTACACTGGTGGGCAGTGGAGACTGGGTGGAACAATTTGCTCTACGGAGTCAATTCCGTTTGGGGTTTTTTGATTCAGTAAAGGATAGTTTGGTTAATTACCCCCTACCTTCTAACCTGGATGGTCTCATGTCCCTCGCCATCCAGGTAGATAGAAGGCAAAGGGAGAGAAGGGGTGAGAGGAGTACAAACTTCTCTGGGGTTACTAATATAAGATCTAATGTGGTGACCAATGTAACATTTCCTAATCCCTCGGTACCTTTGCCTCAGGAGGAGCCTATGCAATTAGGCATATCCCATTTAACTCCTGAGGAAAAGGTACGCAGGCGTTCCCTGGGTCTTTGCATGTACTGTGGTGAAAAGGGACATTTTCTGAACCAATGTGCTAAAAGGCCGGGAAACTCCGAAGCCTAAATGGAGAAGGGGAGCTCCATTTAGGTGCAGGAGTTTCCTCTCCCCAATTTGCTTCTAAGGTTTTGTTGCCAGTTAAACTAACTTGGCCTATGAGCTCTGTCAAGCTGTCCGCATTTGTGGATTCAGGGGCGGAGGGTAACTTTTTGGATGCGGCCTTTGCAGCTAAATACAAAATTCCGTTAGTTGCTCTAAATCCCCCCCATGAGAATTATGGCTCTAGACAAGAGACCCTTAGAGTCAGGTGTGGTTTCTCAAAAGACCATAACCCTTTCTCTGTGTGTCAACAATCTGCACTGTGAGGAGATAGCTTTATACCTCATAGAGTGTCAGGGAGCTGGGGTGCTCCCACCAGGGAGGAGGTCAGGATCTAGGAGGAAGCTCTCAGAGGGATCAAAAGTCGCGGTGTCCAAAGGGTTAAGCAAAAGGATAGTCAGAGTCCAGGCAAGGGTTCAAGGGCTGGCAGAATAATCAGCAAAATCTAAAGTCCAGGCAAGGGATCAGAAACAATCAGGAATAAGAACAGTCTTAATAGTTCACAGGAAACCCAGGATACACACCAGGAAGGTATACTATACTTGGGCGCCATTCTGGCGTCTTGGCTGTGCTTTTATTTTCAAATTTGGCGCCATAGTGACATCATTGGCGTCTTTACGCTGAAGTTGATGCGCAGGCGCTCCTGCCCTCGCTGACGTCATTGCGCCGGCGCCGCTACCCACGTGGCGGCCATGGGCGCCGCCATTTTGGGAGCGACGCCGGCAGAGAGAGACACGCCGCCCGGAGCTCCTAGGACTGCTCCGGGCAGCGATCGTGACATAGAGGGAGCTTCCTCTCCTCTTATTTTAGGGTTACTATGGCTCCAAAGGCATAACCCTCTGATTGATTGGGTCACAAGGGAAGTTTCTCAATGGGGTTCCAAGTGTGGTGGGGTCTGCTTTCCCTCTTTCGTAGCTACTACTTCCCTTGAAGGTTAACTTGCTGCTTACACTGAATATGCTGATGTTTTCTCCAAAAAAGCAGCTGAGACCTTACCCCCACACCGGCAGTATGACTGCCCCATTGATCTAATTCCTGGGTCTATACACCCTCGGGGTAGAACTTAACCTCTTTCCTTGCCTGAAGCCCAGGCAATGAAGGAGTATATTAAGGAAAATATAGAGAGGGGTTTCATCAAGCCTTCTAGTTCCCCTGCGGGGGCAGGTTTCTTTTTTGTGGGTAAAAAAGATGGTGGTCTTCGTCCCTGTATCGATTACAGGGGTTTCAACAAGATCACCATAAAAAAACGCTATCCTCTCCGTTTAATTTCTGAACTCTTTGATCAGGTCAAAAATGCTAAAATCTTTTCCAAGCTAGATCTTAGGGGGGCCTATAACCTGATCCGTATTATGGAGGGTGATGAGTGGAAGACCGCATTTAACACCAGGGATGGCCACTACGAGTATCTCATTATGCCTTTTGGTCTCTGTAATGCCCCAGCAGTGTTTCAGGAGTTTGTCAATGACATCTTCCGGGACCTGCTGGGGATCTTCGTAGTGGTCTACCTAGACGATATTCTGATATTTTTTGCTCTAACATGAAAGAACATCAAAATCATGTTCGTGAAGTCTTACGAAGGCTAAGGGAAAATAATCTTTATGCGAAACTAGAGAAATGTACTTTTGGGGTTTCTTCTGTTCAGTTTTTGGGGTTTAACATTTCCAGCAAGGGTCTAGAGATGGATCCAGGCAAGGTGAGAGCAGTCCTGGATTGGACCCAACCCCTTTCGTTACGTGCAACCCAAAGATTTCTTGGTTTTGCTAATTATTACCGTCAGTTTATCAAAAAATTTTCCCTCATTGTGGCCCACATCACTAATCTGACTAAAAAGGGTGCTGACCCCAGCATGTGGCCCCCTGAGGCCGTTCAAGCTTTTGAATTCCTAAAAAAGGAATTCAGTTCAGCCCCCATTCTCAGACACCCCGATACTGCACTACCTTTTGTTGTTGAGGTTGACGCCTCTGAGGTAGGAGCTGGGGCAGTCCTTTCTCAAAGGCACCCGACTACCAACAAATTGCATCCCTGTGCCTTTTTCTCCAGGAAGTGAATTTTTTCATCTGCTGAGGTGAATTATGATATGGGTAACAGGGAGTTGTTGGCAGTCAAGTGGGCCTTTGAGGAATGGCGGCACCTCCTTGAGGGTGCAAAACATGTTGTGATGGTCTATACTGACCACAAGAATTTACTTTACATTGAATCTGCTAAACGCCTAAATCCTAGGCAAGCTAGGTGGGCTCTGTTTTTCTCACAATTTAATTTTCTTTGACATTTCGGCCTGGGTCTAAAAACACGGATGCACTCTCTAGGAGTTTCAAATCCATTTCTCCTGACACTAGTGAGTGTACACCCATCATCCCCAGGGAAATGATCGTAGCAACCCTAGAATCTGACCTTCTTCTTTATTGCTCCCCTTACAAACATCCGCTCCTAATGATACTACTTCTGGGAGATGGTTTGTACCTCAGGAGTTAAGGGAACAAGTATTGAAGGAGGTTCATGATTCTAAAATGGCAGGACATCCAGGCATTGCTAAAACGGTGTCTCTGTTATCCCATCATGTTTGGTGGCCTTCATTCAAACAAGATACTAAGGCCTTTGTAAATTCTTGTCCAGTCTGCCAAAGATCAAAATCCTCTCGGAAGTCTTCCCAGGGTTTGCTACTTTCTTTACCAATTCCAGAAAAACCATGGACTCATCTTTGGATGGATTTTATTGTTGATTTACCTCCATCACAGGGGAAAACTGTGATCTGGGTGGTGGTGGATAGGTTTAGCAAGATGAGCCATTTTGTACCCCTTCCATACCTACCTTCTGCTAAATCCTTGGCTGATCTATTTGTCACTCACATTTTTAAGTTACATGGTTTTCCTGAAAATATTGTTTCAATACAGGGGGGTCCAGTTTGTATCCTTTTCTTCTGCTTATCACCCCCAAACCAACGGTCAAACTAAAAGGGTAAACCAGTCCCTTGAGCAATACCTCAGGTGTTATGTTTCGGATAACCAGTCCACATGGGCAGAACTTTTACCCTGGGCAGAATTTGCATACAATAATGCTACCCATTCCTCCTCAAGGGAGTGGTTAATGGGTTGCACCCCAAAGCATTTTCATTTTCTGGTTCTGGTTCCCCTGTTCCCTCTGCTAATTCTTGTATTGACCGTTTTTCTAAGGTTTGGTCGCAGGTTCACGACTCTCTGTCAGCAGCTTCCTCAGCTCAGAAAAAAGCTGCTGACAGAACCCGTAGAGAAGCACCCCAATATAAAGTGGGAGACTCAGTGTGGCTCTCTACCAGGAATATTAAACTGAAGGTTCCCTCTCTCAAACTGGGGCCTTGGTCCATACCACATTTCTGAAATGATCAACCCTTCTTGTGTTCGTCTTAAGTTACCTGCTTATTTCAAGATTTCAGACTCAATTCATGTTTCTTTGTTAAAACCTGCTAACCATGTTCGTTTTGTTTCTGTTAATCCCCCTGTGCTAGTTGAAGGTCAGCCTGAATTTGAGATCCAGGAGTTCCTTGATTTCCGCCTTGTGCGTGGTAAGTTACAATATCTTACCAGATGGAAGGGCTTTGGCCCTGAAGAGAACTCCTGGGTCTCAGTTGATGACATCAGGGCTGACCGACTCAGGAAGCAATTCCACCAAAAGTTTCCTGGGAAGCCTGGGGGTTCAGTGGAATGTAATAAAATTACCTGTGCGGCGGGGTCGCCCAACGCGCCATCGGTGGGGATGCCCGCCACGTGGTTCTTAGGCCGGCACCATCTTGGATCCTTGCGGCGTGCCTGCACGCCTCTTAAAGGTACAGGCATTGGCGCACGTTTTGGCGCGAATTTTGTCTGTATTTAAGGCCCATTCTGACCCCCAGCCAGTGCCCGTGATAGAACTTGTTCTAGTGGTTTCCTGAGCCTTGTGCGTCTGTCAGTGAAATTCTGATTTGATCCTGACTTCTCTGCATTCCGTATTCTGACCCTTGCCTACCTACGACAACTCTCCTGCTGAACTCCTTGATTGGCTACCCGGTTTTGACCCTTGCCTGCCTGACGATTCTGATATCCGCTTGCCTCAACCCAGCCTGTCTGACCATCCTTCTGCCTAATCCTCTTGTACTGTGACCTTCAGCCCAAAAGACTTTGCTACCAGCCGTGCCCCTTCACCAGCCAGAACATATCGTCTTGTACCCCTCGTTAAGTCCAGGTGGCACCCAAGTAAGCTGAGTAGTAGACGGTGGTCACACTACTGGTGAAGCCGAGACCAGGGTACTTGGCACTTGTTCTGGTATTGGGTGCTGGCCGTGACATTTTGTAGCTGACTGGCTGGTTTTGAAAATTAGATCTGGCAACCTTGTTAGCATGTGGTAGTTTATGTTTGGCGTGCTTGGTGTCTTTGGCCGTTTTTTCACAGAAATTTGTCTTCTCGCAGCTTTTGTCAGGAACTTGGTTGTGGTCGTGGTGGGTTCCTGCTGTATCCGCTGCCACCTCTGCACCACATACAGTATTTGAGCAAAAGTTATCCATTATGTCCTCTGCTCACAGGAATAGATACTTCTGCTTGGAAACAACAAAAAAGCCAGAATGATTTTACTTGGAGGGAGCTGCAATAAACCAATTTTATTTCAGGCATTTATTTTTTTTCTGCTCATCACTTATGATTTTGCCAGCGGTGGGTGAAAAAAAATAATTTCAAGTCTTGCTCAAAATATGCAACTGAAAGTAACATTTTAAAAAAAAAAAAAACGTGCCAGGTAACACAAAGCCTGTAATCCGAGTTTCTTAATTTAAATGGAGCTTGTGCTCATTGGGACCAGACTTGTCATGATTTATAGATCAAACAAAGGCTATTTTAGAAGGAGACAATAGGTTAAATTCATTTAAAGTAAACCTCTCCTATTCGTTTGCACTGATTCAAACTCTGACTGACCTGTGCAGCTTCCAAAGCAGAAAGTTCCAGGGCCCCAAAAGGGCGTCAATGAAGACCGGCGCTGGCACAGAGGAGTTGGACATCACTGACAGTTACCCATAAACAGACTTCTTGCAGTTATTTTACCTCCTGGTCCAGTGTAAAAGGCGAGGACCAAAGCCATATTTTTCACAATTTAAGAACAAAAGGGCTTATTTAGGAGAAGATAATGAGTAAAACTGACCAAGAGTAATCATTAGTTTTTTAAGGGATGCACCGAATCCAGGATTTGGCCAAATCCTGCTGCCAGGCCAAACCAAATCCTAATTTGCATTATATGCAAATTAGGGGTGGGGAGGGAAATTGTGTGACTTTTTGTCACAAAACAAGGAAGTAAAAATGTTTTCCCCGTCCCCTAATTAGCATATGCAAATTCTGATTCGGTATTCAACTGAATCTTTCACAAAGGATTCGGGGGTTCGGCTGAATTCAGGGCATCCCTACCTAGTTTTTAGGCTTTTTTTAAAACTCTGGCATCAGAGATTCAAAGTATTTTATGCAAACAACTGCAGGTTTTTCCCTTTTAACCAGATTGGTACCACCACCAGAGACCTTCACAGTAGGCTTTCTCTGAAGAGTTACAATGTGCCATTGTGATTGGATTAGTGGAAGAGTTTATATGCCGACTTCCCACACCAGTCAGTTGAACTGAAGAAGTTGCTCGGATGAGTAGTGAAAAGTCTTCAATGATGACTCTTGTTTTAGAATCACTTATACTAAATACATCAGAGTCCCTTTTCAAAATTTTACCATAAAGGAAAGGGGTTTTGTTCACACATGGATTAAGTGATAGTAAGTCATCTTTAGGGTTTTTTGTACTCTGCGGGACCTGTTTTTTTGTGCAATCAAGGGTCATATTTTTCATATAAGAGGGACAAAATAATTAATAATATTGGAGAAGACAATGGGTGAAATTACCCAAAGGTTTGCAGTGTTTAGTGTGCAAACAAGGGCCAGAATTCTCAGAAATCCAACTCATGCATATGAACCAAAAATACATTTTCCCTGGTTGATTACAATACCTGCCACTGTCAGAGTCTGCAAGTGTGACCAAAAAACAATGTTTTTGTGGACAATAGGACCATTAAATTAAAAATGTAAAAAAATGTAAAAAAGTAATCTTTAATTTATTTTGTACTCTTGATGGCCCCAGTGTTATTGTGAAAATAAGGTCCAGTATTTCACAAAGTAGGGACAAAATATTGGCTGCTTTAGGAGAATTCAGTGGGTGAAACTGGCCAAAGGTAAGGAATATTTAGGCTCTTTCTTTCATGGTAGCATCAGAGGGCCCTAATTTTATTGTGTACAGAAGGTTCAGATTTTTCACAAATTAGGGAAAGAACAATGCCTTGTTTAGCAGAAGACTTGAAATAGACCAAAAGTGATCTTTTAATTGTTTATTCTGGTCCTAACTTTGAAGTGTACAGGTTCCCCATCTGTTCTGCATCAGAAAGATTCGGGGCCCCAAAAGGGCTTCGGTGAAAACCAGTGCTGGTAAGGGTTTCTCCTGTTTCATGGAAGGGTTTGACCACACCAGCTGTCACCCATAAACAGACTATTTTATATTTGGCACTCAGGTTCAGTTATCCAGTAATTTTGACGCCCATTGACTTCAATGTGTTTTGCGAATATTTTGGACTATCACCAATTTTTCGGTGAAGGGAAATGGGACATTCACCCATCACAAGTGACTAGTTGCCATGTAATTGGTCGATATGTTCTTACGGACAGCAGTCGGACCATTTGGCAGCACTACACACTGGGTGGGGAGAGCTCTGACCCATAGTTTTGCCCAACCTCTGCACTTGTCATGGGTGCTTCCCAATTTACAAGATCAGAACCAGTGAGAGACAAATTGATTTTCACTTTTTTTGTTGTTTGAGGTTGTTTGAGTTATTTAGCTTTTTATTCAGCATCTCTCCAGTTTGCAATTTCAGTTGTCTGGTAGCTAGGGTCCAAATTACCCTAGCAACCATGGTATCAAATGCTTTAGCAAAATCCAAATAGATCACATCTACTGCCCCCCACTATCCAGCATCTTACTTACCTCATCATAAAAAGCAATCAAATTTGTCTGACATGACCTATCCTTCATAAAGCCATGCTGATAGCTGCTCATAATGCCATTCACTAGGACTAAATTTTGAATGTGATCCTATAACAAGCCTTCAAATAATTTGCCTACCACAGATGGCCTATAATTGCCAGGCTGAGATCGTAATCCTTTTTTAAATATTGGAATCACATCAGCTTTTCTCCAATCCATACGTACCGTACCAGATGAAAGCGAATCGGAGTAAATCAGAAATAGGCCCTGGAGCCTTGTTTACAGTCACCGGGGGCCCCCTCGCAGGTTCCATCTGCGCCCCTCAGTAAACACCGGTTCAGGCGCACCTGCATGAAAGTTGGTGCAGCGCGCTCCTGTGCAAACACAGTCCACGCGCCTGCGAGGACGCACAGCAGCGTAACTGTTTTTTCAAAGGGAAACCGGATCGGGGGAGCAGGGCTGGGCCCATGAGGCCCGGGCCCACCCGTTTTTTTTCCCGATATCCCGCCGGCCCAGTCTGACACTGCTGTCAGTGACAAACCATAATGTTCAAACACCAACCCTTTGCTTTACTTTCCTATGGTCACAAGGCAAAGATGTACTAGATAATTCCTGCTGAACTGAGGGGAGAGGACACAAATGCTGAAAGTGACCTCAAATTAAGTAAAGTATATTCAAAAGTAATAACTTCATAGAATTATAATATATACAATTAGAGTATGAACCCATTTGCCTGCCACTAACCTTCGGATGGCCCGTATTGCACAAAACCAAGTCAGCTTTAGGGGTGGAAGAAATCAAGTGAAAACTTAGTTAGATGCACTGAGATAACATTTGATCACAGAGTTCCTTATGGTAGGACGCTGGAAATTAAACATGAAAGAGTGCAAAGTGCTAAAACACACACACAAGTTGGTAGGACTCATAAACAACACGTGTCCTATCATAAGCACCTCTTCTCCAGAGAAAATAAGCTCAACCTTGACAGTCCTCATAATTTCATTCTTCCATTGCATTTAGCAGTCTGCACTTTCTCCAGCTCATTAATATTTTGGACTGCAGCCCAAAACTGCTTTGCATACTCAAGGTGGAGCCTTACCATGACTTACCAAGGCAAAACTATGTTTTTATCGATCGAGTAAACGCCCCTTTTTATGCAACAGTACTTTATTGGCTTTAGTAGCCACTGAATGACACTGGCTAGAGTTACACAGCTTGTTATCCACTAAAATCCCCTATTTATTCTCAAATAAGTATGCCCCCAACACACTACAGTATGTATAACTCACATTTCTGTTATTTCTAGTGCATTACATTGCATCTCTAAACATTGAACCTCATTTGCCAGTTTGCTGTCCAGTACTTCAATTTAGTCAAATTGTTCTGCAAAGTGGCAGCATTCTGCATGGAACTTAGTTTTTCATTTATTAGTATCATGAGAAAATAATGAAAGTAATTAAAATGCCACCTCAAGGTTATTAATAAACATAAGTTAAAAAGCAAAGTTCTCATAACAGACCCCTGCAGTACTCCACTTACAACAATGTTTCATTACCACCATTCAATGTAATCTATACTTCAATCAGTTCTCTATCCAATTACAAATATTATGTTCCAGGCTAATATTCCTTAATTAACTTAATTACCTTAGGTGTGGTACTATGTCAAATGCTTTAGTAAAGTCTTAGTAGATCACATCCACTGCCACCCCAGATTTTAGGTTTCTACTAACCACCCTTATAGAAGGCAGTTAGATTATCCTGGCAAGATCTATTACACATAAAACCATGTTAGCACAAACCCATAGTGTTTTGCAATGTCACCAATGCTCAAAACGGGATATTATTGAATTATTGAGTCCATAAGCAGGTAAAGGGTAAGGAAAGTCTCAGTTATGAAGAAAGACTGGCCAAGTTGGAATTATTTATGCTGGACAAAAGGAGCTTCAAGAAGAAATATTATATCTATATAAATATATAAGGTGGTCATATAATAATATTTCTAATGCTGTATTTTCCAGTAGGTCTTTCCATTCAACCTTTTTTCAACCTAGCTTACTATTTTAATATGTATTCAAGTATCGTATCCCTTATTACCCTTTCCAAAAGTTCAGCCCCCATATGTCTATATATTACTTTTTCCCAATCTTACTTCAGTAAGATTGTATGTATGTAATGATGATAGTGCCCCTGCAATCTTCAGTGCTCATTGGACTCTTGCCAGATTTCCATAACACATCTGTTTGTCATTTTTTGTTTGCTTTCCATTTAACTTACTGTACATATTTACACTTTGGGCCATCTGAACAGAAACCAACCATGTAGTTTGTACACATCACTTTGTGAGTATGCCGGTGCTTGCACGCTAGCCCTGTTCACAGAGTAAAACACAAACTGTAGGTATCATATTTATTCTCTTTGCTACTTTTATAAATAGTAAGGTTAGTTTCTTGATCTAAATTGTGAATCGGGCACACATCCTGTAAATAGAGGGACATGGTAGTATTGGCACAATATATATCCAAAATATTACAACACCAAGTTTCTGCAGAGTCCCTTAATCCCCTCAGCACAGAGAAGTATTCTGTGTATTCTGAGAAGGGCATGCCACACTGAAAGAGATCAAAAGACCCATTATGAACATTAAATAAGAAGGGAGTAATGAACAATAAATGTTTTCTACAACTTGAAAAATTTTCAAAATGTGCTATTAATAGAATAGGAAGTGTTGAGACTTCAGATATTTAGGAATGTAAATATCTGTGAACGTGTTTATCAAATGCCACTGCTCAGTTATTTTAAATCATTGGCACATTAAACTAAGAGATTAAAAAATAACTATAACACTTGTAACACCCTCTTGTTGACTCCCCCTGGTGCTATGGTTGTACATTCCTACCAAACACCAGTGCGGATCCTGAGTCCCCTTTGCAAGGTGAAAGGGTACTGGGAAGTTCTTCTCTGGCAGTGCCTCAACCTAATGGGATCCGGGAACACACTGACGGGTGGCTCCATTAGGAAAAACATTCAACAGACACTTTGTTTTCTAAAAATATCAATTTTATAATAATGAAAGTGCAAATTAAAGGGGTAAGTAAAACTGTCATAGTACAATTATGCATTCAAATAGCATGACCCACTACCCTGGGAACCCTGTAACAGTCCAGTCCTGCCACTTCCCTACAAGGCAAAGTCCTGCATTACTCCATTGGCAGATACAGAGTCTCAGTCCCTTATCCCTAACAAGCACAATTGGTCCCAGGTAGCACTAGTACCCAAATACCTCGCCTCACTGGACCAGGTACTTACTCCCATGTGGCAGGCATCAACAAAGCCTGTGTCACAAACGGAAAACATATTGGATCCTTTGTTTTTCTACCCTCCCCTGGGCATTACTCATAATCCTGGGGATTCACTCAGATAAGTAGTCTCTTTCAGAGCTGGAGCAGGCAGCCACAGCTATGAAGTCCATTCTGTGAAGCACATGCAGCTTGCTTTATCTTCCATACATATCTCCCAACACTGTCCATAGCGCTAGCATACTGTTGCTAAATACCTAGCTGAACTGTAGCTCCCAGCAATGTCTATAGCGCGAGCATTTCGAGTCCAGATTTGGGATTCAAGAGCTCCTCCTGGTCTAGCTCCCAGGCATGGGGCTGCTGCACCCCAGCCTCAGATGCCTCCTGCCTCTACATCTTGGCTGCTGAAATCACTCGCTCCTCAGCAAAGTAGTATCCAGCAGTAAGACAGTAATGGTTGTGTGAGCACATGGCTCTCCTATTAGTATAGTAAAGTGGTGCAGAAGCGACACCTATTGGCATCCTCCGGTATCTGCCATGCTACAGGCACAAGGGCTCCTGCCCCTGCCAAAACTCTAGGAAACCCTGTTGCTCAAGTCCACGCAGGGGATTTCCAGACATGTAGTTTTAGACTGTCGGAATTACCATACAGGTCCCTATACTTGAAGGCAAATAATTATTATAATCTGATTCCAAAGGAGTTTTTATTGCTGTGAATTTGAAGGAATGAGAGTAATTGTAAGGATATGTCTGCCCCTTTTCAAGATGGTGCCTCCAGTTTCGTGACCAGCACCACGTCATACGCAGGCGCCCGGTTTCGTCGCGGTTACGTCCGTCGCGGGCGCCTCGCGGGCGCTCAGTTGCGTCGCGGTCGCTCTGCGGGCATCACGCCGGCGTCCTGACGCTGGCGCTTTTTTGCGCCCTTTTCGACGCCGGCGCTATAGGTTAAAAGGTCACCTTGAACTTTGTTGCATTGCGAAGTGATCATCGCTCCTGTGTTGATTCCTAAGCTATTTTCTTCAAACTTGATTCCTGTGATTCGACTCGGCCTGTTTTGACTTCTGCTGTTTGCTGCCTGCATTGACCTTGGACTCGTCTTGACCATTCTTCTGATCATCCCTGCCTGCTTTGACGTTTTGGATTTTCGGCACTCCTGCCCACTCCGCTACTGAGGTACAGTCCTGTTCCCATTTCCAGTGACTGTTATTTTCGGAGGGAGGTGTAGGTGAGGTCAGCTTTCATCAAAACCTCTTCCATTCGGTGAGTTCTGACAGTATCACTTCGCCAGATAGATGGAAGAGTCCGAAACTGATTCCGCCATGGATCGCCTTACTCAGCAATTGGCAGCCCTCACCCAGGTGGTTCAAGATCTCCAAGGGGGTTATCAGCAAATCCAAACCCAACTCCAGAATTTGCCTGGTCCCTCTGTTTCACCTGCTGTTGCAGCTGCCCCTCCTGAGTTTTTTGGAGCCGCGGCGGCTGTTCCTGTCATAGCTGCACCCCCTCCTGCTTCTTCGCCTGTCAAGATTAAATTGGCTACACCTGAACGATTCTCTGGAAATCGTAAGAAATTTCGGTCCTTTGTAAACAGCTGCAAATTGGAGTTCCTGTTGAACCCACATATCTATTCCACTGAACAATCCAAGGTGGGATTCCTCATCTCCTTCCTCTCTGATGAACCTCAGACCTGGGCACACCGCCTGCTTGAGCAACATAGTCCATTGTTGGGGAACTTCAACGACTTCGCATCAGCCATGGCCCAGCTCTATGATGATCCTAAGAGAGAGGTAACTGCAGAGGCCGGTTTGAGAGGTCTAACCCAAGGGAAAAGACCAGTGGAAGATTATATCACAGACTTTCGTAATTATGCTGCTGATACCCGTTGGGGTCCCATTGCCCTCAAACACCAGTTCCGCATTGGTCTCTCAGAGGCCATAAAAGATGAACTATCTCGTGTGGAGCCACCTGATGAATTGGAGCCCTTCATTAAACTTGTTATCCAGATTGATCGACGTATCAAGGAGAGACGTCTGGAGAGGGCTGGAGCCTTTTCCCCCAGTTGGCTAGTTCCTAAGGCCTTACCTCCCGTCAAGTCCGTACCCACATCTTTTGCAACTTCCACGGACCCAGAGCCAATGCAGATCAGTCTCATTCGTCCTCCCCTATCCACTGAGGAGAGACTCCGAAGACGGCGCCTAAACCTGTACATGTATTGTGGAGCTGCGGGTCATCTCCTGCTTACCTGCCCACTCAAGCCTGCCAGTAAGATGGTTAAACCTGTTCTTATAAAGACTGGTGCTAATAATGGTCAATCTCTTATCTCCATTAATGTTGTTTTACAGTGGCCAAAGGGAAGTCTCCAGATTCCAGCTCTAATTGATTCCGGAGCGTGCGGATGTTTCATTGACCAAGACCTGGTTGTTCGGCATCGCATTCCTTTGTTACCTAAGACTAACCCATTGGTGGTGAGATTGGCTGATGGCTCGAACATTTCTTCTGGTCCTGTGTTGCATGAAACTGTTCTCCTGTCAATAAAAATTCAGCAGCATACTGAGTCCCTGTCCTTTGATGTTGTTTCTTCCCCATTATATCCTGTGATTCTAGGATACCCATGGCTTCGAGTTCACAACCCAATTATTGATTGGCACACTAAGCAAGTCAAGTTTTCTTCCAATTTCTGTTCTCAGCATCTTCCGTGTAAAACTTCCTTACATATGGTGTCTCAGGATGCTAGATCGTCACTGGTTCCTGAACCTTATCATGAATTCCTTGACGTGTTTGATGCAAAGGCAGCGGATATTCTTCCGCCCCATCGGATCTACGACTGCCCAATTGACTTATTACCTGGAGCAGCTATTCCTTTCGGAAGAATCTACCCCCTATCTGAGCCTGAGCTCAAAGTTCTTAAAGATTACATTGATGAGAACTTAAAGAAGGGATTCATTCGTTCTTCCACGTCACCTGCTGGGGCTGGCATATTCTTTGTGGAAAAGAAGGATCGTTCTTTGCGACCTTGTATTGATTACAGGGACTTGAATAAAGTTACAATCAAAAATCGATATCCTCTGCCCCTAATTCCAGAACTCTTTCAAAGGCTTCGTTCAGCATGTATTTTTACCAAATTAGACCTTCGGGGAGCCTACAATTTGGTACGTATTCGACAAGGTGATGAATGGAAGACAGCCTTCCGGACACGCTATGGGCATTTTGAATATCTCGTTATGCCTTTCGGTCTGTGCAACGCCCCTGCAACTTTTCAGCACTTTGTCAATGACATTTTCAGAGACTTTCTTGATTTATTTGTTATTGTTTATCTAGATGACATTCTCATTTTTTCTTCATCTTTGGAAGAACATAGAACTCATGTTAAAAAGGTTTTTTCACGGTTACGAACTCACAGACTTTATGCCAAACTAGAAAAGTGCGAGTTCGAGAAGACCACTATTGAATTCCTCGGTTTTATAATCTCCGCTAATGGGACAGCAATGGATATCCGTAAGATTTCTGCTGTGTTGAACTGGCCTACTCCTTCCAGCCGAAAAGAGGTGCAAAGATTTGTTGGGTTTGCCAATTTTTATCGCAAATTTATTAAAGATTTTTCTAAAATTATTGCTCCCATCACCTCTCTTACCAGTTCCCTTAAGAAATTTCATTGGTCAAAGGAAGCACAGTCATCTTTTGAAGAGTTGAAGAGTCATTTTACTTCTGCACCCATCTTAGTACATCCGGACCCAGCTTTGCCCTTTATTCTCGAAGTTGATGCCTCCGAGTCAGCTATAGGTGCTGTTCTTTCTCAAAGAGCCAACATTCAGGAGCAACTCCACCCCATTGCTTTCTTTTCTAAGAAACTGTCTAGATCTGAACAAAACTATGATGTCGGGGATCGAGAATTACTCACCATCAAAGCTGCTTTTCAGGAATGGAGACATCTATTAGAGGGAGCTAATCATCCTACACTGGTTTTTTCTGATCATAAGAATCTGGAGTACCTGCGTTCTGCCAAAAGACTCCGTCCACGACAAGCAAGATGGGCCCTTTTTTTTTTCTAGGTTCAACTTCCATGTTACTTTCAGACCTGGGTCCAAGAACGGGAAAGCTGATGCCCTATCTCGTTTATATTCGATGGATGAACAAGATACTTCAGTCGAAAATATATTGTCTCCAGCTAATTTTTTTCTTCTCCAAGCGGAGTTAATAACCAAGATTCGGGAAACCGCCAACTCGAAAGACTGCTGCCCTAAAGATGCTGTTGTCCAGGATGGTCTTGTCTTAGTCAACAATAAAGTGTTCGTTCCCAAAGATCTCCGTCTGGAGACTCTTCAGTTTGTTCACGATCATCCTTTATCCGGTCATCTTGGTGTTAGGAAGACACAGCAGTTGGCTCAAAGGAAATTTTATTGGCCTGGGATGTCTAAGGACTGTAAACTTTATGTCCTGTCCTGTGAAGTATGTGCTCGATTTAAAGAACCACGTTCCCGACCCATGGGACTACTACATCCACTCCCTGTTCCTAAGAGACCTTGGGATAGTATTTCTATGGACTTCATTGTGGAATTGCCTGTATCTGAAGGGTTCAATACCATCTTTGTTGTAGTAGACAGGTTGACAAAAATGGCACATTTTATACCTTTAAGAGGTCTTCCGTCTGCAGCTACTACAGCTAGTGTTTTTGTGAAGGAAATTTTTCGTCTACATGGGTTACCAAATGAAATAATTTCTGACCGAGGGTCACAATTTACTTCCAAATTCTGGAAATCTCTTTGCCAAGGTCTTCATATCCAGCTTTCTTTATCTTCTGCTTTTCATCCCCAAACCAATGGGCAGACTGAAAGAACCAATCAAACCTTAGAACAGTATATTCGGTGTTTTACTTCTTTCTCACAGGATGATTGGGCTTCATTATTACCGTTAGCAGAATTCTCATATAACAATGCAGTTCATGATTCAACTAAACAGTCTCCATACTTTGCAAACTTTGGGTTTCATCCTACGTCTCTTCCAGGTATTACTGAAGTTCCGGTTCCAGCTTCTCAAGAGAGACTTTTGTTTCTGAAACACAATTTTGAAATCCTTCAACAAACTATTCAAGATGCGCAACGGTCTTTTAAAAAATTTTCGGACAGAAGGCGCTTGAAGAATTCTAATTTTCAGGTCGGTGATTTGGTGTGGCTCTCTAAACGTAACTTGAAATTATCTTGTCCGTCTAAAAAATTAGGACAGAAGTTCCTGGGTCCTTTTTCTGTTATTAAACAAATTAACCCAGTTGCTTTTAAATTACAATTACCTGCCAAATATAAGATCCATCCTGTATTCCATGTTTCTTTACTGAAGAAATTTATTAAGAATGTGTTTCCTAATCGTGTGAGACAACCACCGAAACCTTCAATTGTCCAAGGGGTTCAAGAATTTGTGGTTCAAAAGATTTTGGACTCTAGGATCTGTAGAGGCCAACTTCAGTATCTGATCCAATGGAAAGGATATCCACCTGAAGATAACGCCTGGGAACCAATTAACAATGTCCATGCTCCTCGGTTGATCAAGACTTTTCACCTTAGATTTCCAAGTAAACCTAATCTTCAGGTCGTCCAGAGGCCGCCCGTCGAGGGGGGGCAATGTAAGGATATGTCTGCCCCTTTTCAAGATGGTGCCTCCAGTTTCGTGACCAGCACCACGTCATACGCAGGCGCCCGGTTTCGTCGCGGTTACGTCCGTCGCGGGCGCCTCGCGGGCGCTCAGTTGCGTCGCGGTCGCTCTGCGGGCATCACGCCGGCGTCCTGACGCTGACGCTTTTTTGCGCCCTTTTCGACGCCGGCGCTATAGGTTAAAAGGTCACCTTGAACTTTGTTGCATTGCGAAGTGATCATCGCTCCTGTGTTGAATCCTAAGCTATTTTCTTCAAACTTGATTCCTGTGATTCGACTCGGCCTGTTTTGACTTCTGCTGTTTGCTGCCTGCATTGACCTTGGACTCGTCTTGACCATTCTTCTGATCATCCCTGCCTGCTTTGACGTTTTGGATTTTCGGCACTCCTGACCACTCCGCTACTGAGGTACAGTCCTGTTCCCATTTCCAGTGACTGTTATTTTCAGAGGGAGGTGTAGGTGAGGTCAGCTTTCATCAAAACCTCTTCCATTAGGTGAGTTCTGACAGTAATATTGCATTGCACAGAGTAAGGAAGGTTTATAATGTTTCTAATATTTACAACTACAATAAAATATTTGATCTAAAGAAAAACACAGTGTTTGTCTGCTCTGTGTATGCCCATTGCCTTCCACTGCATGATGGAAATTATTTACTAATTTCACACTATATATATATATATATATATATATACACTAATAGTGTACACAAAATCCCCATGGACTTCCAGGTAGTATGGGATATATTTTAGCTCTCTCCCAGGATGGGGCCATGTGGATATAGATGGAGGATTCTATATTAGTCACTATCATGCAGTATTTATCAATTTGTTCAGTGTAAGGTGATACAATATTTATTTCCCCATTAATTTTCATGTCTGTGTGTTGTCATGTGCATGTGCTGATCAAATGTTCTGTTGTACCCCTGAACCTTATTCCTACAAACATTTTAATGTGCCTTTTTAGTAATCAGTGGGTTATCTCAAAACTCTATGGCACCTGCAGTTTGGGCAGGTGTGCCCTTGGGCTTGTGGCAGGTCAAACTTTAAGCACCAATATCTCCGCTCTGGTGGTAGTTCCCACTTATCTATAATATCATTAGGGAGTCAATGTGAGTCATAAATGGAAGAGGACTTTGTGCAGGGTTGGGTGCAAATTGAGAAGCAGGGGATTAGGGTTGGTCAAACAGCTGTCCATTATAGAAATTTTCAACCCAATCATCACTATTCTGTATGGCTATATGTTAGTTCTAGCCCCACTCAATTCAAAGTTGCTTATTCACGGAGTATAAAATAATTATAGGGACTCGGACAAGTAAAACCCTTCTAAAAATAATCTTTTTTTCAAGCAGGCCCAAACATGAAGCCTACAATGTTGTCCTTAACAGGGTTGTTCATCTTTTAGGTTACCTTTTTTAGTATGATGTAAAAAGTGATATTTGCATGAAGACCAGTTGAAAAGCTGCTTAGAAAAAGCCATTCTATGCCATACTAAAAGTTATCTTAAAGGTTACCGCCTATTTAAATGACAAGGAAAGGTAAAAATCACTGGGGAGTGCCAAATGTTAAGCACTCCCAAAGTGATTATAATCACGTATCTGATACTCTGAGGTGCTTCTCTGTGCATGTGTACCCAGACAAGCCAGAAGAGGAAGAAGATAGATCTGTGATGCTCCTACAGATTTACCCCAGGACATTGCATTTTGTAGATAACAGAAGAATCCCCATGTGTCTAATGTAAGTGATAATAAATGGGGGTTAGCTACATTTTGGCACCCCCACCCAGTGATTAATTTCCGTCTTCTTTAATAATGTAGAATTATACCAAGATTGGAGATTTGTTGTTAAACATGATAGTTACCTTGCAGAATCCTCTGGCATACCAACAGTCCTTCACTTGCTGGATCAATGTGTAAGAAGGGGCAGTCCTTATTGCTGCATTCTCCTAAAAGTTATAACAAAACATAAAGTATACATTTTATGTTTCTGGAAAATGATCATGTAATGGATGCCAACCTTCTTTCTCAACTGAAACCCTTTGTGTCCTTTCCAGTCCCAAAACTTACTACAATTCCCATAATGTTTACCCCTTCGGTCACGCAGCCACTTCCTGCCTACACAGTTTGTTTCCCTAGTCATGCCCCCTTTTTCTCTATCTTTTCATAATTGCTTCCCAGGGGGCTTGGCGTTTTAGTACTGCCCACATATGAACAGTTTTGTGCAAGTGCCTGGAAATACCTGAACAGCAGGCTGTAGGACAAATACTCAACCTTGGAAATGCTAGTAAGCCTACAGAAAGGAATATTACCGTTACCTCCCAGCACAGGGTTAACTCCATTTTTGTCATGCTGGTATATTATTTAGTCAAAGTTGGCTCATACAGCCTGCCTAGCTTTTGAAGTCTTCAGGCATGCTTCATTGTCATAGAGGCACCCATATGTAATAAACATACACTATCTCTATCCTTACATTTTGTTTAATAATGTGTTACTTTACATAAACATGTTGATATGTGCTTAAAATATTTAGAAGCAGAAGACTGAAAACCAGTGTATTAATATGGCACATATCAAATATACCTCCCACACAATTAGTACACAACGTCTACCATTAACAGATCACTTTATAATGACAGTATCTAAAAAAAAAGACAGATTTCTTCTCAATAAATATGTGCTAAATCAGTCAGACTTGCTGTAAACGCCTGCATAATCACATAGGAATTTGTTACTGAGCCAAAAATATAAATATTCTAAATAGGCTTTCTCTTGGGGTGACCATAGATGCACCAATAATATTGTAGGAAACAAATTTTCGGGTGCATGTATGGTGGGAGATGAGCCCACTGATATATGCAGAAGACTTGAATATCGGTTGTCTTGTTGAACGTGGTGGCCGGAAAATTTTGATATGGCGCCTTTGAAGACAACCGAACAGTGGCCATTGTTAGTGCTGAATCAAGTGAAAACTGAATCCTCAATCATAATGACAACCATTCTCTTAAAACAATGGCCTTTTTCTGGCAACTGAGAACCTTACTCTTGGAATTGTGGAGTAACTGGAGTACTTCAAGGTGGAATTCTCATTTGGACCACCAGAGGGAAGTAACAGATTGCTGAACCATTTCAGGCATGACTGATTGGAGTTAACTGTGCTAAATAGGATATAGATAATATGAAAAAAAGGGGGTCACAATAAACAGTATTTATGGGTTGTAATGAATCCCTATTTTTTAGGATTTAGAAATTTACTGCAGTATATTACATTAAAGGTGTCACGTGAAAAAAACCTCTGATCTTATGTTTAGAGCTGAGAGTTAGATGCATAATGCCATCTCTTGGAATGATTCCACTTTGGAACCGTGTTTAACTGACACAAAACAATACCAACAATACAATAACTGACTTGAAACAATGCATGTGCCTGTTGAAAGTTTTTTCATTTGTTCTTAAGATGTGAAGGATCTCTTCACATCTATACCACATGATAAGGGTATTGTGTCCATTCATATCTATCTCATGGAACCGTACCTACCTTTATGGTGAATTTTATATGTACAGTACATTATTGGAATGTGTACTCAATAAAAATATTTTCAATTTAAAAATTAGTTTTATCTTCAGTTACAGGGCTGTGCCAAAGGTACCAACATGGTACCTGTTTATGCCAATATATTTATGGATTGTTTTGAAAAAAAACTTTATGTTTTACAATTTTGAATTCACTAATTACATCCACTCATATATGCGTTATGTGGACGATACATTTTTTATTTGAGCAGGTTCCTTTACTTACTACACTATATTTTTTAAATGTTGGTTCCTTCACAGCAAGCAAGCAAGCAGACAGGAGCCATTCTGTGGACACTGTTATTAAGATAAATTGAGTATCACCCCAAAATCTTGTGTAAGTACCAAAATGGGGGAGCTAATGCCCATGCACATTGCCCTACATAATTATAGAGCATGAGGAGGGAAGGGAAATTAAGAGAAGTGTAGTGATATGTCGGAAGTGCTGAATGGAAAGTGAAAGTAATTTACTGCCCACCTCTATGCCTCAGGCAAAGAGGCGGGGCACATAATATTTGAATGACAGTGCAGCTATTTAAACACCTTTATAACAGGTATGGATGTTTTAATGAAAAAATAATTTGTTTTCCATGTTTAATTTGCAAAGGACTTTCATTATGCAGCTTTTTATGTGTAGGTGATAGGGTTGCCACCTTTTCTGGAAAAAAAATAACAGCCTTCCTATATCCTTGCCGTTTTTTCCTATTAATAACATTGGCATCAAGCATCATTTTTACCAGCCAGACCGGTAAAATACCGGCCAGGTGGCAACCCTAGTAGGTGACTGTTCTGTAAAGTTCTGCCTAGGAGTCAATTATTACAGGTAAAAAGCATCACTTTTACTAATGATCTGTTTGAAACAGAATCCACAAAGATTGTGCAGAAATTTACTGAAAAAGCTTATAATGTAAGTGATCTCTTATCTGCCAAAGAAGAGGTCAGAATGATCCCCAGAAATGAGATGCTAAGGGGGAAAGTTAATAGCAGCAAGGAGACATCATGAATACCATTTATTTCTTATTTTGACTCTAACTCTAAACTTTGCAGGAACATCATTTTAAAGTATTTGGGGATATTGAAATATTGTTTCAAGTCTAGTAAGAAACTCAGTGGTGTCCATGGGCGGATTTTAATGAAGGCTAGGGGAGGCTAAGCCTCCCCAAACCAGCACAGTAAATGTCATTTCAACTTTGGGATTTGAAAGACCGATTCTAGCAATACCTTGCAATAGAAAGCAGTAACTTTGTTTCACTTGCAGCTCCCGTAGTCTCACACAGGCTGAGAGATCAGCTGACTGAGGAACGGGAGGGGAGTGGGCGGGACCTGCACAGATCAGAGCTGATCTCCCTGGAAGAAGTGGCAGTGCTGTATGCTAAATGGAAGCTCAGGTTTAGCTATGTGCAGCATCTCCAGGACTACAGTGAGTTAAAAAGATGCCAAGTAGTTATAGATATTTATTTATTCCACAAACCAGGTTGCCAGTTGCTCATATATATTTATTTATTTTATCACTGAAAGATTGCATATACATTCAGAGACTTAGGCAATGAGAAGGGAACAATTATTTGTGTATTGTGTATAACTATTTGTAGCTCCCTTTATCCCATGGTTAGAATTAATTTAAGCTGAGTTAGTTTGCTGCACTTTTACCCCTTCCGGCCCTGACTGACATGCCAAGATGTGCTTCTCACATGGAATCCTGGTGACAAAACTAGAGTACAGAGAGGAGGACAGTGGGTGAAATTGAGCAAGGAAACACTTTTGTGTGTGTGTTTTTATTTAGAGAGACTAGTCTCTGTATCTGTCTGTCTGTCTGTATCTGTTCCATTTAATCACATGACCTTACATTTTGGGGAAATATATTTTCTGAGGTGAAGGCTTCCACTAGATTCACAAAATGTATTTCTGACATACTAAGTTATTATACTTGATGTTTACTCTGCATTTATTTTGCTGTGTTTGTCAGGGATGTTATACACTATACATGACACTATTTTATCTCGGCTCTTACTGGATTGTATAATGTATAAAAGTTGGTATACAAAACACACACACACACACACATATACATGTGTATATGTGTGTGTGTGTGTATATATATATATATATATATATATATATATATATATATATATATATATATATATATATATACTGTTCAAGAGGGTATTCAAAAAAATTTATTGCAGCATCACTGTGCTTTTGTGGAAGCACAGTGATGTTGCAATAAATATTTGGTGAATTTAAAAAGATCGGTGTGCTGGTCCCTCTTCAACAATTATATACATTTACTTGGCCAAGCACCCGTAAAGTGGAAGTCAGAGACAGAGTGCGGGTACCTTCCGTATTAATATATAATACACAAAAGCCATTAATATCTTGTAAATGATATCCTTATAAATGGTGAGTTCTGATATCATCAGTTATAAATGGTGAGTTCTGATGTCATTTCTGTCACATGACTCTGAAACTGAAACGGAGAGAGAGTAAGAGAATTCATGCAGGGATACTATTGACCATAGCTTTGGTTTAAAGGATGCCTATAATCTAAAAAATGTTTCACCAACTATAGATACATTCCAGATGGGGCACACAATAATAATTGTTTTAAAGGAGAACTAACACTTAACTAAAGAAGTTGGGCAGAAATTTTGTACATTATATTTTGGGCTTCTGTACCAGCCGAAGGCAACCACAGCCCTTTAATGGGGAAGATCTGTGTCTTCAAAGATGCCCCAGTTCCCCGTCATCTTTGTTTATTCACTGCACATGCTTTGGGCTTAGGGAAAGACACACAATATACTATAATTATATGTAATATATATATATATATATATTTATATTACAATATAAGGCTGATTAGTACGTAATTTGGATTATTGGTACATAGCAGCACAGAAACCAGCACAATTAGCATCATAATTTATTCACCAGCTTCGTAATATCAGTTAACAGTCTTACCTATTTTCTGATTTGTGAAAACTCCTACGTTTAGCTTCTAAACAGCTGCTCAAAGCTCACTGAGCATGTGCGTGTGAAAGACTTTTAACAAAATCAAAGATAGGGAGTTCCTGTGACAAGTTTGAAATCACTGCTATAGAGATGCTGAACTTTTAGGCTGGTTCAATAAGTTCAGCATATAAAATATGGCATTTTTAGCCATATTTTGTTTTAGGGTTCAGTTCTCTTTTAAGAAATCTATCAAGCACTGTGGCTTGTTCACTGGGAGGGACCTCCTGGTATGGAAGGCCTCATTGGGGCACACACATTTTCTTAATAAGGTGACTATAGCACTCTATAGGGGACTTTGCTTTAAAAAATGCTATTGTTTCCCCCAACTGCTCTGAAGGCCTGCACCTCCGGTAGGTGAAATTTTTTTTGCTGATCTTTGATTAGCCTTCCCAAACTCAAAAGTCACCCTCCGCCTATGGTGGTGTCAGTTAAATACGGTTCCAAAGTCGGTAAAACCTCCTGTAGGTACATGATATGGACAAGGACTGCCAAATAGAACCAACATTAGAAACAGTCTCCATGAGGGGAGAGAAAGACACTTGTGAATTTTTGGAAGGAAGTAGATATGAGGTACCTTTGGAAATTGTGTATACAAAAGTTGGCCAATTTCAGCAGTTATAATTCCCTCCATAACTGCATCATTCACCAACATATTAATTTAAATTTATATTTAATGGTAGGGTCACTGTTAAGTTTTTTTTCTATGAAGCGTGTTACTCAATTGTTGTTCAGCCTCACTGTCATAGTCTGTTGTATTGAATATAACAGTACCTCCCCCCATGTCGACTTTCATAATAGTAAACGCACCATTAGGCTATAGTGATTTTAAAGCACTAATTTCACCCTTAGTTATATTACACAGACTTCTCCTAGTTTTCTTATCAAGTGCTTTAGAGTTAAGCTGGCCATAGACGCAAAGATCCGATCGCACAAATCATCGTATGATCGGACTTTCCCATCTCCCAATCTGCCATTAACCATTCTGATCAAATAAAGTACAAAAGAACAAATCAGCAGATGTTCTGCCCCTGACAGCAATCGTACGAAAGTTATGTCCGACCAAAGCTATTGACAGTCTCCCTCCGAAAATCTTACAAATCCTCGATTCGTACAATCAGATCTTTGCGTCTATGGCCAGTTTAAGCCAATTCCAGTGATACAACAGACTTATTTTGTTACCCTGTTTGTCAGCAAAAAAAAGCTTTAAGTTTTAAAGCCCTGATAAACTTAAATAAGTCAACAGACTGGGTGAATGCAGGAGCAGTAATTTTTAGCTTTTTGTATGATCTATTCGCCTCCTTGTATCGGATAAACGTTTCAACTGTCCAAGCTTGAATGCCTTAAAAACGTGTCTTATTACCAATCTCAACACTAGCACTTCTATCGAACCACAATATATATATATACAGGTATGGGAACTGTTATCCAGAATGCTCGGGACCTGGGGTTTTCCGGATAACAGATCTTTCTGTAATTTGGGTCTTTATGCCTTAAGGCTACTAGAAATTAATTTAAACATTAAATAAACCCAATAGGCTGGTTTTGCTTCCAAGAAAGATTAATTATATCTTAGTTGGGATCAAGTACAAGCTAATGTTTTATTATTACAGAGAAAAAGGAAATCATTTTAAAAAATTTGGATTATTTGGATAAAATGTAGTCTATGAGAGACTGAGCTTTCTGGATATCGGGTTTCCGGATAAGGGATCCTATACCTGTATATATTAAGCAGCATTTTAAAGACACCCTATGTTTTATTCTGAAAAGTTTGCATGTCTAAAATTGTGTGTATTAGTTACATCTTATAGAGTTGCCTCTGCAACATAATTTTAAAGGAGAACATGTTATGATCACTATCCCCTGGCCTAAATGGTCACCCAAGGTAATTCTAGAAATGAGTTTAGTACAGGTATGGCAGGAGTGCCCACACTTTACTAATGCAAGGTCTACTTTTAGTGATGTTGTCCCATTATGTTCTACATCCATAAAAGCAGTTAGCATTCTGTTCCATGGAAAATATTACTTAAATATTTATTTATGAGAAAATGTATATTGCTATATTTAACAAACCACTATTTCTTATGCAACTATAACATAATAAATATCTGAATGAAAAGCATGAAATACGTGGGTGATTTAGTCAAGCTGTTTGTTGACATTGTTTTTAGATCTACTGATCCCCAGCTAAAGGTCTACTGGTAGATCCCAATATACCTTTTGGGCACCCCTGAGTTATGGGAACTGGTATCCAGAATGCTCAGGACCTGGGGTTTTCCAGATAAGGATTCTTTTTGTAATTTGAATTTCCATACCTTAAGTCTACTATTAC
Source organism: Xenopus laevis (assembly GCF_017654675.1). Classification (NCBI taxonomy): domain Eukaryota; kingdom Metazoa; phylum Chordata; class Amphibia; order Anura; family Pipidae; genus Xenopus; species Xenopus laevis. The sequence goes on from NC_054387.1 coordinate 22,583,260, forward strand.
ATTTTTGGAGGTACTTGTCAGGAGCACCCGATGGAGATTCCGTCTCCAGCGGCATTGCATCCAAGATGGCGGCGCAAATGACCCATGTAGGACGAAGCCGGCTCCTTGACACTGAAAATCACTTGGCGCAAAAATTTTAAAGAAAATATGCCAAGGTCATGGGTTCGATGCCCTATTTTACGAATTGCTACCTTCATTCCTGGGTGTTCCTAAATTGTTCCTGATTGGATTTTTGGACTTTGACTCTTGCTCGAACCTGTTACCACAATTCTTTGCTGCCTGCCAATTGAACTACTGCCTGGAATTGACTACAATTACTCCTGATCCCTTTTGATTACTGCAAACTTGAACTTTGTCCTGAAGCTTCCTCCTTTGTCTGGACTTTTCCGCTAGGAGCCGATAGGCCTCTGACAGTACTGAGATTTCCTTTCATTCCACTAGGGAACCTAAGTCTAGTGAAGAGTAAAATCCAGACCAATCTACATTTAAATTAACCTTATTTACTATAGGCCTTAACCAATCACCAAATTTGGAGTAGAAGTAACATTCAGGCATGCAACCCATATCATGCTCATGAAGGAATTCACACTGATCGGCTTTTTTGCACAGACCCCTAAGCCAGTGCTTGCAGACTACCCTCGTTTCTCCACTCAGGTGTCGGAATGGACACATAGGACCTAGAAGAGAGGCACACTCATAATTATCCTTTTGATTCAGCTGTTTCAAATTGTGCATTGCTAAATTACAGCTGCTAATAAGCACTGGTCTGTAGCACATTTTGGTATGTATTGTCCAGTAACACATGAAGTACCACCAATTGTACATACCTACAATAGAATAAAGTTAATCATAAGACAAATCATAATAATTTTGCTAGAATGCCCAACATATGTGAAAGTTTTATAGAAGGTGAGGCTAATTCACATACATCAAGTTTAAACCTTAGTTTGTGTAAGCACACGTAAGATTTCTCAGTGATATGTTAATATGTATTGAAACTTGGGGTGACATGAAAGGGCTTTTGCTCTTGGCTCCTGGAAGGAATTTAAATAACTAACAAGGTTATGAATATGCAGGAATTGCTGGACCAGGTTCTGATTTTCTTAATCAGGTTCACAAACTTTTTGTCCTCAAATAAAGTGAAGTTGCAAAACCAATAGAATATAATGGGAAACAGATATGCCAATGCAGGAACTATGCTGCTACATTATTTATTTAACACAAAATGTTTAGAGATGTGGACTCTTTCTCAAGTGTTACAATACACAGAAATATTAGTACTCTAATCATGAACATTAGAGTTTGAACAATATTATGTTCTATAGGTTATGAATATGATTAAGTTATCATTAGCAGTAAGAGCTGCAGTAATTAGCGCTTCTTTTTTTAGTGGTTTATGGTATTTGAACAGGGCTCAGGCCTGAGCGCCTACATCTTGGAAGAACAGCCCAGTACCACAGAGCTTGTTAAGATAACAGTACACGGTACAGGACCTTATTTCCTACATAAGCGCTTGAGAGATTGTGCCTAGGTTTGTGGTATTTGGTGCCTACCGTATATACTCGCGTATAAGCCGAGTTTTTCAGCACCCAAAATGTGCTGAAAAACTCGACCTCGGCTTATACGCGGGTCATACACCAATCCCTCACCGGATCCCTCACCTCCCTCTCCCATATATACTCCGTATATACGCCAATCCCTCACCGGATCCCTCACCTCCCTCTCCCATAGCGCATCAGGACTCTGTGACTGACTGTCACGATCGCCGCCCGGAGCAGGTCCAGGAGCTCCGGGCGGCGCGTCCTTCCCTGCCGGCGTCCTTCCAAAATGGCGGCGCCCATGGCCGCCACGTGGGTAGAGGCGCCGGCGCCGCTACCCACGTGGCGGCCATGGGCGCCGCCATTTTGGGAGCGACGCCGGCAGGGAAGGACGCGCCGCCCGGAGCTCCTGGACCTGCTCCGGGCGGCGATCGTGACAGTCAGTCACAGAGTCCTGATGCGCTATGGGAGAGGGAGGTGAGGGATCCGGTGAGGGATTGGCGTATATACGGAGTATATACGGTATTTGAAAGAAAATAACCCCTACTTTCAGCACCTGGGTGTGTCATTAGTAACTCCTCACTTCATTGATATTCATAGGCTCACAAAATGGGGTGTGGGGACCAGGGCCCTTTTGTATAAAGTGTTGTGTTATTTCCCAGCACCCACTGCTAGCCCTGTATTCTATATGGATTATCTTCTCCCTACAGGAACCAGCATGGCAGCACCAACTGCTAAACAGGGGCTTATTTATAATAATGGGATTATTGGACCCCCTTCCCCCATCCAGGCCTAGAAGAGTTTGTGACCAAAATAAGCAGAGGAATTTCAAAGCTCTTGCTGCGGACTGTAAACATTTACATGTGTCCTGCACACTGTTGGGGCCGCAGAAGGAGCCTCGTATGTAGTTGCTGCATCTTTCCATCTCTCTGCCCCTGGTTGAGTTATAAGTTATTTTACTGTGACTGGTGTGCTTACAATTTTTTTTTTTAAACTGTGGGCAGGCCTACCTTTCATTGTTATTCAGTGGGTGCAGGTACAGATTGATTTTCAATCAGCCCCTAGGCTTATACACGAGTCAATAAATTTTTCCAGTTTTCTTAGGTAAATTAGGTACCTCGGCTTATACACGGGTCGGCTTATACACGAGTATATACGGTATATTGGGAAAAAAAAGCCTTAAAAACTAAAATTCCCCTGTAGCCCTTGCTGAATATTTGCAACTCACAGGGACTCAGGCTCTGACAACTGAAATATCATAGTTGGACATCCCTTTTATATATCCCTTTTTATATCTACAGTGAATTATGAGGTCATAGCAGTGTGTGCACATATTCCCACTCTAATATTTCTACATTTATATACGAGAGAAATATCAGGAGCAATAACATAAACAAAAACGTGGACACAGTGTACCTCAAGCGTGTCATTTCATGTTCCAATTTACTCCTAAAATCAACAAGATATTTATAGGTATTGTACAATTTCCAGGTGAGCGTAGCATGTTGATACATGTTTCTGTGCATATTCTATCAAAATAGCCCATAGCTGTCCCATGATTTGCCAATTTTTAATTGGCAGAATCTCTCTTGCCACTTCAACTATCTCACTTTGTAATCCTAATGTACAATCTGTTCTCAAATTAACTTTATGATGTAGACTGTTGTGTTCTAAGAATTTCCAATTAAACTCACAAATCATTTTTTATTCTTGTGTTTTTTTTCTATTGGTCTCCAGATTTAAACTGCGACTTTGAACAATTATACTCTTCATAAATCTACTGTAACTGGCCTTCAGGCTGGACCTCTAGCCACTGCTTAAAAGAGTTTTGAAATCACAGCCCTAAGCAGGCATGTCCAAAATCCGGCCCGTGGGCCAATTGCGGCCCGGTTTCAAATTTACACCGGCCCGCAGCCTCCATCATGAAATTAATAATAATGCGGCCCGCCAGCAGAGTATGATCAGGTATTACGTAGTTGTAGTAGTAATATTTGGGCACATTAGTGAAATGATGTGCCACTATACTGCTGCCTGTGTGCTGTGTGCTGTGCTAATGGAAAATTAAAACAGAATGTCATTTTAATATTTAATCTTAGTTAACATATTTAACCCTTTAGGTACCAGCAGGATATCACATTTCATTTGCACTAAGTGCCAGACGTCCTTTAAACATTTTGTGCTCTATAGTTTTAGGGGCATATCTTGGGGGGATTTTTAGTTTATATAGGAAATTTATACATCATTTTTTTCATGAGAACATGTGCTTTCTAATCTCATTTTTTATGTATTTCCACTTCTGGAACAAGATTTAGAGCTGTAAATACCAAAAAATGCAATATTGCTATTTTGCATGATATAGGGATTTATAACAGAAAAATAATTTACTGTATGCACAAATATTCAACTAATTTGGAAAGTCTCATGTCCAATGTTCCCTTTAGTTCCCTCTAATTCCCTTTCAGCAGTATGCGCAAAATACTTCTTTTGTGTGCACAATTTAAACTTGTGGTAACCATTGATACAATATTTTGTGTTTTCACACAAAATTAATTGTATGCACCACAATTTGTTGTGTGCACTGGCCTTTAAAATTTGCGTACGTGTGCACAAGTGCAAACCTTACAGGGAACATTGCTCATGTTTCTCGAACATGGCAATGCCAGATATGCATAGTTGTATGGAGATTTCTGAATTCTATAGATCAGAAACTCCCAGCAGTCAATTTGTACACACTATAGCAGAATATATGCTTTATATTCCAAAGGTAAAAATTCCCAGAACACTAGGTTTAACACAGGAAACCATATATTTTTGAAAATTACACATAACCATATCTTTCTACTCCTAATTACCAAGCATTAAAGCTTTTCTGAACTTAAAATTTATCAGAACTCTGAAAATCACATTAAAACTTTCACTTTGCAATGACCCACTGAACAGTTTAATGCCCATTTTGCATAAGATTATCAAATTATGCGGTTCACATTCGGGAGAATTCAAAATGGGTTAACGTCTTTCTTTCCCAAAATTGGTGGTTTTTAATAAAATATCAGAAAATCGCCTCGAAGCTTCCAATTTCTAGCATCTTATTTCCCACATAGCATTAGTTACCAAGAAAAACATACTCAATATGAACTTCAGGGGTCCACTGAACAATTTGATGCCCATTGTGCATAGGATTACCAAAGTATCTGGCATTTAGGTAATTTTCATTAATGGATTTGCCTAGTTCAGTCCCATTAAGGGTATAATAAAATGCACTTAGTTTGTCCAGGAGCATAAATCAATAGGAACCAATCAGCAGGTAGCATTTACTGGTCACCTGTTTAAAAGCAAACATCTTATTGGTTGCTATGAGTTACTCCTCCTGGGCAAACTTAGTGCCTTTTATTACATATGGGGGGTTTATATCACAAACTGGAACTAATGAGCTGAGTCTACCTTCAGGCTCACTCTAACTGATTATTTGGAAACTGGTTAAATGCTGCATCAGGACCAAACACTCACAATCGTTCTGTGTTTAGTGGCATTTATAATTAGTAGATTTTTACATCCAGCAAAAAAAAAGTATACATTTTTAATATATGACATTAAATTTAATATATGACAAGTATACACACAGAAATTTCCCCTAAAAATCAATGTATAAGTTATACTTTTTCCCCTTAGCCTCAAGATTTTGCTGGAATCATGCCATGGAAAGGCAGAAGCAGTGCACCCTGCTGACCTTCAATATATTTCTGAAGGTCAAAGCTGAACTGCTTGCAACGAGTTCCTGCATGGCTGCGATGCCCAACCCTGGGTAACTTTTTGGACTCAAATTGTCCTCAAAAACCTGTAACAGAAAGAGAGCGAACAGTATAATTCCAAAAATATAACAAAATATTAAGTTTAATTACAGTGGTGTGAAAAACTATTTGCCCCCTTCCTGATTTCTTATTCTTTTGCATGTTTGTCACACAAAATGTTTCTGATCATCAAACACATTTAACTATTAGTCAAAGATAACACAAGTAAACACAAAATGCAGTTTTTAAATGAGGGTTTTTATTATTTAGGGAGAAAAGAAATCCAAACCTATGTGAAAAAGTAATTGCCCCCTGAACCTAATAAATGGTTGGGCCACCCTTAGCAGCAATAACTGCAATCAAGCGTTTGCGATAACTTGCAACGAGTCTTTTACAGCGCTCTGGAGGAATTTTGTCCCACTCATCTTTGCAGAATTGTTGTAATTCAGCTTAATTTGAGGGTTTTCTAGCATGAACCGCCTTTTTAAGGTCATGCCACAACATCTCAATAGGATTCAGGTCAGGACTTTGACTAGGCCACTCCAAAGTCTTCATTTTGTTTTTCTTCAGCCATTCAGAGGTGGATTTGCTGGTGTGTTTTGGGTCATTGTCCTGCTGCAGCACCCAAGATCGCTTCAGCTTGAGTTGACGAACAGATGGCCGGACATTCAGGATTTTTTGGTAGACAGTAGAATTCATGGTTCCATCTATCACAGCAAGTCTTCCAGGTCCTGAAGCAGCAAAACAACCCCAGACCATCACACTACCACCACCATATTTTACTGTTGGTATGATGTTCTTTTTCTGAAATGCTGTGTTACTTTTACGCCAGATGTAACGGGACGCGCACCTTCCAAAAAGTTCAACTTTTGTCTCGTCGGTCCACAAGGTATTTTCCCAAAAGTCTTGGCAATCATTGAGATGTTTTTTAGCAAAATTGAGACGAGCCTTAATGTTCTTTTTGCTTAAAAGTGGTTTGCACCTTGGAAATCTGCCATGCAGGCTGTTTTTGCCCAGTCTCTTTCTTATGGTGGAGTCGTGAACACTGACCTTAATTGAGGCAAGTGAGGCCTGCAGTTCTTTAGATGTTGTCCTGGGGTCTTTTGTGGCCTCTCGGATGAGTTGTCTCTGCGCTCTTGGGGTAATTTTGGTCGGCCGGCCACTCCTGGGAAGGTTCACCACTGTTCCATGTTTTTGCCATTTGTGGATAATGGCTCTCACTGTGGTTCGCTGGAGTCCCAAAGCTTTAGAAATGGCTTTATAACCTTTGAAATTGAACTCAGGTGTGATAAACCACAGTTAAGTTATTTTTTAACAAGGGGGGCAATCGCTTTTTCACACAGGCCCATGTAGATTTGGAGTTTTTTTTCTCCCTTAATAATGTAAACCTTCATTTAAAAACTGCATTTTGTGTTCAATTATGTTATCTTTGACTAATAGTTAACGGTTTTTGATGAGCAGAAACATTTAAGTGTGACAAACCTGCAAAAGAATAAGAAATCAGGAAGGGGGCAAATAGTTTTTCACACCACTGTAGGTGTCTACACAAATAACGGGTCATTTATGTCAAGGAAGACAGCCTGCAAAATGGAAAAAGACCGATGCTATCAGCCATATTTTTGCACTTTGCACACTTTACTTGTTGCTTGAATTTTCACAGGTCTCTGCCACCCAATGAATACAGTGCTGTCTGCTACTGCCAGTGCTATATTCATAAGGGGCCAGCTGGGGTGGCGTGTATGTGTCCCTCCCTCCTGCCCCCATAACTTGCACACCGTTCAGATATAGAGGCAGGGGGCAACAAGGCCCTGTACTTAAGGATAGGGCTGACCTGTACCCGTCGACGCTGCACTTGTGTGACGTGCAGCCAGGCCCAGGGAAAAAGTGTTATATGAATGAGCAATAAGGGGAGTGCTCTTGCACTACTTCCCTGGGTAAACGATTCCTTTAGCTGCATCAATTTAAGTCTCTCTCTCTGGTATCTTGACCTTGTAGTCCTTGTCTAAGACATTCCACCTGAGGACAAAATAGTTTATGAGTAGTCTATGCATCTTACATTATTATTCTGCTACATTTAGCCAATGTAACTTTCACCATATACACATCTGTACTAATTTCAACACTAGAAGCTACTGTGTGTGTTTCTCAGTTGTCAGTTGTGAGTGGCTTACAAACACTCTTGCTGGAACTTAATACACAGAAATAATTAATAGTCAGAATCAGGCAAAAGTTTTAAAGCCAAGGCCTTTCATTCTAGGTAAAGAAGTGTTATTGGACATATATCCATTCATATAAAAATGCTCAAATATATCTTCTTGCACTTTTGCAACATTATTATTTTGTTTTTTTGTGCTCTCCCCAGGTGGTTTAAGCCAGGCAGCCTTCAGTTCTACTTCTGCCTCCACCTTAGAGAAGCTGGTAGAACTGTGCACTGTATATACAGAAGCACACAGTCCTATCAGCTTCTGTAAAAGATATTCTATGTCAACCAGCACACAGAGGGAAGTGATTTACTCTCCCCTGTCTGGCCTTTTTCTTTTCTTGGATCAACTAGCAGCTAGGCAGGTTAAAATAGATTGAACCTGATGGAAGTGTGTCTTTTTTCAACCTAACTTACTATGTTACTTACTATGTTACTATGACACTGGTTTCATGATTGCAAAAACGCTCAGAAAAGCACTATAAGCATTTTGACAGTCATATGTTGAGTATACATCCCCTTTAAAAAGCCATGGTAAAGTAGATGAGTGTACGTGTGTTCAACGTGTGAATCCATGTTCTTCTTTGCCATCTGCTAAGGGAAAATAATGGAAGAACATTCCTGTTTATGAACAGTCCATTCAGGCTTGCTAATTGGTTTCATGTGTTTGCTAATCATATATCCTGGGGGAGAGTTAGAAGTTAGTTCTAAAATGGAGTGAGATGTTTGTTTGCATGACAGAAAATATGCTTAGGGAAATTCATTACGCATCTTAAAAACAGTTTTTGGTCAGTTAGAATTCTTGTTTTATGCTTTGTCAGACCAGGGGATTATTAGATGTTAATGGTATACCGATAGAGCAGTTTAATAGCATACGGGTTTAAAGCACAATAATACTGAATGCCACAAATCTAGAATGGCCTGTATTTTTTTTTCATGAAAATGTGTAAAAATGCCTTTACTATTGAAAAAAGTTATCCTACTTGGTAGTACATAGTAGTATCTGCTCCGACATTCAAACTGACCTTAATACTACTTGTTATTTGAAAGCAGCCCAGTAATAATGCAATGTACAGTATTTAACAGCAATATCTGAATACTTGTCAACCTCATAACAGATTTAGTAGCAATTTTCTAAGATGGGTAAAACTAAATGTTAAGCAGGATTTGTTTAAGGCAGGGGTCCCCAACCGCTGGACAGTCCTGTACTGGGCTGCTGAGACTAGCCATCAATTAAAGCCGGTGTGCCCGAACTGGATGCGGTTGCCGCTGCCCCCCCCCCCCGATTTGATTTATTTCTACTTGTATTCCTAGTTCCTTTCTCAGAATGAAAAATGTGTAAAAAGTGTTTCTTTAAAAATACGTTTTATAAAAGGTGGGGAATCCAAATCATCAGAAAATAATTTAAGAAAGATAGATTAATTTAGGACTGTGTCAGAAAAAAAGACATAGGCATAATATATTGCCCTAGATAACCAGGGAGGCAATTAATTATACAGGGCTGGCAGGGTTAGTGACTAAAGAAGAATTGGCTCAGTGTAAATGGGTAAGCAAGAGCTAATAAATTCCCCCAAACAACCATATTGTCTGGCCTCTAAACTGCATGGAAATAGAGAGGTGCAGCCTGTTATGTACACTGCCTGTCCATATGTTTGTTCTACCCTCTGTCTACTGTACTTGCTTGTATTAGGCTGTAAAGACAACACACTTCTCATAGGCATACTCAACAAAAATAATTCAAAGGCTTGCTAGTGATTGGTGGGCCCTTCATATTAGGTTCTCTGGTGGGCCCTTGGTATCCCAGTTCTACACTGTCTTTAACTATTATTTTATTGCCTTTTGAACACGTGTCAAGTTCATGTTAGCCTTACCATCAGCAGCTGGCAGAGTGTTAGAACTTAATTAGGCTGCCTCAAGGTAATCTTTGTATGGGGATTCATTTTAACCTTCTGCTAAAAGGTTTAGTTGGATCTTGTAAATCTGTCCATTATATAGTGAATAAAGTACCCCCTCTTGTAAAATACAAGGATATTATAAGTTACCGAGGAGTTTCATGACCATATAAAAACACGAGGCCGAAAGTTACCGAGGAGTTTCATGACCATATAAAAACACGAGGCCGAAGGCCGAGTGTTTTTATACAGGTCATGGACTCCGAGGTAACTTCTAATATCCTCATATTTTGCAGGGGGTACTTTATTTAATATAATACACAAGTTTCAGTGAGTCATGTGACAGAAATGACATCAGAACTCACCGTTTATAACTGATGACATCAGAACTCACCGTTTATAAGGATATAATTTACAGGATATTCATGGCTTTTGTGTATTATCTATTTATAATACACAAAAGCCATGAATATCCTGTAAATTATATCCTTATAAACGGTGAGTAGTGATGTCATCAGTTATAAACGGTGAGTAGTGATGTCATTTCTGTCACATGACTCACTAAAACTTGTGTATTATAATAAATAAAGTACCCCCAGTTGTAAAATATGAGGATATTAGAAGTTACCTCGGAGTTCCATGACCTGTATAAAAACACTCGGCCTTCGGCCTCGTGTTTTTATATGGTCATGAAACTCCTCGGTAACTAATAATATCCTTATATTTTACAAGAGGGGGTACTTTATTCACTATATATCCCACTCAACCTTTCCAAGAGCAAGGAATATTGATTTACTATCATGTATGCCACATGTTTTTCTGGAATGCTCGGTTCCATCACAAACTTTGATGCCAATCAACAAAAAAGAAAATTACTTTTTTGCTTATTAGGCTCCCTAATGTGGGGTCCAAACCCATTGCTCAGAATACATACAATATTCCTAAATTTGAATTTGCACCTAATAGGACAAAGGGGTCTATTCAGCAGCTGATTCAAATGTAAAATTTTCATAATGAAGGCTATGGGGCAAATTCACTAACCTCCGAAAATTCGCCAGCGACGGCTTCAGTCACATCTCAACACTTCGCCAGGCGTAGATTCGCCAGGACAACGCTGATTCACTAAAATCTGAAGTTGCGTCCAGGGACGCCGAACACTGGCGAAGTTGCGCTAGCGTTACTGTGGCAAGAGAAGCGAAGTTGCACTAGCGTTGCCTAATTTGCATATGGCGGGGAGTTAAAGTTGAATGGATTTATATGTTGCAGCCAATATACTACACAAGTCCGGGAAACCTTAATAAAATAAAATAGAGTTGTTATATTGGCCTGCACATGATCCCAGTGTATATTTTATGTGCCATATGTTAGGAAATGCAGGGGGGTACCCCAGAAAAAATATACAATTTTTTGAAGCCTTTCACCCTGAAAAATCGCCAGCAATTTTTGGGACTTTTTTCAACTATTTCTTGAGGAAGTCCTATCTACTCTATAGCACTTCGCCTGGTCTGAGGTGGCGAAGGCAAGTCTAGGTAACGTTCAGTAAAATCCACATCTTAGTGAATTTGCGTAGTTACGTCCCTTCGCCAGAAGCAACTTCGCTAAGGTAAGGGAGTGAATTACCACTAGAGTCTATCTCCTTTGCTAGCGAAGTTACGCCTGTGCCCTTTAATAAATCGGCGAAGTAACAAAAAGAAGTCACGTTGGCGAATTTTCACTAGCGTTAGTCACTTCTCCTTTTAGTAAATCTGCCCCTATGGCTGAACTTGCTTCATCTGACATAGAAATGTGCTAATATTCTAAATTCTAGATCATTCACTTACCTGTTAGGTTTACTTTATAGGTAACCCCTGGTTGGTATAGGAGCCTTGTTTATGAGGAGCCGATGCCCTGTTGGGAAATAGTATTGAGTAGTTTGTCATTTATAACTTCTATTTCTGTGAAAGCTCCTTATATTCACGCAGAGAAACACAAATACAGACAAGGGAATGTCTTTGTGTTTGCATTACTCCACTGAAAAAGCCTTACATTTTCAGTAGGTAACATTATAGAATATACTTTGTGCTGCCCTGAGGCCCTCAGTCACAATATTGTATGCAATTTACTTATTATTTTCTTAATGCACATAAATTTGCCTCATTCATGGAGTTAAATAATCTCTCAGTTTATTTTATATAGGTATGGGGTCTATTATCCAGAATGCTTGGGACCTGGGGTATTCTGTAATGTTTTAAAGCTACCAAAAATGTATTTAAAAAAATATGTATGCAGTTTAGCTATCATCGAGTACTGTACAAGGAACTGCATTTTCCACAGAGAAAAAGCAAATATATATTTAAAGAATTGCTTGTTTAAATAGGACTTGATAAGAAATGACAGTGTTTTGGATTATATTTCTAGATACTATCCACACCTGTACAAGCATTTCCAGGTAAATCTTGTCACTCCACAATGTGTAAATAACTGCCTAATATAGATAAATGCAATTTTCATGCTGCCACAGTCATACAAGCACAGTCTTAAGGGAGTTTGTTTGTGTGAATGAGGGTTAAAGGGTAAAACTGAAGGTGTGATATTAGTATTTATAATGCATCAGCCATTTCCCATGGAACGCGTGTGAAAAAAAATATTAGAAAGGGTGTCCACATCTTCCCTTTAATACCAGCCACACAGAGGGTTATTTACAAAGCTGGGGAGCAGCTTTGGGACCATTAACGCTCCCATCAACCCTCCCATTTTAATAACCTTCAAATGAAGTGGGAAATGTGTAATTTTAAAGGGAATATAAAACAAAAAAAAAGATTTTTACCTAATAAAAGAAAACAATTCTAAGCAACTTTGCAATATACATTCACTACAATTTTTCTGTGGTTTTTAGGTTGTTTACCTATTGCTATTAAAAGCAGATTGTCCCCTTTCTATTTTCTGCCCTTATGGCCCAGACTGTTGGTACAATGTAAGACAAGCCAGTTCATTAACAGACCTGTCTTAACTGGATAACTTTTGCAACATTGTTTAAAAAGTAACAACCAGGCGTTAAGCACATGCTCCTTTCAGTAGTAATTGTTTTTACAAATAACTTGCACTGAAAGATGTTAATAAATGTATATTGGAAAGTTGCTTAGAATGTTTTCTTTTATTAGGCAAGTCTATATTTTGTGATTGACGATCTTTAATGAGCTGGAAGGGATCTGCAAAATGACAATTTTAATATTTCTGCATTGTTTTTTATAAACTCCACTGGATACTTGTAAGGGATGTTTTGTGTATAAAGCAGTTATCTGTAGCAGTGAATTGTTTTATACATGTACAAGTGGGTCGTCTGCATGTGCATTTGCTTCTCTCCCTACAGAATTAGGTGACAGTTTAGGTCTGTTACAGACTTCCTCAAACCCTAACATTCCATTAACTCCTTGTAAGGACACAGGCACAACATGGTACAAACCTTTAACAAGAAGTTGTAAATGAACTCGAGACCCTACCTTACTCCCACTGAGAACATCACACCTGCAAGTCAGGTATGGTTACATTCTTTAGAGTCTTAGAAAATGCACAAAGCACTATTTTTGTGAATATAATGAAATCTTTTCCTTTTTTCAACTCGTCTCTCAACCACAAACTGGTTATTGGTTTGGTAAGAAAATACAATAACTAATAAAAAATTATTATAAATGACTAAAAATTGTGCTGTTTCTGAAATGAGCTTTTAATTTAGCCAGGGTTTTCCTTATAAAATTTCCAGACAGTGCTAAGGGCTCTTACATTCCTGAACCCAAGACATCACTCTGAAATGCCTAATGCAGGTTGAGAGTGTTGCTCCATTAAATAATGGTACCAGTATGGTTGTAACAAATACAGAAAAGGCAAATGTGCTAAATCAGTTCTTTCTTCCGTGCATACAATAGAGGAGTCTGAGTTCCCAGGCTCACTTCATAGCTGCACTGTTGGCTCAGCTCAATCTAGTCAGTGGCTGACTCAGGATATGATCCATAAAGCTTTAATAAAAATTTATGTAAACAAGGCTCCAGGGCCTGATGGCATACACCCCCAGGTTCAAAGAGAGCTTAGTTCAGTTTTAGACCAACCCCTATTTCCGATTTTCTCAGATTCACTTTCATCTGGTATGGTACCTATGGATTGGAGAAAAGCTGATGTCATTCCAATATTTAAAAAGCGATTACGATCTCAGCCTGGCAATTAAAAGCCAGTAAGTTTGACATCTGTGGTAGGCAAATTATTTGAAGGCTTGTTAAGGGATCACATTCAAAATGAGTGAATGGCATTATGAGCAGCAATCAGCATGGCTTTATGACAAATAGGTCATGTCAGACAAATTTGATTGTTTTTTATGATGAGGTAAGTAAGATGCTGGACAGTGGGGGGCAGTAGATGTGATCTATCTGGATTTTGCCAAAGCATTTGATACCATGCACCACAAATGACTGCTTTCTAAACTAAGGTCTGTTGGGCTTAATGAAGTTATGTTAACTGGCTACAGGATCAGGTACAGAGGGTGGTTGTTAATGGTATATTCTCTACTTGGAGTACGGTTCTTAGTTGGGTCCCTCAGGGCCCAGTATAGTGTCCACTTTTATTTAACTTGTTTATAAATGACTTAGAGGAGGGTATTGCAAATAATGTATCAGTGTTTGCAGATGATACAAAACTATCCAGCCCAATAAATACCATCCATGATGTGGCATCCTTGCAACAGGATCTTGACAAACTGGCAATCTGGGCAGTTAAGTGGAAAATGAGATTCAATGTTGATAAATGTAAAGTCATGCACCTTGGATGTAAATATATCCAAGCCACTTATACCCTTAATGGGACTGCACTAGGCAAATCCATTATGGAAAAGGACCTTGTAGTTAAAGAACAAGATGACAAGGTCAAATTACCTTTTATGTGACAACACCCCCAGCCAGTTAAAGGGATACTGTCATGGGAAAAAATTTTTTTTTCAAAATGAATCAGTTAATAGTGCTGCTCCAGCAGAATTCTGCACTGAAATCCATTTCTCAAAAGAGCAAAAAGATTTTTTTATATTCAATTTTGAAATCTGACACGGGGCTAGACATATTGTCAATTTCCCAGCTGCCCCAAGTCATGTACTCTGATAAACTTCAATCACTCTTTACTGCAAGTTGGAGTGATATCAGCCCCCTCCCTTTTCCCCCCAGCAGCCAAACAAAAGAACAATGGGAAGGTAACAAGATAACAGCTCCCTAACACAAGATAACAGCTGCCTGGTAGATCTAAGAACAACACTCAATAGTAAAAACCCATGTCCGACTGAGACACATTCAGTTACATTGAGAAGGAAAAAAAGCAGCCTGCCAGAAAGCATTTCTCTCCTAAAGTGCAGGCACAAGTCACATGACCAGAGGCAGCTGGGAAACTGACAAAATGTCTAGCCCCATGTCAGATTTCAAAATTGAATATAAAAAAATCTGTTTGCTCTTTTGAGAAATGGATTTCAGCGCAGAAGTCTGCTGGAGCAGCACTATTAACTGATGCATTTTGAAAAAAACATGTTTTCCTATGACAGTATCCCTTTAAACTTGTCAATTGCTAAATTTAAGGGTAAGACCAGACGAGGGGATTCGGGGAGGTTTTGTCGCCTGGACCAATCGCCACGTCTTTTGCGCGACTATCTCCCCGAACTGCCTCAGCGTTTTTTCCCCATGGCTACAGCGCAAATCGCCTGCGCTAATGCACACGCGGCGATGCGTTTTCAATAGTCGCCCAAAGTTGCCTCAGTGTGAGGCAACTTTGGGCGACTATTGAAATAGGTTTGGGACCCCCGTGCTAGACCTTGCTTTATGGTATTGTTCTCCAGGCTATAATGAGGGGGGTTTCCTCAGTAGATAAGGCTGAAGAGACATTTCTTGTTTTTACATTGCCTAGTCTATACAGTGTTCATTTGTTTTTGTCTAGCCAGTCCCCTTCTTGCAAGCAGACAGGATAGAAAGAGATCATTTTCATTCAAAATGGGTATACCTGTTAGAGACTGAATTTTTACTTCCTTCCATTAGAGGGATCAGATGTTCATCCTAGGCTTCCAGACAAAGAATTGGGTGAGAGGCATTTTGGTATTAGTTTTCAATGGGTATTAAACTTCTGTATCTATTTCGTACTCTACCAATGATCAGAAGGTTGTCATAGAACACAGGATGGAAATCATTACTGTTCTACCATGGTGGAAGCAACCATAGATACTCCCTTTATAGCTGAAATTTCTTGCACAGGTGGGAGATCATGATGGAAGGGCTTCTTTCTGAAGTAGTTATAGCTACAAGTATGGACAAACGCTGAAGGCCCGGCTGTTGCACGCCTGACAGAAGAATTTTACATTTTATTTGTTCTGCTTAAATGAGGGAAGTAGAAGTGGGGTAAAGCAGTAGCTAATATGGCAACTGCCTCACTTTCTTGCTCTGTTAAAAAAACAATAAAATAGGGAATTTGATGGAAAAGAAGAGATTTACATAAAATTTCTAATCCCACCAAAATGAGGGAGATGTTTGTTCTAGTGCTCGGGGGCAAAGCAAGTCATTCTAACAGACACTAGAACAACATGAACTGCCTTTAACGATACTGAATATGCAATATCTGTTATCTGATGTACAGCAGTTATAATTGTGCCTCAAAACCGTTTCACATTGATGTTTTTAGTGCCTTTGTTATCTGGGTGTTATGCTCATGTAGTTTGTTCTCTGCTTTTATAAGTGGGTTTCCTCTCACAATCCAAATATGCAGCTTGTGTTCCTGATAACACTGACCCTAGTGTGTGTCTTAGAAGACTACATTAGATAAAGTTCATTATATTGTAGAGATACATACCAAGAATTTATATATTATAAGGGTAATAATTATATATTTTTTTATATAATTATTATTTTTAGATATGAAATGCCAGACACAAGCACTATGCGTAAACATCTTGCAGGCATGACAACCCTCCTGTATGCAGACCTGTTACTGACACAGTAGCAACTCTTTTTTGTGTTCCATTGCAGGTGAGCAAAGTGTTGTTAGAGTAGGCAAAACTACTGGGGTGGGTAGGTGCATTGTGTGCAAACAACATGGTTCTTTGCATTAGTGGTTCAATTTGCCCTCATGATAAATAAGCCCTGTGTACTATTTGCCTTTCAGCAAGAGATGTTTATTTCTTGTGAACACAACTTTATTTACTTTCCTGACAAAACAGAACAGTCCAGTCATATGCTTTGTGATACACATGCCATATTTACACGTTTGCAGCAATATTTACACAACATGTTTGCAGCAACAAAGCAAGTGTTTACGGAACTATATCGCAGAAAGCAAGACAGAAAAAATATGATTAAAACCAATACAAAGTAAACAAGAGCTCAGTCCTATAGTAACATCAGCTCACTGCTCCAGCGTAAGAAAATGGCTGCACAGAGCTCATTAAAGGGGAAATAAAGTCTAAAATAGAATAATGCTAGAAATGTATTTTGTATACTAAACATAAACATGAACTCACTGCACCAAAAGCCTAATTAAACAAACGATTTATGCTTTCCAAGTTGGCCACAAGGGGTCACCATCTTGTAACTTTGCAAGACCACGCACATGCTCAGTATGGTCTGGGCTTCAGTTGGGAGGTTAAGCTTAGGAATCGTCATAAATTATCAAAACAGCACAAGTCAAATAATATCTGCCATAGAAGCCGATACAGCAAGACCGATTAATAAACAGAATATGCAGACTGCACTGGGTCTGTGGATACAAATCTCTACACAGTCACTGGCTGCTTTACAGGGAAACAAAAAAAGCTGCTCATGGTCAGGGAAGTAAGGTGGGGGGCTCCCCCCTGCCATTTGAAAGTATGACAGTTTCCCTGCAGAGCAGTTAGGAACTGGCTGAAATTTCCTATCTGCAGCTGTCAGAGCAAGTAAAACAAAGTGTGAATTTCAATGCATACAGTCAGGTTTGCGTTATACATTTTTTAATAAAATATATTGGAGGTTTCTTTTTCATTAAAGTAAAAATGGGATTTTATTTTTTTTTATTTACATAGCCTTTAAATGAGCCATAAAAGCTACAAACCCATAAGCTGTAGCTGGATAACTTTGGGCAGGTCCTGCTACAAAGGAAACCGGAAATAAGAAAATTACAAGGTTTAAAAACTATTTAAAACATCATTACAGTTTTTTCTTAAAGTGTAATGTTCCACAATGCTGTTGATGTAAGATACAGGCAGTGGAGCATATAATCCCTTAGTACGACAATGTTCTGTTCTATATTAGTGTTACTGACACATTTTAGCACGCCAGTTCTCGAATTCCCCCTTCACTTAAGCAAACCAACTTATATTGATGATGAACGAGTTAATGCATTCACTCTCATGTGCCCCCTCCCCAGCCAGATCATGTGACTGGCGTGCCAGACAAAGCCTTAGTGTACCAAGGAAGCAGAAGGGAGCTGGCATGTGGAGGAGGACAGGAGGAGCAATATTATTTCACCATTTCCATACATCTGCTTTTTCCATTTGTAGGAGAAAAACATGTTCCTAAAATCTTTGTGTTTTTAGCAGGAATGCATGGAAAATTCCACTATGCCATCCCTTCAGTATTGCTCTCTATTCAACGTTATTTGATAGCTATCTTAAATGAGATCTCCCCAAGATCCATAGTAACACCTCACTGCTTTCATGGCAGCTACTTGTGATCATCTCCTCTGCTTAAGCACCTGAAAAGATTCTTCCATCCTAGATTTCACTTTATTTACTAATAGACATTTCTCTTATGTATTATCTCCTCTTCTTCTGGCGACTAATCTCCCCTAAATGCCTTCCCACCGGCTACGATGTTAATTGCCGACGGGATGGCACTCGGATCGGCAACTTCAGGCGACTTCGGAAAACAAAGCGTTCCTTCACTCAGTAAAGCACAAATATGGCACGTCAGGCTTCCCATCACATGGTCATCTCCTGATAGAACAACATAGCCTGTTCCTCTGGTTATTGGGCTGGGAAAGCAAAGTTCAATGCAACCACCCCTTTGAAATTATCAGCATTTGGTAATAACTGAAAGGTGCTCTTCATTTCAGAGAACGTCCTTTGAGGGTCCCAAGGACAGAATACAACTCATGGAAAACAGTCAATTCTCTAACAGATACATTTCATTTTGGAGTGTAAATGGTTAAAAATGAATCTAGGACGACGGACTCTTAAATAAGCAAGTGGCAGGTAATATTAATCTAAAGCAAGTTATCAACTTAAATATTTAGTAAAATACACAAGGCCCAAGAAATGGACTGACAACAACTATCACTGTTCCCCTTTAAAAAACTGGCTTTATGTTATAATCTGATGTTCTCACCCTTCTCCCATGCAAGGTGATGTTGTGAAGGCTGATTCAGTTAATGCCTTTAAGAACGGCTTGGATGATTTTTTGGACAGACAGACAAAGGCTATTGTGATACTAAGCTCTATAGTTAGTATAGGTATGGGTATATAGAATTTATGTAAAAGTAGGGAGGGGTGTGTGTATGGATGCTGGGTTTTCATTTGGAGGGTTTATACTTGATGGACTTTGTCTTTTTTCAACCCAATTTAACTATGTAACTATGTAAGTCCAGTAATACAGGTTTTAGTAGCCTCACATGAGTAAAGGTGAATCTGTCAAGTTGACTTAGTTGCTGGCTGATCCACAAATGTTGCTCTAAGGATACTGTACTGTTGCAAAGCAAATATTTCCTATAACACAAAATTGCCTGGGTGGTGCCAGTTTAGAAGTCTCTGTGTCAGGGGGTAACAACTGCATACCATCCGGGTTGATTTTAGGTTGCCCTGAGGGTGACATCTGATTTGTTTATCTTTCAATAATATTATAATACATATTAAATGAGCAGTAACACCAATAACTAAAAATGTCCTTTATGCATTTACACATTTTAAAATCAGTCTGCCTTAGTACATAAGAATTCCTATCAATGCATGATTAGATTTCTGTACTGGAGAGAATCAGCTGCTAATTGGACAGAATTAATTGCCGTTTTCGTTATACTGGTCTATGTTATGTATGGAGAGAAGTTGACATACTGGATTCTATTAATGGCAAATAAACTCTACTTAAAATAAAATATAAAAAATTATATATAATTTTCCAGATCTCAGATCTGGAACCCCAGCAAATTCATTAGAATCTGCTCATTATCCTATAAATATAATGATCGGTGATATATATTAAAAAACAAGAAAACAAGAATTAAAAAAACAAAACCTTTTTATACAAATGACAGCACAAAATAGGTACAGAACTTAAAAAATCTGTATTCTATATACAGTAAATTCGTCAGTCTCTTGGCAAGCGGTACCCCCAATTTTGTGGTTAAACAGCTTGTACCATCTCTTTTTCTTTCCTCACTCAATGCTCTTAAGCTCTTGCTTTTAAGCAGCAGAAACAAAATTTAAAACTAAATGTTCCATTAAAATTCTGGAGACCATATGACATGGGTAACCGTATTTTAAATGGTCAAAAATGCATAGTGTTATTTTATTTTGCTATAAATATCACTATACTCCTAAGTCATACTCAAGGATGGAGTAACTTTAATAAAAGATTAGTATTCCTTAGGTCTACAGTTAAATAAACCATCAGACAAAATGCATGGTCCTGCATTGTGGACCCAGCCTTCGTCCATAACTGTCTATTATGTGAAACCACAATGTAACTCAAAACCTTGTGACCCCTTAGAACCTTTGTGGTGGCAGACCTGTGTCTTTGTGAAGACTTCGACAACAGACTGGACCCAAACCATTCATTGCAGATTGTCACAGTTTGTCTTTCAGAGAAACTGGATAGTTCAATGAATGTGATCATAGGTACTCAAGTGAGAGGGACATGTCATCCTCACCTCTTGCAATCAGTTCTTCTAAATATCAGTTCCAATAATTGATCTATGATCAACGTTAGAAGGAAAAGAGACTAGACAAAGCATATACAAAGAGATTCAAAGAGTCTAGACACTGGTCAGTTGTGGTTTTAAATGAACTTGAGAAGGGCTTCATATCTGGTCCAGTACTCAACTTTAGAGGTCACAAGCTCTGTTATATCTCAGCAAGGGCTTTGGTCTCTTACCCTAGTGAACAGCTCTAAATCACCTTTCATTGATCCTATATATCCATGGGATAATCTGTTGTAATGTTGAAAAAAAAAACCAAAAAAAAAAAAAAAACCATTTCATCTTGGTTCCATGGATGAATAATTACCTAGTCAATTTCTGCGTTGGGGGCACACATCAACATGGATGTGTGATTGGCTGCTATACAAGCAGGCTTTTTTTTTTTTTTAGAAAAAAAAGTATTTTTTACACTCTGATTTCATCTTCCTCATCCATAAAAGAAAAGTCTCTCCCCTTCTTTGATTTGTCTTCCTTGACAACTGATCTGTCTCTAGACTTTGAATGATTGTTTTTGGACACTTTACTGTTGGTTACTCTGGCAGAAGTAGACATTTTGCTTTCTGCATTAGGGGCACATGATGGGTAACCTGTTTGTGGAGGATGAGTCTGCCAGGAAGGAAGTAAGCCAGAGCCATTTCTATCAAGGTCATCAAGGCTATGGTCCAGGTCCTTCTCCCACTCATTATTGTCCATGACACTTAAGATATCCCCTAACATAGATGGACCTAGGTCAATATGGAATGACATGATAGACTCTGCATGCTTCATACCAGAGCTGCTCTTTGGTGCAGGATCTGGCAAGTCTGTTAGTTCTCCAAATTCTCTCTCTACAGAGGCTGCATCGGGAACAGTTGTTGGACTTTGAGCTGATGCCCCATTTATATGCTGCTCTTCAGGCACCTTCTTTACTGGGCTGGAAGAGAGGCTTTTTGGCATTTTCTTGGAAGAACTCTTTTCAGCCTCCTTCTCAGTCAACTGGGGCAAGGAAACAGCATTTTTTACAAAAAAAGCAGAGTCCCTGACGGAACCTAGCATGTCTCTACGGTCACTGCGTGTCACTGAAAGGGAACGTTTGCTGCTGCGAAATGTTCTGGAAAGCAGTCCTGGCTTGGAAAAAGATTCTTCTGATTCTGGTTGATCATCACCTTTGCTGCCAAGAAAGGATGTGTCTCCAAAGGCATCACCTGCCCTTCCAATGTGCATTGTGTGCCGAAAATCACCCAGTGGAGCACTGATCATTTCCGATGTGAGGTCTGCCCGCGAGCGCCTCTTTGAGGCAGTGGGATGGGTGACCAGTTGCTTAAGTATAGGCATCTTTGCTACCTGCAAATCTCTCATCCAACAGCAGCACCTTATTCTTTTGTAAAATCTCTGTGTATATACGGAGTCTTATATGCTTTTTCAAAACCAGAAAAATAGTCAAGAGTGCAGTGTGTGAACCCAAAGTTACTCAACAGGAAGTTCCAGGAAAACAAGTTAACTTTCAGCTCCAACCATCCATTAAAAACTAAGGAGAGAAGAAAAAAAACAAAAAAAAAAATCACATAAGCTTAAATATTACCGAAAATGCAATACAGTTAAAATACACAATTAGATACAAAATATCCATCTGAAGCACAAATCATTAATCAGACAAAAAGCATCAAATATATAATATATATATAATTCGATACAAAATATCCATCTAAACCACAAATTATTATTCCGACAAAAAGCATCAGTTACTTTTTAATACAGTATAACTTTTCTGCATAAGTGCAGATGCTATAGATCACATAGTAGGCTGCTTATTTTATTATGTGTGTCTAACACTAATATTGTCAAACACATCTAAGCAAAATACCCTAATCTCCAGATTAAAAACATCCATAATCCCCAGCAGTTTTTTGCAGTTTTGCTCACAGAATTTCCCTATTGTGAAACCTTTCACAATAATCCATGTGCTAATGGCCTGGAAACCATCATGAACCTTCCTTTGTCACCCATTTAATAAAATATGCAATGCATAGCCTGCTCTTGACCAGAGCAGAGCCAGGACTTGATTATCTGAGTAGCTGGTTGTACAGAGTCAGTAAGAAACAAAACAATAGGTAAGCATAGGAAAAATGAGAATGTGAAGAAACATCAAGCACCTTTCATCCCATCACCTTAAGTGTAAATACTGAAGTGCATTCAATGCTGGAATTAGGTTTTTCATTTGAGACTGACCCATTTACTTAAAAAATATACTCACTATAGACATGTTAGGGCATTAACACTGACAGCTGTCAGAATGTGTATTCTCCAAAAGGAAGGAGAGTGGCAGAAGCAACCAAGTAGAAACCAAGAAATTTGTGCTAGAACATTGCTTGACAGTTTTGCAAATAGCCTTAGCGAAGAACACAAGCAAGAAAAGTCTGCACTGCCAACCCATGTGAAATTTTCACCCTTAGGCCTCCTGTCCATAGACCGGTCAGCCATACAGAAAAAGTGTAGACTGTTCATGGAAGATGCACATTCATCATAATGCAGCTCTTAGTAATCTGCCCTGAGAATGAATATGTAATCTGAGGAAGGTGTGGACCTCAAATAGCTCAAAATCCTAAGAAACCTTGTAATATGTGATTACCAGAAATCAACTCTAATTTGAGAATCACTTGGACCATTAACACCAAAAAAATTTAAAAAAACCCTAAACAAGTACATATAATGTTCCATCATGTACCCGTTCTCTGGTAGCTCTTTTGGGGCAGTTATGGGCATAATCCTCAGCATGGGCTCCATGTCTATGGAGCCCATGCGGAGGATTATGGAGAGAGGGAGACATGCGCCTCTAGCCCTTGAACAACATTACATACTTCAGCCTGGCATAAATTTACATTGTGAGACATTCAAGTGCAACCAGGAATTTTATATACACTGGCCATAACTACACACACACACACACCTAGGAAAATTGTAAATCCACTTTAATCTGTGCTGAAGTATGGTTATGGATTATCTGAAATGGCTTCCAAACACTAATTAAAGCTGATGAAGGTTTCTCACCCAACACATGAAGTTCAGGCTATTCTCCTTAGCAAAGTACAGTCATATGCAAACATGATTATAAGCAGATAAAACAGGAGCATTCCTAAATATGTCAGTATCACTTTAACTGCTGTATTAACTCAGGAGCCACACATGAGGGAGGCACCTGATAACAATATACTTTGGTTCTCATTAATTTAAGTATGTTGGCGGATTTCTATATTATAGACCAGGAGTCCCTCACTTCTGAACACTAATGAGCCTATTTATCATGCTGTGTAAAACATAGCAACCAATCAGATATTTACTTGGTGACGAATTGCGGATTGCTATGGGCAAAATTTTTTTCCCCAATTGTTTCACAAAGCGTGATAAAAAGGCCCCTAAGGGTACTGGTACACCTGAAGATTAGATGCCCGATCTCCACAAGCAATATGATTTACTTACGGCAATCCAAATTTAATACCAAGGCATTCTGAGATATTTGTGCAGTAGTGCAGACTTATCCCAGGTGACAAATCTTACCTTGTTCCGTTTCCCTAAGCCTAAGGGTAAGGCACATGGGGAGATTCGTCGCACTTTAGTTGCACTTCGGACTACTTCGGAAAACGAAGCGCCACGAGTGCCATACCACTGGCGATTTTTCATTATAGCTGGCGGGAATGTAGGGGTAGTCAGTTCAGGGAGATTGCCGCCCGAAGAAGAGGTGATTTGTCGCTGAGGCGACTAATCTCCCCATGTGCCCTTAATTTAAACTGACAGTAGCTCAGCATAATGAATTGCAAAAACAAAACAACCCCCCCCCTAAAACTTAGCCCACTTTGATAATGCCCAATGGTGCAGGACAAAGCATACAGTGGGTCACTGCATATATATTATTAAACATGCTTGCACTGAATATATTGGCCAAACAACCCTGATCAAGATCTTTGTGGATATTGGTTGGTTTGTCAATTGGACAGGTCTTGAAATTTAATTTGTTGAAGCATCCAGTGGCGTAACCACCAATGGTCCGTGGGCGATAGCACATTGGCCCACAATAATTTTTAGTGCCCGAGCCAAGTGCGAACATTTATGTGGGGGGGCTTGGGTGCATATCCTGGAAGCCATGTCTAGTTCCACTGAAAGCATCATGTTAGCCCAAAGTGTACAAAGGAAAGGTGGCCATGTACGGTATCCATCCAATAGCCAGGTCAACAGTCATACATCATAATAAATATGTTTGTTTCCAGTTGATATTAAAAAGATAGGTTTTATAAAAACAATACATACAAAATCACATGCACCCTCAGAGGAAGAGGGTTTCATAGGGTAATAGTGGCCAAGAACAAGCTTTCTGTGGCTGGATCATTCTGTAAAGTCACATGTGCAGCCCAGAGTCACAGGGAACTCATACAGATTCAAACGAAAATTATATTAGAGAAACAACTAACAAAAAACCTGCAGTAAAACTAGCATTACAGCCAACCGCGCACAGTTTATACCAGTTACATTATTTAATGAGCTTTGTTAAAATTACATCAGCACAGAGCTACGCTGTGGCCAGAGTATTAAAGTGAGATTATAGTGAGAAGATGTTAGTGCTTGTTAAATCTGAGAAAGGAATCGGCTATTTTTCACTTAAGGTGACCATACACGGGCAGATAAAGATGCCGATATTGGTCGTTTAGGGCTTCCGACGGGTTTTCCCGATCGATATCTGGCCACGATGTCTGAGCCCCTTGGTGTATCGTAATCTGATCGTTCCACCATACGGCCTAACATTCGGATTACCCCCCCGATATAGCCATGCCGTTAGTGGCATATCGGGGAAAGATCCACTCGTTTGGCGATGTCGCCAAACGAGCTGATCTTTGAGATTATGGCCAACTTTAGTCTAGAACATTTTTAAGAAAATAAAGTGAATATATACCCTTCTGTTACACGGATTAGATTATCCCTTTTAAAACTCTTTTCTAGCCAACAATCCTTCATTTTCTGTATTCTGAGAACCTGGCTCCTGTCCCACTGTAAAGTCAACAAAGGTAGAAGCACTTAAAAAGTGAAAATAGAACATGTGAGCATCTACTGCAGCAGCATATTCCTAACTCTCTACTCTCAGTATTATGCTCCTGCAGTAGCTTTGCGGCAGCAATACTGTCTAAGTATTGTACATAAAGGAACATCTGTTTAGTTAATATGGCTCACAACCAACATGATACATACATAATGTAACTGGTCACTCACTTACAGCAATGGTAATTTGCTAGAAAATTAAGACAGAAAAATGGGTATATCTATGTATTTATATATAGGTATGGGAAGTCCGTTATCCAGACAGCTCTGAATTAGGGGAAGGTCACCTCTCATAGACCCCATTTTAATCACACAATTGAAATTTGGAATAATTTCCCCTTTTTTTTCAATAACAAAACCGTACCTTGTACTTGATCCCAAGTAACATATAGTTAATCTGTATTGGAGACAAAATCCCATTGGGTTTAATTGTTTACATTTTTTTAGTAGATTTAAGGCAGTGATCCCTAATCCGTTGCTCCCCAACTCTTTGGATGTTGCTCTCAGTGGCCTCAAAGCCGGTGCTTATTTTTCAGTTCTTGGCTTGGAGGCAAGATTTGGTGCCATAAAAACCAGATGTACTGCCAAACAGAACCTCCTGTAGGCTGCCAGTCCACATAGGGGCTACTAAATAGCCAATCTCAGCCCTTATTTTAGCACCTCAATGGAATTTTTCATGCTTGTGTTGCTCCCCAACTCTTTTTACATCTGAATGTTGCTCTTGGGTGAAAAGGGTTGGGGACCCCTGATTTAAGGCATGGAGATCCAAATTAGTATAGATCCTGAAACACCAGGTCCTGAGCATTTTGAAAACAAGTCCTATACCTGTAATCGTTTTTTTAATGGGGGTAATTTCCATTGAAATTAACTTTGTGTTTCACTTTTGTGTTCTGTTGCACCCAGGTCATTTTTAATATCCAGGTATGATCTGACAATATTAGCCTACATGCTTTTGTTGGTAGACTTTTCTAATTCTTTACATGATTTATGGTCCTTGAACCTTAATAACAGAAACCAACTTTATTTCCTAGTTTGGTGTATTCTAAATCACTTTTTGAGTTTCAGTTCTCTATTTCATCATTTAGGGTACTGGGAAACATGACTTTTTGCAGCCTTGCAAGGCAAGATGTATATGTTTAACCAAGGCAATTCACATTAATCCCATAAGAAAGGTAACGTCTGACATATTGTTGCCTGCACTGTGGGAGATTATGTGCAGGTAACAAAACGTCCCATCTGCCATCAGCAAAAGGGGATGGCAAAGCAGTTGATGTTGACAGTTTCCAAACATGTTAAAGGGATTGTTCACTTTAAAGGGGATCTATGGTCAAAAATGATAATCCCCTTTTGCCTTTGGGGAATGAATATAAACATTTTTCAAATTGCTATGTATTATTTTTTTATGAGCCGGTTTTGTGTTGCTCGCAACGCAATCATAGGGGCTACTAAATAGCCGATTCCCCCACATATTTTCTCATTTCAGCAGCGCTCAAAACCTTCACGGGCCATAGCCATCTCTTCTGCTTGCCCCACCTGCCTCTTCTGCTAGTCCCGCCTACCAATGAAAAACGAGTAGGCAGTCTGGTTGTGCGTGCGCCTTATTATCAAGCGCTGGTCACCACCGTTGCTTGACTGCCTACTCATTTTTCTTTGGTAGGTGGGTGCGACTAGCATAAGAGGCAAGCAGGTCAAGCAGAAGAGGCGGCCACTCTTCCAACCTGCAACTAACCATGCAGATTAACATTAAGTAGTAAAAAGAGAAAAAAAACACACAATTCTCTGGTCATTTATTGGCAATCACACGAAAGTTATGTCCGATAAATAGTAGTGACAGTCTCCCATTGATATAGTCAGATAGGAAATACAAGCACAGGTCTTATCGGTAGAGGATATAAATCTTTTTACCTGTCCAATCGACTGAATGACGGATAACCATGGTACGAAAATCGTGCGGATCTTTGTTGCGTACAATGGTATCTTTTGCGTCTATGGCCTTAGGCCAATACCATACTGGGCTTATTTCAGCCTGTGGATAAATCCAGGCAAAGATTCGTTCCCGACACTCGAATTACCCTCTGTGCCCAGAGTGTGTCTGCACCCATACCAATGCAGTGGCTCCTGGTGCAGACACAGAAGAATACAAATAGAAACATAGGAGCCGTTTCTCAGGCTGAGCTTATATGCTCAAAGAGAAACAGTCCAGTGTGGCAGTAGCTTAAATGTGCCTTGAGCAAATACTGGACTTCAAAGAAGGAGTTTCAGACCAAAATGTTTGCATTGACTTCTGATTACTTGACCCGTGTACAGTTATGTCTGTGTATGTCCCTGTGGTAGTGAAATCAAATATAGATCTCAAAATACATAAATTAACTGTAGATAGAACTGAATCATAATTACAGGAAATGGTAGGTGCATAGAATAAATTACTTTTATATAGGGGTGTATTTCTAATTGAATAAAGATAATGCATCCTTATGACCTGCACAACTAGGTTTCTGTTTTGCTTTTGGGAACTAATAGTTGGTGTCAAGATGCTGCAATGTTGGAAACAGCAAATGCTAAATAAAAAGATGCCATACAAAACAAACCTAATCTAAAATAAGTGCTACTCATATATTATGTATACCTTCTTTATAAGATTAAATAACCCTTTTTTAGCACAATAGCCTCACAACCTCAGCAAAAGAAAAAAAAAGCCACTCCAGCCAAGTCAAAAACCTGGGTATGTAAACAGTCCTGGGACAGAACAAATCTGCAGAGCCTGTGGATATGTCACCCTCAAGCCAGGGGCTTTCCAATATATCAGTGTTCTATAAAACATAGATGTTCAGCCTATGGCCAGAGTCTGTCAGTGGGTGCGGAGAGTTGTGGTTTATAAACACCTGGAGGGCTGTTGGCTGAACTGCCACTACCTCCCATTCACTACAGTGGGTGATATTAAAGTTGAAGCAAGGCAATGAAGGGTCCCCTTACAGGAAGCATATTCATTTACCAGGCCAAGTTAATCACTTGACTTGCAAGGCACATAAGCAAAGAAAAGTTAAAAAATATTGTAAAAATGTACAGGTAGACTGGAGAATACAAAGACACAGAGTACCTGCAAATGGACCTGTAAGTCTAACAATAAGAGGGATCTTAGTTCAGGCAGCATGAAAGTACATCAGGGTATATTAATAGTTGGGTTTTTGTAACTATTATGAATCTAAGTCTAAGGCAGAACTATGATCTTTAGAAGTAGGGGACAGTGGATCCAATAGGAATATCACAATTCTTCAAAAAAATTTTAGCATATGGACTAAAATAATGTAAGAAAGGACCAAAAAAAGCCACATGTTTGCATATCACTACTAAGAATGACTGAAACCAACTGCAGAAAGTGAAGAGCAAGTGCTGAAAAGCGGCATCTTTCCACGTCACAAGCAAACTTGATCCTGTGATTGCTTTCTTTCAAAAGAGCCCTTTATGCAGAGCAACCATCCAGCAAACCTCAGACACCACTCACTACCTTGTAACTACGAGACCAAAGAATAACTTTCTATGGTCTCTATAGTTTATATCACTGGACCCCAACTTATTTTTACCCATGAGCCACAATCGATTGTAAAAAGAGCTTCGGAGCAACACAAGCATGAAAAAAATAATGGGGGTGACAAATAAGGGCTGTGATTGGCTATTTGGTAGAGCCTCCTTTACACTGCCAGTCTAATAGGGGCTGTGTGCCAATACACCTGTTTTTTTATGCAACCAAAACTTGCCTCCAAACCAGGAATTGAAAAATAAGCACCTGCTTTGAGGCCACTTCATTATTTATTGTTCCTTTAAAGACACTGACCATTGCTCGAGTATACACAGGCCTGGGGTCACAAATGTTTTTTTGGCTTCCCCTAAGTACAAGATAAATAAGAGAGGTGCTAATGTGCAATAATATATCAATTACAGGCAGTCAGTATATAGAGACAAAGTAGCATTCAGCTTAAACTTTCTCTAATATGCATTTGTATTATTTCCACACAGTCATCTATACAAAGCAATAATGCATATGGCAACTCCAAAACATTTTTTTTTAAATTGTAAGCTCTATTGAGCACGGCTCTTTTTACATCCTGTATCAATCAGTATGTGTATGCAAGGTGTGCATTAGAAATATACACCATTCCATTGTAAATGGTTGTGGAAAATAGTGAATAAAATATACCCTATTGTAAAATATAAGGATATTATAAGTTACAGAGGAGTTCCATGACCATATAAAAGCACAAGGCCAAGGAACTCTGAGGTGCCTTTTAATATCCTCATATTTTGCAACAGAGGGTACTTTATTTATTATAATACACAGGTTTCAGTGAGTCATGCGACAGAAATAACCACTAAGCTCCGATTATAACCGATTAAATCACTGAGCACTGTTTACAAGGATATAATTTACAGGATATTCATTGCTCTTTTATATTATATAAGTATATATTATATAAATACATTACTATTAATGTGAGTATATATTATATAATGTGAGTATACATTATATAAATACATTACTATTAATGTGAGATTTATGAAATTTGCTTCATAGGAAAGGTGTTATGCCAGAGCAATTGTATGTAAGATGATAAACACTTGTGAACAATAATTTCCTGACTGCTCTAGTTGGGTCATGGTGGTTACAAAATATTAACGGTTAAACTGGAAATCACATGGGTAGCAAAATGCTTTCTACTGTGTTATTTTCCTAAAGGTGCTTATATATAAACACATAAAGCAAAAATGCTCACACTCCAGTGTTATAAGATTTAGGCATGTCTTTCATAATTTTGTCTTTACACAAGAGATACTGTGGTGATTGCAAGTAGAGCAAAAGCCCCAGTGTGTTTATTTGCAAAAAAGTGTAATATTTCAGGGCCTGTCCCTTCACCAGGCATACAGTATATAGAAACTATAATACTGTCACACAATTAACTTACAAAATTAGCAATAAAAATGTAAAATGTTATTACAACCAGACTGTTTCTGGATTTTCGCCCCCAGATTTACTAGTCTAGAGCCCACCAGGTCTGGATGAAGATTTTTTTGTTTTTAAATACATTGTGTCTACTATAAAGGTTGTTAAATTATATTCCCCTTTGTTTGCAGATATCAATTACATACTGCATCTCCCATTTGGCAGGGTAAGGCAGCAATTGTATGTTCATGTTTTAAGTGTTTAATCCTTTGTTTTTGCTACAGTGATACATGTCAGTGATGATTACATTATATATTTTTTATTACAGCGAGTTTTTAAGATATAAAAATTGTGTAGTTTTGAACAAAATATCTGAGAAATGAAAGAACTGGGTCGACCATGGATTATACAATTTTAATATGGACTTTAAACTAACTAAATTTATTTATTTATTCTTATTGCTAATTGTATAAATTAAGCGCTGTATCTCTGAATTTTCCACTGCCTCACTGGTTGTTCCGACACGTTTTCCAAAAAAAGGACATTAAAGTGGCAATGGGTGAATTAAATGAGCAGTCAACCTGTACTGGGAAAAAGGTATCCAGGGAGTGGCACCAGCAGGGAGTTTACACAGGAAAATGCTGAGAGTGTAGCCTTGATTGTCTATGCTCTTACACAGGGATCCCCAACCTTTTGAACCCGTGAGCAACATTCAGATGTTACAGGAGTTGGAGAGCAACACTAGCATGTAAAATGTTCTTGGGGTGCCAAATAAGGGCTGTGATTGGCCATTTAGTAGCCCCTATGTGGATTATCAACCTACATTGAGGCTCTGTTTGGCAGTGCACCTGATTTTTATCCAACCAAAACTTGCCTCCAAGCCTGGAATTGAAAAATAAGCATCTGCTTTGAGAAACTAAGAGCAACATCCAAGGGGGTTGGAGAGCAACATGTTGCTCACGAGCTACTGGTTGGGGATCACTGCT
The DNA here is from genome assembly GCF_017654675.1 of Xenopus laevis. Taxonomy (NCBI): domain Eukaryota; kingdom Metazoa; phylum Chordata; class Amphibia; order Anura; family Pipidae; genus Xenopus; species Xenopus laevis. The sequence goes on from NC_054387.1 coordinate 22,614,596, forward strand.
CTTACACATGGGCATTTTTACGTGCACTCCTGTGCGGTGGCTTTTTTTTTTTTTTTGTGTTCCATGCACTGAACCGAAGGAATGCAGCTGTGATGCAACAAGGATGGTTCTATCTGCATTTAGCAGTTCAGTGCGGTGCCATGGGTATAGCCATAGTAGAAAGAATGGGATGATGGTAACTCATTTGTTCCCAAGCAGTGGGATATGTAAAAAGCCACCACATGGAATTGTGTGAAAAAATGCCTGTGTGTAAGAGCTCACATGCCCCAGCCCCAATCCTTGAATGATTAAAATTGGAGGAAAGTGCATTTTTACTGGATTTTGGTTAAGGAAGCAGTCAGACCAGCAGAACAGTTATCATATACTTTCTGGTACTGAAGGACATGGGGGAAATGACAACTCCTTGATTTAACACTGAACAGTTCAGTGTAAAAATTAAATCTGGGTAAATAGGCTGTGCAAAATAAAAAATGTTTCTAATAAAGTTAGTTAGCCAAAAATTTAATCTATAAAGGCTGGAGTGAGCAGATGTCTAACATAATATCCAGAATCCAACCTCCTTTTCAGCACTCTAACTCTGAGTTAGTCAGTGACTTTAAGCAGGGCTAAATGGGACTTAACTGTTCAGTGAGTTTCCAATTGATCCTCAGCATTCAGCTCAGATTCAAAAGCAAACAGTTATACCCATACACCCCCCCCCACTCAAGTCCCTGATTGGTTACTGCCTGGTAACCAATCCGTGGAAACCAAGATAACTGCAAAGCAGAAAGTAGTGTTCTGTTCTGTTAGACATCCAGTCACTCCAGCCTGATATTGAAAACATTTTTTTTTTTTGCACAGCCTATTTACAGAGTTTTTATATTTACACTGAACAATTCATTTAAATGGGTATTTACCTTTACATCAACTTTTAGGATGTTACAGATAGACTAATAATAAGGAACTTTTCAATGTCTTCATTACTTGAATTAGAGTTTCCTTTCTATTTGTAACCAAAATACAGACTGATCTTGAGGCCTTTTGTATTGCTTATATTTTTTTTAGACTCTCTTCTATTCGAAATTTAAAACAGCTCCATAGTTGCTAGTGTAATCAACATCCAGCAGCCAGGTAACAGTTCAGATTCTAAGCATGCAAGCTACAGAGTGATATATGTAAATATTTAAAGTACAACCACAAAAAAAATATTGCAATTTCTTAGAATTCTGCCGACTACACCAAACAAAGTTTGTTTTAAATACAACAACCCCATTGAAAATAAAGTGCAGGTCATACTAAAAGTTATACTGGCATTTCCCATAACAAAAGAAACAAAGTGTCAGTTAGGGATCATACATGAGCATTCGCGCATGCGTTCTCATGTGGTGGCTTCTTGATTCGCTCTACCATGAGAGTTAAATGAGACTTATTTTTTTATGTAGGTTGTACTGATGGGACCGGGCTAAAGTTCTATATTAGAAACGGCTTATTGCATCTTACCTGCATTTGGTGGTTCACTGTTGCTGTGTCAGTACAAACCTACATTATTTTTTTTTATAATTGATTCTATTAACTCCTGCATTCGGGTGCAGTGGGATGCATTAAAAAAAAAGCCACAGCACAGACATACACAAGTGAAGGCTCATGTGCAAGAGTGTGCAAGTATGGCATACCAGTTAAAGGAACAGTAACATCAAAAACTGAAAGTGTTTTAAAGTAATACAAATTTAATGCAGTGTTTCCCTTCACTGGTAAAACTGATGTGTTTGCTTCAGACATACTACTATTGTTTATATAAATAAGCTGCTGTGTAGCAATGGGGGCAACCATTCAAATGAGAAAATGCTCAGGTTACACAGCAGATAGCAGATAAGCTCTGTAGAACATAATGGTGGTATCTGTTATCCACTATTTACCCTGTGCCATATAGTTTTTTTCAATGTCCACCATTTCTACACAGCAGCTTGTTTAGATAAACTACTTTGTTTCTGAAGAAAACCATTTTCAGTGCAGGGCAACAGTACATTATGTTTGAAGGGTTGACATGCCTACGTGCCAATCCTTGCAGACCTCTGTACTTGTTTTTCTGTACGACCTGTACTGTCTCTTCTTAGACAACCTTGCATAAGTATCATCATGTACTATAAACAATATTATCAGCTTGCCTCAGACAAAATATCTTAGCTAACGCGCATGCACATATTTGTCTCTTTTCTATCTTGTCCATCCTGAAGGATATACCTATTACAGACATATACTATGCTAATAACTATGCGGATACGTCACTATATTGGGACGTCTTTACTTATAACCTATATAAGCCTATGTTTGACCTTCAATAAACGGAACTTGTTATTCTGATCCACTCGTTGGTGTTTCTTTGTGCAAGTTCCCCGGATCCGGAATGCTAGGCATTGTTGGTCAGACGAAATCCAAAGGTTCCAGTAGCCGTCGGTTCGTTGTCCCCTTCAATGTTTTCATTACTTTAAAATACTTTCATTTTATGGTCTGTTTCCTTTAAATCACAAGTTAGTATATAGACTTCTGTACATTATACATCAGAGCCACCTCTGTTTTCAGGCTATTACACAAACAATTTACTTTTATCGACTTGAGGCTAGGATTGCTAGAATCAGAACATGACCTCTCTTTTGAACAAGCATGGAATATTGTTTAGCTGACAGCTGTTGAGAATTGAATCATTAGAAGGTTTTAAGGAACTGCTGATTAACCACATTAATAAAAAAAATAAAAAAAGGCACGAGCCTTTACAACTAAACGGGAAGTATAAGGCTGGAACTACACGGTGCGTGTCCTCCCGATCGGAGGAGAAGGAAGGCTAAGTGGTGAGGTGAAGCTTGAATTTGACTTCTGGTAACTGCAGGGCCCGAAGGCTCAGGATAGTAATTATGGACCAAGGAGGAAGTAGCAGGCACCAAACACAATTCGAGGTATTCAAGGGGTTAAGAAGTAAAACAAAGTCAAGTCCAGACGAAAGGGTCAGTTCAGGCAGCAAGGGTTCCAAAAAGGTTAAACAGGCCATGGTCAAGATCAGAATCAGCAGAATTAACAATATAGCGCACTCAGGAACACACAAAGTAAAACCTATAATCAGGCAATGTCTGTAGGCCTTTGGCGTCCTTTTAAGGGCTGATTTTCGCATTGACGTTGCTCATTGACACTGCACGTTTTGACACCACACACGTCCTGACGCATCGGCGTCAGAATGTCACATCATTCACCGTGGCTCCCCTGGGTTCCGCCATCTTGCCAGCGACGCTGAAGGAGTAAAGAGCCCCAGCGAGTGCTCCTTACACTTTGATAACACAAGACAATGGTACGCAAGGAAATTCTGAGCAGTTACTTGGGTACTTGCTAGCTCACTGGTGGGTGGACAAAATGCTCAAAATAGCCCCTTTCTCACTTGAAAGGGAATCACATGAAAGTGATTGTCATTCGGAAACAATGATTGCTGGGGTTTTGAGTGATAATCATGTGTCAGGAATGTGTACCCAAACTTTTAGGGCTGAATCCCATGGCGTGCCAAGGAGTGACACGTCGCCATGCAATGACACACATGCGGCCTGTTGGATGTCCAGAAGATAAAGGAAGTGAATGAGAAATCCCAGGTAATAACGACATATATCCGACAGTTGGATGAAGACACAGCGTGCAGCGTTTTCATCCAACACGTCACTATGTCATCACATGGTGTTCAGTCCTAACAGGCAGGTACTTGATGCACATGGAAATTGTTGAGTACAGCAGAATATAAAATAATTGTAATTACGGTAATTAATTTTCTTCTATGATCTCGTAAAAAATAATCATATCTTGTCACATGCTTTGCCTCTGCAATGGGTGCAATTTCATTTCAGTCCATAAGAAGCCATTAAAGAGCTTAATAACCTTCCAACACTTTTTTCAGTTCGGTTGTTTTCGGATTGTTCACTAGAAATAAAGATTTTATTCAATTATTGGCGATTTTCAATTTGTTTTCCTAATATTGAGGTATAACGTTTTATTTCTCACCTTCTAATGACTTTCTCATGTATGTATCAACTAAATGTTGAAAGTTTGTAACAATTCCGAATCTGCACCTGGAGCTGCTAGACTAAACACCAGAGACAGGAACATTAAAGGAGACATTTTGTGTAAAAAATAAGAATGTACTAGTACGTTATACTCATTTAGATATAGAAGAATTGTGCTTAAAAAAGTAGTGTTACAGGCTGATGTATTGAATATTTCTGCAAAAACCCTAATAATCCCTCCCTTCTCTTCCACTTCCTGCTCCCTAAATTCCGAGGCTGTGCAGGGGAACCGTCGGCTCTCAGCTCACTGCACTGTAGGACAGGAACCAATCAGCAGCTAGCAGGACCTGATAGGAAACTAAAGCCTGTCTGTGCTTGTGTGACTGCAGGGCTGTGATTCGCTGTCCCCCTCCTTCTGTGCTTCTGGCAGGGACCTTTAGGACGCGCCCACTCCTCATTTGAAAACACAGACAGGGACCAGAGAACATCTATAGGGAACTCCAATAAAGGGGCTATTTTTAAAGATAATATTAATTTTTAGCAACACCATATCCTATATAATAAAGTCCAAGTGTCTCTGCGTCCAGTCCCTGTGTCCGTGGAATTGCGCTACTGCGCATGTGCCCCACGGACCGACACAGGGACTGGACGCAGAGACAGGATCTGTAGGATACACATCCCCATAGGTGCCGCTGCCAACCCGTTGGACGAGCTTGAAGTCCTGCTGCGGGTTCTTGCGGAGGATATCCGCGCTTTCTGTAAAGGAAACCGACAATAAACCAAGGGAGCGTGACGTTTGCAAAGGGAGTCCCGGAACTGAACTCTTACTTTGCGTCGTGCTCCTCTCTCTCCTCCCCTCTAGCGAAAAACCTTTATGCTGCTTCCATAGACTTCAGTCAGTTCTCGGGTTGTGGGTGCAATGTCTCGCATTCACTGCAGCTCTTATACACTTCCTGGTCATTTTTGCACCGTTTGCGAGATGAGACTATGCGCGTGATGTCACAATCTGTCGGCTGAGCCTGAGGGAGTAGCCAGGACAGAGGTGCGGAGTGTGACTGCAGCCGGATGGGGGCGAGAGAAAAATTAGGCGATGGCATGCGGCATTATTTTCTTTAGCACGTATGTGCCCATCAGAAGTGCTAGATCCTTCAATTCATTACTCACGCCCATTCATGCTTCCTCCTCTCCCTTACTTCTGCCGCTGGAGGCAGGGAAAACATGAAGATTCCGGGAAGTGATAGGTAAACAAACAATGCAGTCGGGCAATGCAGTTTCACAATTCTAAATGTGAAGCATGAAATGTTTTGTGTTTCGGTCATTACAGTTTGGGCGCATTTGTTACTAATCTGGTCACTCTGTCATTCTGTGCATAGGCTCAGTGTGGCAGTAATTTGATAGGGTAGGGCAACTTATATAGAAATCAATATAGAGGATTCTCACTGTGTACTGGGTGCTATTCTCGAGCATATCAATTAGACATTGCAAATCACTTGAATGAAACACTTATTGCCCCTCCCCTGACCGCCATGGTAAATTCCTGGACCTGGCTGTGCAGTCACATGTCAGGCTCATACACTAGGCTGATATCCTCTTCAGCTGCAAAATGCACATACCGGATGCTTTATAGATAAATTATTTGTGTGTTTTTGTTAAATGGGCGTGACTTATGAGGGGGAGTGGCCATAAAGTGGGCTACGCGCAGCACAATTTTTTGTCCCTCTTTTTTAGTCTAAAATGTTGGGAAGTATGGTAGATAGACTCACCCTTACGCTTTGGCGTGTTTTAACATTGTGGGTGATAGTCTGAAAAACGTAAATACGTTACCGTTCGCCGACCTAGAACAATTCTGTTTTTATAAATGTTTGACTACATATGTTCTATCGCCCGTTCATTTAACGGGCTTAATGTCTAGTATTACTTATAATTGCCTACAAAATTAGGGTTTTTTCATTTATCCTATATGTCTTCTTTAAAATTTAGCATGATGTATTGTAGAGAGTGATTTTCTGAGACAATTTGCCATTGGTTTTTGAGTTATTTAGCTTTTAATTCACAGCTCTCCAGTTTGCAATTTCAACAATTTGGTTGCTTGGGTCTAGATCACCATAGCAATCATGCATTGATTTGAATAATGAATAGAAGAGGCCCTGAATAGAAAGATGAGCAATACAAAGTTGCAATAACTATAAATCTGCAATTTAGATGGGGTCAGTGAACCACATTTGAAAGCTGGGAGTATTCAGAAGAAAAAGGCAAATAATTCAAAAATTATAAGAAAGAAAAAATTAAGGCCAATTGAAAAGTTGCTTACTAAAAGTGACTTTATAGGTGAACCACCCCTTTACACTTCAGTTTTGGAAAACTGTAAAAAAAAAAAAAACACCCTTTAAGTCATGGCTGACTGGATTCCATTTACCAACTCTGCTAAGAGAAGAGACTTTTCCATAACAACTCTCTAGTCTGGGGACAGATTGTGCAACTGGGTGATATCACCTTTCGGGAAATATTTAACCTTGTTAAAAAAAAAAAAAAAAAATTCGAGAAAAACCCAAGCTGAAATAGAAAGAGCTACAACTTCCCTTCTGGAGACACCTGAAGACTAGCTCTGTATTCCCTTCTCAGGGCTGTGGCACACCAGGAGATTAATTGTCAGTGATAAATCTCTGCTATAAAAGCTTTCCCATCGGCAATAATGTTATTATAATAATAATAATAATATCATTGGTGATAAAACACGTCGCTTCAGTCTCCTCTTGAAGCAACTTCAAGCGATTTTCGCTGGCTGAATCAACCTCTTGGTGTGTCACTGCCCTTAGGGTGAAGACACACAGAGCTACTAGTAGCAGCTATTTGTCATGGCTACAAAATAGACAATAGTGATAAGTGGCTTTGCTAATACACTACATGTGTTAGCAGAGGCAAATCTCCGTATTGTAAGGGCTAGTCCACACGGGGAGATAGCGACGCGTTTGCGGCGACAAAGCGCCGCGACAGTCGCCGCGACCGGCGCAGGCGACAGTTTTGTATGGGCGCCTATGTAAAAACGCCTGTGCTAACCACACGAGGCGATGCGCTTTTCAACAGTCGCCTGAAAAAGCCTGGCGAGGCATTTTCAGGCGACTGTTGAAAAGCGCATCGCCTCGTGTGGTTAGCAAACGCGTCGCTATCTCCCCGTGTGGACTAGCCCTAAATGACAGAGTATTTTGTAGCTCCCGCTAGTAGCTGTGTGTGTGTGTCTGAGCTGCACTAGCAATTAATGAATTGACTTGCATAGGGCAGAACCTGAATTCAGCTTGGAACAGATCCACATAGCTGCAGCTACAGGGAAAGTAAGATCTCTAGTGACAGATGTCAGAGGTCTCCAGTTGGGCTTGGCTTGCCAAGGGATACAATTACATTTATTTCAACACATACTGGGGCTTTCCAGAAGAATCCTTAAACCATTTAAATCACTAAATAATAATAAATTATCATAACCTCTTCGGAACCAGACTGGTTCTCAGCAGTCTTGGCACAATTGTACTACCAGTATAGGAACTTTTAGAAATAAAGTAAAAGTGGAAGGTGGATTGCTTTAAATGCACAAACACAGAACTGTGTGCAGATAACCAGCATAAGAAGCTTTCACACTAATTGAGCCTTTATTCCAATTCTTTCAGGAACAGTTAATATGCTTAGTATTCAAGTGATAGTTACTTTAAGCAATAGGTAATATTCTTTGTATTTTATAGTTTAACCAGCAGTTAATACTCTGTGTCATACAGTATAAGAAGCTGATAACGATTATATATATGGGCATTTCCACTAAATGATCTACAGACATCTCTAGCATGACTCCAATATGACTAAGGCCCTCTGCTTATTTTGAATTACTAAGTCTTTCATGCCACAGGTTGTGGCGGCTATAGCATGTTCATCCCTGAAAATACAATATAGACAGAATAATAATAATTATTTTTAAACACACAAGTTTCAGTGAGTCATGTGACATAACTAAGCACCAATTATAACTGATGACAACACTAAGCAATAATTTACAGGATATTAATGTGTCTTGTGTATAATATACATTATGATTACATACACACAGTTTCAGCTTAAAAGCTGTGTATAAATAACCGTTTATGGCCCACATAATATCACAAGGCCACTGTATTTATTTTTTAACATTTTAACAAATGCTTATTTCAGCGTTTCGGCTGCAAACTCAAGCCGTCTTCCTGAAACGTTGAAATAAACATTTATTATTTTTTACACTTGGATCAAGTCCTGAGAGTGCGGTTCTTTTTTGAATATGTATATATACACACACACACACACAAGAAAAATATACACAATAGAAGGAAACATTAAATAAGACTTTTGAGGCATCAACTTTTATACATTTGTTCAAAAGTCCTAACTAATCCCCAGTGGACTAAAGCAGCATATCTCTAACACGACGACTCGCAGCGAGATGGCATGGCCCTTTGTGTGCAATGATGGAACACATGGAAAGCTCAGCAATAGGAACAGACTAAACCAATGGATGGCCACAATCATACGAAGCCCCTCCCTCCGGTAACCCCTGCACTGCCGGCAGCTCTTTGTTTATAGAAAGATGTGCAACTGAATACCAAATATCCTACTCGTGTTCTATAGGGTGCCAAACAACTCTGGGCAGCGTGAAGCCAAAACAGCAGCTTTTTTACAGGCCCAGCACTCAAGTGCTAAGAATAATGCAGCCAAAATGAACAATTTGGGGTGAAAGACAACATGCAGAGCAAAACGCCATGGAATAGTCTATATGGGCGTAGGCTGGCAGCGCATCCAACATGAAAATACTGACCTGAAGTCCAGAGCGCAAGCCACAGTGCAACAGCTATAAATCCTAGCGCGGCTTTCTCCCTAACCCCTGTGACACCATCCACACACCCAGGCAGCACTCCCGGTGAATGACTGCCAGAACTCGTAGCCACATAAAGACTTCTAGCAGCAGCATTTGGCGAGCTCCTCCCACTGTAGCATAAACACCGCCCCTCAGAGGGGGCTCGTCGTGTTGTAAGGCGGTGCCTGAACGTCCACCCGAACCTTTAGTTGATTAAAGTGACAGAGCAGTCTGCTTAGTGCAATTATGAACAAAACAATGGCCTCTTACAGTCTGAAATGCAGACAACAAAAGCTTTGCCTTGCCTCATTTTATTAAAAGCCATTATGTCACAGTATGTTATCAGTGGATATTATCAGGAAAGAGAATGAATTTTGAGTTCAACTTAATCAGACTGAATCAGCAGAACAAGTCTTTTTCACATGATATTGTTAGTAACAGCCCTGTGAATTGGTGCTGTACCAATAGGATAACAGAATAGCAACACACACAGGGGTGCTAGGAGGCTATGAGAGAACATTGGGGCAAATTTACTAAAGGGCTAAGTGGCTGTCACTAGCGAAAATTTGCCAAAACAACACTTGGCAGGGACATCGCTTTTTTACTAAAAGGTGTAGAGGACAATTTGCTAGCGAAAGAGCTCTAACAAGGTTTGGCACACTTTTGCCAGTCTAATTCACGCTCAGGCGAATGATCGGCTACATTACATTTTTTACCAGAGTCTGTTCCGGCAGGTTATACCTGGCGAATTGATAAGATGAAGCTACATCCTCAACAAACTTATGTCAGTGACATCATATCCTGTATGCCGAAATGTCATAAAAAAGACAAAATGCTGGCGTTTTTCATATTTTAAAGTGGGAATATGTTAAAAGGTTTTAACTGGTAAATATATTTTTTATTTACAATTTTATTAACCATTTGAAGCTCATTCCACATTTGTTTTAGGGTGGGCTCATGTCTACGACAATAGTGGATCTCTTTAGTCTTTATTTTGCTTCCTTTGGACATTTTTAACAATTAGTGGTCACTTCAAGCAATTTCACCAATATCACTACTAAAGACATATATATGACCTACTGTATTTGTACCCGCCCTATTTAAAGTGGACCTGTCACCCACACATAAAAAGCTGTATAGTGAAATACATTTTCAAATTAAACATGAAACCCAAATTCTTTTTTTCTTTAAAACATCCATACCTTTTATAAACTAATTTAAAAGTCTCAGAGGGGCAGTCAATTACTTTCACTTTCCATCCAGTACTATCTAGATGTCACTACTTTCCTTACATTCCCCCTCCCTCCTCACACTCTATATTTGTGTAGGGTACCATGTATGGGCATTAGGTCCCCCATTCTGGCGCATACACAAGATTTTGGGGTGATAAACAACTTGCCTTGTCACAAAATGGCACCTTCTTGCTTACTATAATTGTGAATTCCAAGACTGAAGGAAACCTGCCTCTTTAGTTATGCCTAGAAACCTCATATCATGTCACCAATCCCACCCCCATCTGTTACCCTTCATGTCATCAATATCTTTCTAGAGGAAAAAGTTGCAACCCTAGCTGCACCAGAAACATATTTTGTATTGAACAGGAAGTTTGACACTTTCAGCATAAACAACCACCACAATACCCTCTACACCAAAGGTGAGAGAAGATGGACTGTGCTGTGTCATGAAGTTTTGGGGCTAGTGCAAGTGTGCTATATATTACTGGGGGCACTGTATTATAAAATGGGGGACACTGTGTATGGGGTGCCTCTGTATCTGTCTGTCTGTATCTGTTCCATTTAATCACATGACCTTACATTTTGGGGAAATATATTTTCTGAGGTGAAGGCTTCCACTAGATTCACAAAATGTATTTCTGACATACTAAGTTATTATACTTGATGTTTACTCTGCATTTATTTTGCTGTGTTTGTCAGGGATGTTATACACTATACATGACACTATTTTATCTCGGCTCTTACTGGATTGTATAATGTATAAAAGTTGGTATACAAAACACACACACACACACACACACACATATATATATATATATATATATATATATATATATATATATATATATATATATATATATATATATATATATATACTGTTCAAGAGGGTATTCAAAAAATTTATTGCAGCATCACTGTGCTTTTGTGGAAGCACAGTGATGTTGCAATAAATATTTGGTGAATTTAAAAAGATCGGTGTGCTGGTCCCTCTTCAACAATTATATACATTTACTTGGCCAAGCACCCGTAAAGTGGAAGTCAGAGACAGAGTGCGGGTACCTTCCGTATTAATATATAATACACAAAAGCCATTAATATCTTGTAAATGATATCCTTATAAATGGTGAGTTCTGATATCATCAGTTATAAATGGTGAGTTCTGATGTCATTTCTGTCACATGACTGAAACTGAAACGGAGAGAGAGTAAGAGAATTCATGCAGGGATACTATTGACCATAGCTTTGGTTTAAAGGATGCCTATAATCTAAAACATGTTTCACCAACTATAGATACATTCCAGATGGGGCACACAATAATAATTGTTTTAAAGGAGAACTAACACTTAACTAAAGAAGTTGGGCAGAAATTTTGTACATTATATTTTGGGCTTCTGTACCAGCCGAAGGCAACCACAGCCCTTTAATGGGGAAGATCTGTGTCTTCAAAGATGCCCCAGTTCCCCGTCATCTTTGTTTATTCACTGCACATGCTTTGGGCTTAGGGAAAGACACACAATATACTATAATTATATGTAATATATATATATATTTATATTACAATATAAGGCTGATTAGTACGTAATTCGGATTATTGGTACATAGCAGCACAGAAACCAGCACAATTAGCATCATAATTTATTCACCAGCTTCGTAATATCAGTTAACAGTCTTACCTATTTTCTGATTTGTGAAAACTCCTACGTTTAGCTTCTAAACAGCTGCTCAAAGCTCACTGAGCATGTGCGTGTAAAAGACTTTTAACAAAATCAAAGATAGGGAGTTCCTGTGACAAGTTTGAAATCACTGCTATAGAGATGCTGAACTTTTAGGCTGGTTCAATAAGTTCAGCATATAAAATATGGCATTTTTAGCCATATTTTGTTTTAGGGTTCAGTTCTCTTTTAAGAAATCTATCAAGCACTGTGGCTTGTTCACTGGGAGGGACCTCCTGGTATGGAAGGCCTCATTGGGGCACACACATTTTCTTAATAAGGTGACTATAGCACTCTATAGGGGACTTTGCTTTAAAAAATGCTATTGTTTCCCCCAACTGCTCTGAAGGCCTGCACCTCCGGTAGGTGAAATTTTTTTTGCTGATCTTTGATTAGCCTTCCCAAACTCAAAAGTCACCCTCCGCCTATGATCAACTTGTCTCTTTTCTAAAAGTTTGGGTTTAAATAGGACCCTGTAATGTGGCGTACGAGTGGCTTTGATAACAGGCACCTCCTCTTCCTCGAGCTCCCTCTGGTGGCCATGCAGGCAATAAGGTGCGGGAGTTCTTTTGGAGAAAGATATAACCTTTTCAGCACTGGATTCCAAAGCCTCCTCACGCTTTCGTTTTTTTCCCTGTGACAGGTTGAAGGGTTTTGGGATTGTGTATCCTCGTTTAGGAATCTGAACCTGTGGGTACAGCCCAAGTAAATTACATTTGTGCTCCCACACAACAAATCCAATGATAACCCCCACACTGCTAAACTCACCGATAGCGGTTGGTGTCTCCTTAGTGATGCAACAAATTTCACCATGTTACAGTCATTTCTCTCAGGTTGATTGGACCCATGCTCAAGTTGATCATTGGTTTTACAGAGAAAATCCACTGGTTTTGTGACTGGAGGGTCACCATTATTCAAAGACTGACCTGAGACACAGAAGGGGGGGGGGGGGTGAAGCCATGCAATAGACACAGAGCCAATTAGTTATACCCTCATATTGTACTGTCTAAAACACTGTGGTACAGAGGCCCTAAGTTTTACCAGTGTTTAATCCATATCCACTTTAAATCACACCCATGTTACCACAAGAATTTTTAAGACCATATCCAAGTTCAGGGTGGTAGCACATCAAAGAACAAAAAAACAAACGATTGGTGCTCACTGCAGGGATATCACTCATCACGAATATGTGAAACATTAAAGTCATTTTAAGACATACCCTTAAATCCATATGCCTCCTCCCCTGTGGATAACACAGTACATGATTAAATACCTTAGGGGCCCTTGATAACTTCCAAATGCTAACAAACCCCCAGAACAAATGCTACCAGGCTCATGTCCCACAAGTAGCATAGGGCAGGCAGAGTATGGCACACACAGGGAGCATGGGGCAGGCAGAGTATGGCACACACAGGGAACATAGGGCAGGCAGAGTATGGCACACACAAGGATCATAGAGCATGAAGAGTATGGCCGACACAGGGAGCATGGGGAAGGCAGAATACTGCAGGAGACAGAAACCTATCAGGACCACTTTAAAATGAACAGTTAATACAGTGCTTCACAGTACTGGAGGCCCTCCAGCAGTTTGAATGAGATGTGAACAGTGCAGGGCTTTACAGGTGTGAACAGTACCGGACTGTGAACAAAAGAGGTGTTACAGATGTGAACAATACAGGGGGATTACACCAGTTAGACAGCATTGGTCAAATGAGAAAAAATATGGCTCCTGCCTACCATATGTACAAATACAAAAGGAATGTTCTGAGTACAGTATGAGGGTATATCTTATTTTGTACACAGTCAGGAAAATATAGTCGCTCCCACCAACAGGTACACACCTGCTCTAGTTATGGCAGCTTTCATGGAATGCTCATTTTTCTTGAGATTCTTTTGAAGTTCTTGTATCTTCTCAAGCTCTTGCTGTTCTGCAATTTTAGGCTTCACCAGCACATTCCTACTCCTGAAAAGAAACTTGTATGACATATGTAAATAGGCAATGACACATATCTACTGGGAACCAATCCATTAGGCTCCAGCACTGTACAACTTGGTGGTTATTTTACAGTAATAATCATGTAGTCAGGAGCAGTGCTGAACTAATGTTCCCCTCAACTTGGATGGACACAGCTGTAATATATTCTCCACAAAGGTATAATAGGATCAGAGAAGATATATGGATGTATTTAGGGTAATATAGATAGACAAGGCTGTGACTCACATGAGCCTTTCAAAAGGGCGATTCTTTATTTGCATCCAAGTTAACAGCCCAGCAGCCTTTTCCCATAAAAGAGCAATATGGATCTTGATATCAGTGGTTTGTAGCTTTGCTGAGCATTAAACCCCTACCGCACCATACATGCATGAGACAGATATTCTTTCCTGAGCAGGTTGAGTTACTGGGCCCCAGCAGAGAATGGTAACAAATCATTTCTACAGACTTCAGCAGGAAGGAAAGTGGTCAGTCACTGGGGCTGATGAAGTTTCAGTAGCCATACATACCCCTTTAGTTTGCACAGCGGGGAGTCAGCCTGTGGTGGCTCATTCTCAAGATCTGACTCTCTCATTTTTATGAGAAGCTTTTCCCGATGCTTCCTGGACATGAGCCTGGTTGATCTGTTGGAGGGAGAAATGAGGATAGGTGAGAAAAGCAAGATAACATGGCATAGCAGAAATCGGATTTCACTGTATTGAAAGGAAACAACCCCTTAAACATTACAGGTTCAAAACATAAAACAAAATATATGTAAAAACGCTGCTTTATCTAAAGGAAAAAAAATAGGGTACAGATGGATAAATAATGGCATAGCAGAACCTATATGAAGAGGGAGTGTGTTAAAAAACATGGGACAGAAAGAGGAAAGAAAAAATCAAAAGCAGAGAAAACGCCAAAGGAAAATTAGTCCTTTAAAAGAGAAGTAAACAACAGAAGGAGCAGCAAAATGAGAAGTGCTTGTGTGCCAGTACCCACTGCTTCTCATTGTATAATCTTTTTAGTGCAGGAACACTTTAAGTGTTTGAAATGTAGGCCTTTAAGTAACACCAAAAAATTTAAGTGTTTTAAAGTAATGAAAATATCGTGTACTGTTGCCCTGCACTGGTAAAACTGATCTGTTTGCTACAGAAACACTACTATAGTTTATATAAACTAACTGCTGGGGTGGAGATTGAAAAAAGGCTATATGGCACAGGTTAAATAGTGGATAACAGATAACACCATTATGTTCTACAGCAGGGGTAGGCAACCCCAGGCTCCGGAGCCTCATGCGGCTCTTTATCCTGCGGCTTTGCTTGACATGTCATCTATACAGCCCTCACACCTGCTGGCGGCTTCTTGAGTGTGCGACCGCGGTAAGCTAGCGGTCAGCTTACCGCGGTAGCACACTCAGGAAGCCGCCAGCAGGTGCGAGGGCTGTACAGACGTCCCTGGAGTGACAGGCAAGACCGAGCCGCAGCAATATGATTCATCATGGTCCTTACCACGGTCACACACTCAAGACAAGACACGCAAGACAACAGAGGGAAAATCATCATGGAGCTTCAGAAACCGAAGTCACATTAAACAGATGAGAACAGTAGCATTTAATAGGGCTATTCAGTGTTTAATTTATTTCAAAGTAGGCCTACACATACACACTGCACTTCTGTTTGTTGTATTCTGTTGTTGTAACAGTTAACATTAAAAAAAAGGTTACAACTTTTAAAAGTTTATAAACTGTGTTATGTTTTGCGGCTCCAGACTATTTTTCTTTAGTGGAAGAGGGGGCAAAATGGCTCTTTTGATAGTAAAGGTTGCTGACCCCTGTTATACAGAGTATATTTGCTATCTGTTGTGTAACCTGAGCCTTTTCTCAGGTTACTCCCCCATTGCTACACAGCAGCTTATTTGTATTAGGGATGCACCGAATCCACTATTTTGGATTCGGCCGAACCCCCAAATCCTTCGCGATAGATTCGGCCGAATACGAATCCTGCTGAAAAAGGCCGAATCCCAAACTCAATCCTGGATTTGGTGCCTCCCTAATTTATATAAACTATAGTAGTGGTTCTGAAGCAAACACAGCAGTGTTACCAGTGCAGGGCAACACTGCATTATATTTGTATTACTTTAAAACACTTTTTTGATGTTACTGTTCCTTTAAACAGGTGTAGTCTTATAATCTTAATCAAGATCAAAAACATCTGCTGCTTATTCTATTTATCCAGTGTCTAGTGTTTCTAATGAATCTGTAAAATATGACAGATAAAGCAAACTACTGTGACACAGGTACACAGCATTGTCCCCAAGCCCAAAAAAAAAAACAAAAAAAAAAAACAACTTACCGCATTGACGGAGATTTCACATCACAAAAATGTATAGTACTCTTGGAGACTGCCTCCTTTGAAAGGGTTGTCAACACCTTTGCGCTTGTGTTCTGTTAAAGGAAACAGACTTGTTTAACTGGAGCAGCCTAATGCCCCCTGCCAATTGTAAGGCTGCTTCTTTAGAACATGCTAATATATTCATGCTGCACTGTATCAGCATTGGGGTCCCTTACACTCCCAGCAGAAACACATTTATTTGTCACTTACCAGAATTCACAGCAGAAGTTTCAAAGCGTGGCCTCTGGTTTGGGGGAGTATTAAGTGCATTGGTCACTCTGTCTGCAGAACAAAAATTGGCAACAGATTACATATGTGGTATAAACTGGTCCTCAGGCCAAGTCCACCAAGCCACTTGGATAGATGTCCAGTTAGGGGGTGAATGCCCATTTGATTTTATGCTTCCAGGAATATCTAGAAGATCAGAGAGTGGGGTCTGGAAGTGAGCACTTATGTTGCTGGAACTATGGGCGAATTCCCAATTCACCAATGTTTTATATATCAAATCTTATGTCCAAAGGGCCCTGACCTCCAAGTGGGGCTTGAACCTAAAAGTCAGACAACTACTATTAGCGAAGTAGCCCAGGAGCCCATGCCACTGACACTCAATTACATCATGCATTTGGAGCTAGGTTACAATAAAGACATTAGGGGTGACCCTTATATCCTTGGTAACCAATCAGAATGGGCAGACTATAGAGTAGATGTTCCCACGCTGTAGGACATGGAAACAACCTTGGAAGGCATCATCAATTGAATGAAGATAATTTCTCAGTGGCTGTGTCAGTTTTTTTTAACTTAATTTCTTGGTTCAGGGCTATATGTGTATTGGTAGCTCTTCCTACACAAGTAAGTCCTATATGCAGGCAGCAGTACTGTAAAGAGAAGACATGGAAAGAGCATAAAGGCCCCCATAGACGCGACGATTCTTCTTTGCGAAACGACCGATTTCAGCGCAGCCCGACCGATTCGTCAAATTATCGTGCGGTTAGTGGGATTCAAACGATCGTACATCTTACGATTTTTCGTCCGACATCTGCCAGGAAATGATCGCCAGGTTAAAAATCTTTGTCGGTCCAGTACAATCTATGGATGTTTGCAGGCCAAGCAGGCAGCTCCCCTTTGTTTTCCTGGTAAATTTCGTTTAGTTGATGGACAGTTCGAACGTTCGTACGATGGTTCTCAGAAGATCTTGGTCTCACGATGTGGATTGGATCTGTTGAAAATCTGTACATCTATGGCCAGCTTTAGGATTGGAGAGTAGGGTAGAACAAGTGGGGATTATTAGAGAAAACCAACAGAGATCAAGAGGGCCTAAATGTACAAATGAAAATGGCAGAAGAGGGGAAGCTCCAGAATGAGATGAGGGGCCCAGATGTGTTTAGGTAGAGAGAGAGGTACAGCTATGCACCTAGCAATGCTCCAATTAGAAAATAAAGGGCACACGTGGGCACTGGAAATCAGAAACAAAGGACATGGCACACACAGGAGTTAACAGCTAAAAGGATCTACAATACAGGTGCGCATAGAGTCCCTCCTTACAACATATAAGTATGTTGGTGTAGGGAGCCTGCCCAAATGTTAAGCAACTCAGGGAGTCTGAGCAAAGAAAATCTGAGCTATGCAAATGTGAGGGAGGAGTCAAGGCACTAGAGAGGCTGCCACACGGAGAGTTCTAACCCAAAGAATGAAACAAGGGTGCACTCAAACAGCCAGGGAAGGCTCACCAGGGGATAGTCTGCACCTCCAGCAGCACTCATGCCAAACACTTCATCACATTCAATATACAGATCCCCCCAACCCAATTCCCAGCCAATACTTGACTCTACGCCCCTCCCATTCTAGATCCCCAAGGAATCTCACCTAACCAGGAGTCAGCATTGTGATCCTCATGGAAAGAACTAAAGTTAATGTATGTAGAAGGGGCATCAAAGGTGTAGGGATCCAGCATGTCTGCCATAGCAACTGGGCCACTTACAGGAAACTGTCTCACCATTGCATGTACCTGTGAGAAGATGATGCCAAACCGGGCATTACTGGGACTGACAGGGGATTATACCAGCAATTCTACTATTCCCTCCGCACATCCCTGAAATAGCCCTCGTACGTGTTTACTCTAAATATCCCACCCAGAATACCATATCCCTGTATTATCCAGTCGGCACCCCATATTTATGTATATGCCAGTAAGCAGCCCATATGCTTGTATATTCCAGTCAGCATCCCATTTGCTTATATAACCCAGTCAGCACCCCATATCATTATATATATCCTAGTCAGAACCCCATATCCGTACGGAACACAGTCTGCATCCCATATCCTTATATAACCGAGTCAGTACTATCCTTATATAACCCAGTCAGCACCCTTTATCATTATATGTCCCAAGCAGCAACCCTATCCTTAAATAACCCAGTCAGCACCACATATCCTTAAATAACCCAGTCTGCATCCCATATTCTTACAGAACCAAGTCAGCACCCCCTATCCTTATATTCCCATTCAACACTATCCTTATGTAACCCAGTCAGCAGCCCCTATCCTTCTATAACCCACTCTGCACCCATATCCTTATATAAGCCAGTCTGCATCCCATATGCTTACAGAACCCAGTCAGCAGCCCGTATCCTTATATAACCCAGTCAACACCCCATATCCTTAAATATATACTAGTCAGAACCCCATATCCTTACAGAACCCAGGCTGCATCCCATATCCTTAGATAACCGAGTCAGCAACCCATATCATTAAATGTCCCAATCAGCAACCCATATCCTTAAATAACCCAGTCAGTACCCCATATACTTATATAACCCAGTCTGTATCCCATATGCTTACAGGACCCAGTCAGCACCCCATATACTTATATGTATATCCTAGTCAGAACCCTATATCTTAACAGAACCCAGTCTGCATCCCCTATCCTTATATAACCCAGTCAGCAACCCATACCCTTAAATAACCCAGTCAGTACCCCATATACTTATATAACCCAGTCTGCATCTCATATGCTTACAGAACCCAGTCAGCACCCTCTATCCTTATATATATCCTAGTCACAACACCATATCCTTATAGTACTCAGTCTGCATCCCCTATCCTTATATAACCCAGTCAGCAACCCATATCATTAAATGTCCCAATCAGCACCCCCTATCCTTATAAAGCCAGTCAGCACCCCATATCATTATATATATCCTAGTCAGAACCCCATATCTTTACAGAACCCAGGCTGCATCCCATATCCTTAGATAACCATTCAACACTGTCCTTCTATAACCCAGTCTGCATCCTATATCCTTACAGGACCCAGTCAGCACCCACTATCCCCTGCACCACATATCCTTCTATAGTCAGCATCCCGGACGAGGAAACAAACCCAACCCACGCAGCATAACACAAACACCTCCATACCTTCGTTACCAGGTTAAATAGAGAACGCCGTCAAACAGACCAATCGCCCCACTTGACGTCACCGAACGCTCCGATTGGATGCAATTGGACGAATTGGAGGGCACGCACACAGGTTGCTAGGAAATGTAAAACAACTAGATAGCCGGATAAACATCTCTCGTGGTTCATTAGAAGATTGTGGTCGTTAGCTATATTGTATATAGAGCTATATTACATTAAAATTACTTGTGGAGGATGGGAAAATGTAGTAAGGAAGTTTCCGCAACCTAAAAGATTGTTTTTGTTTTTTTTCCTTTTGATCCTGATCATGATAAAAGTTGGGATCTTGGATTTTGTTAGAAGTGTCAGTGGCCCAGCACATGCTCCCTGTGCTTTGGGCAACTGTAGGGAAGACAGTGTTGGACTGGGATGCCAGAGGACCACCAGAAAGCCTTAGACCTTGGGCTCACCGAAAAACCTAAGACAGTGGACCGTTCCAAACTATTATTCCTCCTCTCCTCACTCAACCTCTTTATTTTCCTACTTTTTTATATATACTTACAATATTGTCCCATTATTAAGCATTTTCCCCCAAAAAGAAATAGGGAATGACCATGAAATAGGCCAAATGTTTAGAAACAAGAGGGCCCACTAACACCTGGACCCCCCGGGAGTTTTCCTGGTATCCCGGTGGGCCAGTTCAACACTGGCTGAGGCAGTTGTACATAAAAAAAAAGTGTTCAGTGGGTATCATTTGTGAATCTGCCACTATGCCATTCTACTATTAATTCTGGGGGTATTATACATGGAATTGACTCTGTGCCATTTTACTATGAATTCTGAGGGTATTATACATGGAATTGCCTCTTTTTCATTCCAATATGAATTTGGGGGGTATTATACATGGAATTGCCTCTGTGCCATTCTAATATTAATTCTGGGGGTATTATACATAGGATTGCCTCTGTGCCATTCTAATATGAATTTTGGGGGTATTATACATGGAATTGCCTCTGTGCCATTCTACTATGAATTCTGGGGTATTATACATGGAATTGCCTCTGTGCCATTCAACTATGAATTCTGGGGGGTATTATACATGGAATTGCCTCTGTGCCATTCTAATATGAATTCTGGGGGTATTATACTTAGAATTGTCTCTGTGCCATTCTACCATGAATTCTGGTGGTATTATACATTAAATTGCCTTTGTGCCATTCTTCTATGAATTCTGGGGGTATTATACATGGAATTGCCTCTTTGCCATTCTACTATGAATTCTGGGGGTATTATACATGGAATTGCCTCTTTGCCATTCTACCATGAATTCTGGGGTATTATACATGGAATTGCCTCTTTGCCATTCTACCATGAATTCTGGGGTATTATACATGGAATTGCCTTTGTGCCATTCTACCATGAATTCTGGGGTATTATACATGGAATTGCCTTGTTGCCATTCTACCATGACGATGATCATCAGGCCCTAATCTGGGATATTCAGCAGATGCCAAGATCCATTGAGGGTCCCATATTGGCATACACAGCAGAGAAAGAAATCAATGTGCAGTGGACAAGCACCCAGCTTGACTGGATTGCTGTTTATTACAAAGGGTCTGGAGATCCTGCATGTGTGACTCTATTTATTCCTTACTCTTTTAGCCCACTCCGCCTGCCCCTTTCCTACAGGATCTTCCGCTTCTCAAGGCCTACAGTTTTTATACATCCAGACTTTCCCATCTTTGGTCTAAGCCAGAAGATCCTCATTCTACTCCCAGAGCCTTTCACTACTAAACATTATTGTCCAGATAAACCAAGTCCTTCTGTCTGGTTTGACAGTATATGACACAACTCTGTTACATGGAGGAATTAGTGCTACTTAGTAAATCAGGCCCTGTTTTTTAACCTGCAACATTAAAAGGGATTCCTTTCCCTGGTCAGTCCCCTGTACTTAGCCTTGAGTGTATTTCAGTTGTGGATTATGTGGGTGGGATGGTAACTATTGTACTGTAAAATGACTTGTGCCTACTATCCACATATTTGTGTGTATTTGTAGTGCTAACATGTTATTTCTATTTATTGTCTGACGTTAAATGAGTATCAGGTTCCCTCCATTGATTAGCAGCAATGATTTCACATATTGCTTTTTTAGATATGGACTCTGTACTACTGGTTGCTCTTTGGATGCTTCTCTCCTGTGTCTCACTTGCAGCTTGTATTTTGGGCAAGACATATCCCTAATGAATGATAGACCCTATGAAAACCAGGAGAAAAGATTAAAGGGGAACTATTGCAAGTGGGAGAAAAGGGGGCCTGCATTTAGTAGTCTGATATGCAGATTTTCTCTTTATCCAGGGTCCATGGTCCCATTTTCTTATTGGTTGCTAAAAAGTAGCTAAAGGGCTGTATGGACATATACATTAGATGTTCCCCCACATTAGGGATCCCTCCATCTCTATTCCTACTGCAGCTTCCCAGATAAGTACTGCAGTATTTTTGCACTTGGCTTTCATTGAAGTACAGTAACAACTACAAATTGTATTGCATTAAAGATGTAGTGAGAAGCATGTTAGATGGGAACAGGGGCCTCTAGAGGAACAGAAATCGTCGCCTTCATTTTGGCTGAAAGAGCTTTGGTGACTTGTCAATCAACTAAGCAATCCGAGAAAGGGAGGCACCCAAGCTACAAAGAAGAGTGAGGGGTTTGGCAGAGAACTTAAAGGACCAGTAACATCAAAAAAAATTTTTTCAAAAATTCGTTAGTACATAACGAAAAAATAACACCAACACAAATTAAAATTTAAAATAGCAAAGCCTTTATTAAGAAATAACCTTACAGAAACTCCACTTCCTGTCCTCTTCAGAAAAGGCGACCATCCTTCCTGCAGCGCTCGATTTGTCCTCCCTGGCTAGCTCCAATATTCTACTGACAGCGTGTGAAGTGAGGTGAAGAGAGTTGAAGCTGCGGATCAAGACCCTGCGGGACCGACACATGAAGACCTTTCTGCTGTGACACGACGGGGAACTTGTAGAGGAGACGCGTATAGAGCCAGTCGAAGTGTTTTTGTAGCGGCGGTGAACCTGTAGCCCCGTGTGACTGGGGAGGAGTCGGTACGAGATGTATCTCTTTATGCCCTTGAACTTGGTCTGCTTCGTGGGCTTGTCTATGTTACAGCGGAACGGGTAGGGATTCTCCTGCCACTCAGGCCCGTCCGGCCCCTGCACCAGACACAGCTTGTCCCCGTCATGCACGAACCCCGCCGCCTCCCCAGTACGAAAGCCTCCCTGCCGCTCTTCACGAAGGCCGAGAAGCGGTTGAGGTTGCGGCTGACCGTGGCTGAGCCTTTGCCCGGGGCTTGTGAGGAGGCGATGGAGGCGGAGGTGGAGTAAGGGCTGGGCGGCAGGTCGGAGCGGGTGGATAAGCGGAATCTGCTGCTGCCGGAGCCTTCGTAGTCATGGTAACCGCCCGAGTAACTGCCACACGTCGGACCAGCTGGTTCCTCGGCCGCAGTGGAGCTACTGTCGTCCCATTCGTCGTCCCATACTGGGATCAACTGTGTGCAACCGGGAGGGCATGGGGACAGAGATCCGGAATCAGGACTGCGTCTCTCAACCGGAACCTGAGTTTTTCCTGAAGTCGCTCTGCCAGGTTCTCTTCTCAGTCAGCCGGGTGACACCTCAGCGATCCGCTGCCTGTGGAGGGTGAACCGCTTGCTCCCAGGAAACTGTCTGCATCTTTGGCTGCCTGCACCAGTTGGTTTTCTTGCACTCGTACAGCAGAAAGGTCTTCATGTGTCGGTGCCACAGGGTCTTGATCCGCAGCT
Source organism: Xenopus laevis (assembly GCF_017654675.1). NCBI lineage: Eukaryota > Metazoa > Chordata > Amphibia > Anura > Pipidae > Xenopus > Xenopus laevis. The sequence continues at coordinate 22,638,002 of NC_054387.1, forward strand.
TCAACTCTCTTCACCTCACTTCACACGCTGTCAGTAGAATATTGGAGCTAGCCAGGGAGGACAAATCGAGCGCTGCAGGAAGGATGGTCGCCTTTTCGCCGTTTCTGAAGAGGACAGGAAGTGGAGTTTCTGTAAGTTATTTCTCAATAAAGGCTTTGCTATTTTAAATTTTAATTTGTGTTGGTGTTATTTTTTCGTTATGTACTAACGAATTTTTGAAAAAAAAAATTTGATGTTACTGGTCCTTTAAAAAAGACTCTTGCCTGAGAACTGGAAATCCAGCTCTGTTTAATCAGTGCCTGTGATAAAAATGACCAATCACAATTTTTTTTGTTACATTTCAAAACACCAATGCTAAACGCAGTTACAATAGGAACCAGATGAAGGCTCCCTAAGTGCTACATGATCCAGAAGGAGGTTAAAACCAAATGTCCAGAGCCATTTTTATTTCCAGTCGAGAGAGAATTAAATTCCTTCTTGGTTCCAATGGGGTTATGTAATAAAAGGCATTACGTTTGCCCAGGGCAGTAACCCATAGCAACCAATCAGCAGGTAGAGTTTACTGCTCCTGGGAAAACTTAGTGAATTTTTACATATGGGGGCAATCGGACCAGTCCCTGGATCAACCTGTACTGAGCTAATGTCAGTAACCTTACATTTTCTCACTTGCTAAAAAGTCATCCCACCCTTTCTCAAAGCTATCTGATAAATCTGCCATTACAACTGATTCTGGGAGAGAATTCCACAACTTCACAGCTCTCACAGTAACAAACCCTTCCCAAATGTTAAGATGGAATCTCCTTTCATCTAATCTCAGTGGGTCCCTTGTGTCTGCTGGAAGGATATACTGGTGAATAAAGCATCAGAGAGTTTATTGTATGGTCCCCCTAGTATATTTATACATAGTTATCATGTAACTATGAACAACCCCAATTTGGCCACACCGGATACCATCCATTCTCTTCATCAGCTTAGTTCTAGTTCTACTGCAATAATATCCCTTTAGGAGCTCTAAAACTGTCACTAGGTGGCACAGTGTGGCCCCTGTCCCATTGTTCCTGTTACAAGACTCTGCATGATATATTTTATTGCTGCTATATTAATATTTGCTTTGTTACTATAAGCTGTTATAGATGGCCTGGGCAAGGAGTTCTTACTCCCAGCAACTCCCTAATCCTAAACTCTGCCTAATCTTGAGCCTAACCTTTCAGTTCCCCTCTGGGAAAAAAGGTCCTACTCTGGGGAAAAAAGGACCCAGCCTAGCTGGCCAACTCAATCCCTGGGGTTTAGAAAAACCTCACCTACATATGCATACCTCCAAAATGTCCCATTTTTAGAGGGATAGTCCCTCTTTTGACAGCTCAACCTGCAGTCCCTCATTTGTACTGGAAAGACCCGTTTTTCTCTGCACTGAACAGCCAGAAAAATAAACAAAGATTCTACCTTAATCGGCTTTTGGCAGAGAGCCCAGAACAACCACAGCAGAAGATAAGATACTTTTGTAACAATTTCTAGATAAGCAAATAAGCAATTGTAATATAAGATAACAGGTCCCTTGGGAAAAGTTAGACTCACAGCTTAAAGGGCAATTCACCTTATTAGCAAAACTATAATAACTGTAAAAATTGAAAACTTTCGTAACCTGGCAAATTTTGTAAAATGAACATGGTAATTAGGGCGTGGCCACAAAAACAGGCGTGGTCAAACACAATTTTGCCATGTTACATGCGCCAACTTTTTTGTCCCTCTTTTTATTTCCAAAATGTTGGGAGGTATGCATATGTCTAAGTATCGGCTATGAGCAAACCTAGAAAATAGCTGCTTCTATACCAGTATGTAGCTCATCTAGCTGGGGTATATCTTGCTTGTGAGCTTAACCCTGTCCCTGACATCATGAATCAGAAATGAATATAGTGTATATGAGGAGCACTGCTGCCCTGCAGAACTGGGGTTGAAGGCTCAATTCCATCCAGAAAATGATCTGCAACCCCCTGTTCTAGACTTCTAACCTCAACCTGGGTAAACCAATCAGTTTATACCTATACCACTTTTATATTTCCCATTCTCTGTATTTAGTTCATGCATTTCAAAAGGTTTTCTGCCATTGATGCTTTTAACTGTGCTTCTGATTGGGGCTCCTAGTGGGCGGGACTGTTACTGTTGGCAACCCCAGCTTTTCACTGTGAGCAGTGAGAGTTGGGAGATTGGGAGAGACAGATCAGCTAGTGATTTAGTTTTCAGGAGATTTTTCAGTGACCCAGGCAGCCATTTATTGGAGTAAGTTAAGGGTATATCATGTGGGGCAATCTTATTAATATTCCATTAACACAGCTATCTAAATTAATAGGTTTCCATCCACTGCTTGTTTTAACTGTCCCTCTGAGTTCTTAACCAATAATCTGCTTGGGGCTCCTAGTGGGCGGGACTGTTACTATTAGCAACCTCAGCATTTCACTTCCTGAGGATCAGACATCAGTGACAGTTTGGAGATTTGGAGAGACAGAGCAGCTAGTGATTTAGAGAGAGAGAGTTTGCAGGAGATTTTTCAGTGACCCAGGCAGCTATTTATTGGAGTAAGTTGGGGGTATATCATGGGGGAGCTTTTCTATGAGATATTAAAGGGGACAATGTTATTAATGTTATCAGGGGACTTTATTTACAAAGTGTAGGTACCAAGCACAGACATACAGACTAACAGCAACATCTGCCCATGGATAGAGATATGAGTTGGCATGAATAACACACAATACAGAGGTTGGCAGCTACATGCTTCAGCTTGTGGGAGCCAGAGATAGAATGAATGCCGGGGAGAAGTAGACAGTTTCATATTTGTGTGTGTGTGTGGGGGGGGGATAAAAGTTCCAAAAGTATGTTGCAGATTCTCTTTATTCCATTAATTGAACACACTTATCTAAATGTATTAAGTTTCAATACACTGCTTCTTTTAACTGCGTTCTGATATATTTGGGGCTCCTAGTGAGTGGGACTGTTACTGTTGGCAACCCCAGCATTTCACTCCCTGAGTAACAGACAGCAGTGACAGTTGGGACAGTTGACTGTTGGAGAGACAGAGAGTAGCTACAAGTTTAGAGAGAGAGAATTTTCAGCTGACCCAGGCAGGAATTTATTGGAGTAAGTTAGGGGTATATCATGGGGGCTTTTCTATTGGATATTAAAGGGGACAAAGTTATTAACATTCCATTAATTGAACAAAGCTATCTAAATTTATTAGGTTTCCATCCACTGCTTTTTTTAACTGTCCCTCTGAGTTCTTAACCAATAATATGCTTGGGGCTCCTAGTGGGCGGGACTGTTACTATTAGTAACCCCAGCATTTCACTCCCTGAGGATCAGACAGCAGTGACAGTTGGGAGATTTGGAGAGACAGAGGAGCTAGTGATTTAGAGAGAGAGTTTGCAGGAGATTTTTCAGTGACCCAGGCAACTATTTATTGGAGTAAGTTGGGGGTATATCATGGGGGGCTTTTCTATGGGATATTAGGGGACAATTTTATTAATGTTATCAGGGGATACTTACAAAGTGTAGGTACCAAGCACAGACATACAGACTACATCTGCCCATGGATAGAGATATGAGTTGGCATGTATATCACACAATACAGAGGTTGGCAGCCTCATGTTTCAGCTTGATGGGAGCTAGGGTTGCCACCTGGCCAGTAAAAATGATGATCGATCTCAATGTTATTAATAGGGAAAAAGATAAATATGTAGGAAGGCTCGTAATTTTTTCCAGAAAAGGTGGCAACCCTAATGGGAGCCAGAGATAGTATGAATGCCGGGGAAAAGTAGACAGTTTTACATTTGGGTGTGTGTGCGGGGGATAAAAGTTCCAAAAGTATGTTGTAGATTCTCTTTATTCCATTAATTGAACACACTTATCTAAATGTATTAAGTTCAATACACTGTTCTGATATATTTGGGGCTCCTAGTGGGCGGGACTGTTACTGTTGGCAACCCAGCATTTCACTCCCTGAGGAGCAGACAGCAGTGACAGTTGGGACAGTTGACTGTTGGAGAGACAGAGAGTAGCTACAAGTTTAGAGAAAGATTTGTAAGAGATTTTTCAGTGACCCAGACAGGAATTTATTGGAGTAAGTTGGGGGTATATCATGGGGACTTTTTATGGGATATTAAAGGGACAATGTTATTAATATTGTCATCGGGGACTTTATTTACAATGTGCAGGTACCAAGTGCAGACATACAGATTATCAGCAACATCTGTCCATCAATAGAGATATGCATCTTGTATCAGTTTTTGGTAACTTTATCTAAACCTGTATCAATCTGTTGGTGCTTTATAAAAGGGTGGTTCACCGTTAAAGTAACTTTTATTATGTCATAGAATGGTGAATTCTAAGCAACTTTTCAATTGGTTTTCAATATTTATTTTTTATAGTTTTAGAATTATTTGGCTTTTTCTTCCCCCTCTTTGCAGCTTTCAAATGGGGGTCGCTGACTCCCTTCTAAAAAACCAATGCTCTGTAAGGTTACTAATTTATTGTTATTGTTACTTTTTATTACTGATCCTTCTATTCAGGCCCTCTCCTATTCATATTCCAGTCTCTTATTCAAATAAAGGCAGGTTGCTAGGGTAATTTGGACCCTAGTTACCAGATTGCTTAAGATGCAAATTGAGCTGCTGAATAAAATGCTAAATAAATCAAAAACCTTCAATAATAAAAAATGACTAAAAGTTACAGTAGAAGTAATTCCACCTTCTTCCTTTCTCTTTCTAGGAGAGCCAACCTTGCTTGTATATATTCCATCTGTACAGGCTGTGCTGGTAAGTAGGAATAGTGGGAGAGAAGGGGCGAGGAGAGTGGGGGAGTGGTTTGTGGAGAGTAGATAGTGTAGTGTAGAGAGTAGGTGAGTGGGGAGTAGGGAGTGGAGTGTAGAGAGTGGGGAGTTGAGATGGCCCTCCATAAGGTGGACAGGGTAGAGGACATGGATGTAGACGTAGTGGATGAGGTGGAGGACATGGAGGTGGATGTAGTGGATGAGGTGGAGGACATGGAGGTGGATGTAGTGGATGAGGTAGAGGACATGGAGTGTGAGTAGTGGATGAGGTGGAGGACATGGAGTGGATGTAGTGGATGAGATAGAAGACACGAGGAGAGGAGATAGTGACATTGATTGTACATGTTTCATGGATTAAAATTGTTAGCATGTATTGTTGCCCTTCTTCTAAACCCCCCTTACCCATGCATCCTCCCTCACTGCCACCCCACAGCTTACCCTTGCTCTTACCCCTCCTCTCACCCACCTACCCCTAACTTTCACCACTCTCCTCTCACCCCTTATACTTGCTCTCAGCCCTCCTCTTACCCCCACCTCTTATCCTTGCTCCCACCTTTTTACACCAACTCACCCCTTACCTTTGCTTTCACCATCCTCCCCTGACCTCCCCACTCCTTACCCTCGCTCTCACACCTTCTCTCAAACCTGTACCTCTTTCGCTTGCTCTCTCACCCCCCTTAGCCTGGCTCTCATCTCCCTCCTCTCACATCCCCACCACTTACCCTCACTCTCACCACTCCTCTCACCCCTCCACCCCTTTCCCTCGCTTTCAACCACCCGATTCTTACCCCCCTTTGCTTTCACCCCCTCCCCATACTCTCTCTTTCACCCCCACCCCTTACCCTCGCTTTCACCCCCTCTCACCCCCTCCAAATACCCTCTCTTTCACCCCTCCTCTAACCCACTACCCCTTACCCTCGCTTTCACTCCCCTACTTTTACCCCCTTTCCCTCGCTTTCACCCCTCCTCTCACCCTCCACCCCTTGCCCTGGCTTTCACCCCTCCACCCCTTACCCTCACTTTCTCCCCCCTCCTCTCACCTCACCACCCCTTACTCTTACTTTAACCCGTCTCCTCTCACCCCCTCACCTTACCCTTGCTTACACCCCCTACTCTCACCCCAACCCTTACCCTCACTTTAACCCACCCTCCTCTCACCCCCTCCTCCCCTTACCCTCACTTTCACCACCTCCTCTCACCCCCACCCCTTACTCTTACTTTAACCCGTCTCCTCTCACCCTCTCACCTTACCCTTGCTTTCACCCCCTACTCTCACCCCCAACCCTTACCCTCACTTTAACACACCCTCCTCTCACCCCACCCCTTACCCTTGCTTTAACCCGATCCTCTCACCCCCCACCCCTTACCCTCACTTTCACCCCCCTCCTCTTACCCCACCCCTTACCCTCGCTTGAACTCCCTCTTCTCACCCCCCACCCTCGCTTGAACTCCCTCTTCTCACCCCCCACCCCTTACCCTTGCTTTCACCCACCTCTTCTTACCCCCACCCCTTGCCCTCACTCTCACCCCCCTTACCCTTGCACCCACCCCTACCCGCTTATCATGCACCCACATTAGTACTCACATAAGCACTCACACATGCACATACATGCACCCTCCCTCTCAAACATACATATAAAGCCATGATCCAGGGAGCAATACCGATTGCCATTTGGAGTCAGGAAGGAATTTTTCCCTTTAGTGCAGATTGCCGAAGCACTCTATGGTTTTTGCCTTCTTCTGGATCATCAGCTGTTAAGGATGCCCGAACCCAATTGACTTTTAATTTGAATAAATCCTGTTCCCACGAACTGGTTTCCCCATAAATATGTCTCTGTGTTTTTCTTGAATCTCTATGGCAAATATTGAGGGAGGGAAGGTGCTCCTGTGCCTCATTCTGATCAAGGTAACGGACCAATAGTGTGATTTAATACTGCGGAGGGGCTGCTGAAATGTGCAGGTGCAGGGCAGGGTGGATATAACTCAGCAGTGGTATTGATAGAGTCTTAAAGATCTGTATGGTTTTATATCTATGCAGGTTTTTTTAGAATAGGTACTGCTCTGGGAATTCATTGGTTAATATGAACATCATGGGGCTGAAATACACGGGGTCAATATTTGTGCAGGGGGTTTGTTAGAATGGGTAATGATATGCAATTTCATTGGTTAATAATTAAGTGATGGGGCTGATAGACACAGGGTCAATATCTTTTCAGGGTTTCTATGCAATATAATAGAAGGGGTGATGTTCACCTCTTTCTTCTTTCTGTGCCACCCCAGAGCTCTGGGCATCAAGCATGATTGTACCACGAAAGTCACAGGACAAGCTCATGTTATCTATTAAGGTGAAAGGCCCATCCTAAAGCTTGACATGGGTAAGAAAGCCCAGGATGGAAAAAACAAACAAAATTAATCCTAGCACCCACACAGTGCCCTCGAAATATACCACAGGCAAAACACCGTGCCCCTATACCCATCACTGACAAAACAAATCATATATAGCGAAGTTACCCTTAAAGCTGCACCTACACTAAATATCTGATTTAGTGGATCTGATAGGGGATATTTTCCAGGCAGCGTCTCTCCAACTGTTGTTTGACTACCACTCCCAGCATCCCCAGGCACACAGCTACAGGGCTGCACACTGGATATCTCTGCTATACCTGCAATAGAGATATAATAAAGATCCGTTATCCAATAAAACCCCAGGTCCCGAGCATTCTGGATAACAGGTCCCATACCTGTATTTCCATTAGGTAACCACAAAGGATAAAGAGAGGGATTACAAAAGAAAACATTCAGTTTCAGCGGAGCCCAATATTAATACTATAAGCCCCTCCCCTATTTATTGTTCAGAAGGGGCCCAAATACCCTGGGAAATGAAAAGATCAAGGGTTTGTATGATCCAGATTTGGTAAAAAACACCAGCATTATAATGGAGTAGAGGCGCCCTCTAGTTTGTGGTAAAAATGCCTACATCTCAGAGCTCACAACAGACAAGCAGATTATTATAGATACTAACACACCTTTAAGTATGTTATAGAATACCTAATTCTAAGCCAACTTTTCAATTGGTTGTCATTATTTATTTTTGCATAGCTTTTGAAATATTCACTCACTGTCGTTCATAGCATTATTTGGGCCCTGGTGGGGTGCCAGGCTGGCTGCAGTAGGAACATCCTGGGTGCCATCTGTGAGACCTCATGGCTTTTCATGATCTCTGAAGGTGCCACTGGCTGATTTCCTTGGCTTGGAGGGGCTTGGGCACAGGAGAATCCCCATCCCCACAGACATCCCCATTCATCATAGTAACATAGTAAGTAAGGTTGAAAAAAGACACATGACCATCGAGTTCAACTTTTTTTTTATTTTTTTATTAACTACCTATCTGCCAGTTGATCCAGAGGAAGGCAAAAAAAAACCCATCTGAAGCCTCTCCAATTTGCCTTAGAGGGGGAAAAATTCCTTCCTGACTCCAAAATGGCAATTAGACTAGTCCCTGGATCAACTTGGACTATGAGCTATTTTCCATAACTGTGTATTCCCTTACTTGCTAAAAAGCCATCCAACCCCTTCTTAAAAGCTATCTAATGTATCAGCCTGTACAACTGATTCAGGGAGAGAATTCCATATCTTCACAGCTCTCAGCGGAAGGGTTTGCATGGGAGGAGCCTTGAGTTTGGGATTCCCCTGGTGACAAAGCTGCAAATAAAACACAAATATAATGATTAGCAACTCTAATAGGTTATATTTGCCAGAATTCTAATCTCCGGGCTCTGATTGGCTGCAAGTTGATCTAGCTGTATTGCTCAATTGAAAGTAGATATGAATAGAGAATGGCCAGGCACAAGTAATACCTACCTTTCTCTCCTGGAACAGCTATATGCGTTCTATCCAAGGCAAGGGGTTGGTAAATGTCTTCCCCTATTTGTTGTTCCAGGTGCCCCAGGAGGTGGATAGGGTGTGGGCCCTAGAGGTGAGGGGTAAGCAGAGCTTGGAGGACCAGCAAGGGATGAAAGTCTCTGCATGGCTACCATCTCCAGACTGTCCATCATGGAGCCAAACGTATCCTCCCATTGTACACTGAGTCTGGTGGTCTCACCATGCGAGGGTCCATAGGCAGTGCAAAGTGTCGGGCCTTGGAGGATGGCTGCTCAAATTTAAATGGGAAAGAGAAAGTTTCCGGAGGGATAATCCTACCATCTGGGAGGCCAGGTCTCATCTGGGGCATGTACCCCATGGGGTATTGTCCTTTGGGGGTACAGACACTCACCCTCCCTGTGATGGGGTGCTCATTCTGGCAAAGTGGGTGGGATATGGGGACCCTGGGAATGTCTGAAATTGGCTGGGTTACTGTTCCGATGCTTCAGGAACACAGCACCGGGGATGGTAAGTGGGGGCATCTTTACCTCAGCTCTCCAACCATATAACATCAACGTCTGTATAGTAAAGAGGAGGTTCCCGGTTCTGCTCTATCTGAGTTCTGTAGCTTTGGATTTGCTGTACAGGATCTCCAAGTTGCAGTTCTGGAAATCGAAGTGCTTCCATAACCAAGACCAGGCTACGAACTCCTCAGAGGCACATGCATCCCTGGGGCCGACCCTACCCTACATAGACCCCCGTTCCCTCGTCCCCCCCCCAGCCTAGCTGCTACCCCAGGGCAAATGCCCTAACTTTTTACTTACCCCCTTAGTGCAGATTCACAGCATCGGAGTTCATGGCAGCCATCTTCTTCTCTTCGGTATTCATCGGGAAGCAAGTTCCGTATCGGCGCATGCGCAGTTGGAGCAGTCTTCGGGTTTTTGTCAGCTGTGCATGTGCGAAAGTCACGGAAATTGCCGAAGGTGCCAGAAGAAGACCCAATGAAGACCCGAAGAAGAAGAAAACTTAGGGGCATTTGCCCAGGGTAGCAGCTAGGTTGGGGGGGGGGATGTAGATGAGCCTATGTAGGGTAGGGGAGTAGGGTTTTTTAATAAGGGTTTACTTCCCCTTTAAGTTGCTAAAAGCAGTGCATACTGTAAAAAGGCTCACATTTAGCCTATCTAGCAAGCTGAGCAGTTTCCCTTTCAGTCATTAACATAATAGGTTGGACTAATCAGTTGCTTTGAGGCTACACAGTTGCTAGAGGGGGGGGGGGCACAGCCCCCTCTCCCCCCTCCCCGTGTGCACTGGAGAGAACTGACCGTAAGTGAGCCTGCCCAGATATGCAGGCAGGGTTAGAACGCTGTTATTAAGCTTTTATTTTCCAGTAAATGGACTGTCCCTAAGCCTTTACCGTGAGTAAGGATGGTAACCCTTAAAGAGTTGGCAATGTAGCCTGCGAGACATTGCTTACCATAGCCCTTGGATGTAGATATTGCCGGGGCATGCCCCCATAGTGCAGCTGGTGAGGGTATGATGATGCCATAGCAGAAGGATCATAATGCCTCTCCAGCGCAGATTCTAATTAATTGCACCGCCTGAGGCGGTTCCTTCAATGCCGCCCCCCCTCGCTGGCAGGACCACTATTGAGACAAGCGCAATTGCGCTCTTTCACAATAGTAATGCCGAATTTCTGGTTTAAAAACTGGAAAATTCGGCTCTTAAAGGTACAAGGAGCGGCTTTTTTGCCGCCCCTGGATACCTCTCCTGCGTTGCCGCCTGTGCCTCTCACTCTCCTCTGGTTTCGGTATGGAAGGACTGTCCCTGCTGCTTTCGCTTGATTGCCTTTTCCTCCCCACTATCCTCTCTGCTTTTCCACCAGCCCCCCACCTTTGAGCAGCCCTCTCCTCTTTATGTGAATACTGGTTTCTCTGTCAGATTCCCCCTCATCCTCAGGAAGGTACATAATGAGTCATGTGTATACGGAACCCCCAATGTGTACTGTGTCTAAGGGAAACAATATGGCAGTTCCCAGAGAAGGAATGTCTGTGCGTTCTTTTTGAAAATTGGTCTCCTAAGATAATATTCGGAAGAAATATTTCCCTTAAGGAAAAAAAACTGGTTACAATATATTTTGATGTGAGCTGGAATTCTGGTCTAGATCCTCTTGTCTTACCACCTCTTCCATCTTCCCTTCTGTTCTAAGGGGCCGTGGGTTTGTGGCTTTTTAGGGCTATTTAGCCTCTTTTAATTGATAGGGCAAGTTAAGTTACAAGGCCACAGCTCCGGTTACCCTGTCCTGCCTTTACTTTGTGGTGTCCCAGGCCTTAAAAACAAAAATAGGCAGTTAGATTTTGGGACAACTCCACCCTCTATATTTTCAATTTTCTATGAACTCTATCTATGGATTGTGAACGGATGACTTTTTAACCCATATGGAATTTTTGGTCAATTTTTAATTACTCCTTTTTAACTAGTTAATTAATTAACCAAGTCTCATTTTTTAGCCTATTTATTGCACTGCACTTTACTGGTGGAACTTAATTGCAATATTAATTTGCTAATTCTATTTGAATAATTGCCCCTTACTAATTAATTAATGAATGAATTTATTGATTAAGGGGTGGTATTGGAATCTATTGGTGGGTTAATATACCCTTTTGATTTAGCAGTAATCAATTATTTTTTATCATCAGTCTTTGTGGCTGATTGATTTCACACTATTTATTTGCACTAGCACTTTACTTAAGTTATTAGACAGCACCTCTTTATTAATTATTATTATCAATATTAATTACCTGAGTTTTGCAATTTAAGGTTTTAGTTAACTTGGTATAGATACAGTATTAACTATTTGGTGGGGTTTCTTTCTCTTAGAAAACTGGATTCTATCCCTTGTTAGGATCCAGACTTACCTTGAGGGTTTTTTTATTGGACAGTGTTTAGCTTTATCTTTAGAGATTGGACTCATTTCTATCTTTCCTTGTACTTCATCAAACACCACTAGAGGTTACTAGGTCATTTCCTTAGAAACCAGCTCACTACCAAATTATCATTTTTTTTCCACTACAGAGACGGTCCTTTCAGAGGATAGGAACTGTCTTGGCATTACACCATAATGCCTCTCCAGCGCAGTGAGCACCAACCATTTGGATTTTTGGTGCTACCAACGTTAATGTGGATATGATCTTTAAACGTTCTTGTGGTAACATGGGTGTGGTTTACTGTGGGTGTGGTTTAAAAGGGGAGTGGCCAACACTGACATATTATCAGCCCTCCACCACATACGCCAGTAACATTTTTGACCTCGGTACCACAGAAGGTGGGGGGGGCACCTTGCAGGGTGAAGTAAAGCAAGGCACTTGTTGGGGAAGGGGGTTTATAGGAGAACATTTGGAGTTTGCACACACAAAGCACCGTGAAGTGTCAAAAAAAGCATCTAATTCAATCCAGGTGAAAACAGAACTGAGCAGACTGCTGCCTAATGTAGAGGAATTGCCAGTGGATGGATATCAGTTTTGCCTGCCATCTAGAATTCTGAGTACATTTTGGAATATTCTGCAACTGTATTATTGAACCCTGGTGCAGTCCGATGTACAGAGATCTGCTATATTCTGTAATCTCCTGCTGGTTCCTCCAATCTCTGCGTCCAGTGTAACCCCCGGCACATCTCCATGTATAGTGATTTAATAGATTCTAAATTTGAACTCCTGGTTCCCCCAACTGTAGGGTCTACTTTAACCGTGCAAAGCTTAATGAACAGAGCTAAACTTGTTGTATCCTGTGACCCACTGCTGCCGTACCCAAATGTTCAATGAGTGTGACCCTGATAGTTTTCTGTTCTGCAGCTGCAAGAAAGTCTCCAGCTGAGCACGGGTTCTCTGCTTGTGGGGTCTGCAATTGTGTCACTTCTAAATTGGTACCCCCAGCTAGCAAGAAATATACTGCAAGAAAATAAATTTGCTCAGAGACTTCTGGGATATACTTAGATAAGAACCCAATTTGTGCAAAGGTGCAGAATTAGATTGAGCTTTATAAATCGTTAGCAGTTGTAGTAACTGTGTAGTCTGTGCTGTTATTGTAAGGCCGACTAATTCACAGGCACTTTAGGGGTGATCAGTATGGGGGTTCCCATTGGGATAGTCGGGCCTCTCTCTCACCCTCCCGGCACAGTTTCCTTCCTGGGAGAGACAGACTGATACATCCCTGATTCCCTCGTATCACTTGTCTGGTCCCAATTCTACTAAATGGACATTCGCACACAATTCTGATGGGGGGGTGCACTTTTTTCCTATACGCTGCAATATTGATTCTCATAACATATACTGATATGAACGTTTTTAGTAACTAGACCAGTGGCTGTGTTGGCCTTTGTGCTCTCTACATTACCAATAAAGATTTACACTTTCCTCTTTATGCTGTGGGGCATTTCCTGAGGGCAAATAAATAATTTATATCCATACCTGCTGTATTAGACAAACAACTTCCCTATGAAGCCTATTAATACGCAGAGGTGGAGTTGCACTGGGAAATCCGAGTATCACTGATAGGGATAATGTAACACCCTACTGTAAATTATAAAGATATTCGAGGGGTTCTGTGACAATATAAAGGCACAAGGCTGCAGTTCAGTTGCTTAATGTGATATTTGTACCCTGAACCCATTGAAGGGGACAACGAACCGACTGCTACTGGAACCTTTGGATTTCGTCTGACCAACAATGCCTAGTATTCCGGATCCGGGGAACTTGCACAAAGAAACACCAACGAGTGGATCAGAATAACAAGTTCCGTTTATTGTAGTCCAAACATAGGCTTATATAGGGTATAAGCAAAGACATCCTAATATAGTGACGTATTAGCAAAGTATATGTCTTGTAATAGGTTCAGCATTCAGGATTGGAAAGAGAGAAATAACAGACAAATATGTGCGTGCGTATTAGCTGAGATATTTTGGCTAAGGCAAGCTGATAACATTGTTTATGGTACATGATGATACTTATGCAAGGTTGTCCAAGAAGAGACAGCACAGGGTCGTACAGGAAAACAAGTACAGAGGCCTACAAGGGTCGGCACGTAGGCATGTAACCCTTCAACCCCCTCTTTGATCATAACATGATCATCTAATGTGAAAAAGACATATGAGAATGTATTTTCTTCAACTGAGAATTTTCTGAAGTACGTATCATAGAGCTGATACGCTTCCTAAAAAAGCAGGAAAGATATAAATTGAAAATAACAAGAAGAACAAGAATGACTGTAACAATAACAAGGGGATAAATAATAGAATGCATGATAGCAGAACCAGTAGGTTACCAACCAGTAAACACATTATATCAATGGTGTTGTAAATCATCTTGTAACTGAGAACCTAAAGAAATTAATCTGTGTTTGGTAGCAACAGTATCGTAGAATTTATCAGTGTGTTTGTGATATGCAGCAACAGTGTTAGTATGATGATGAATAAGTGAATGACACAGATAAACAGGGAGTTGATAATTAGCAATAAGTAAAATTAACCTAAACTATAAACTCACCTAAATGCAAATAACCGTATTGAGACTACTATGCTCTGAAGAGGGGCTAGGCCTGTCTTCAAAACCAAGAACTCATTCTTGACCAGCAGAATTAACACAACTACATGCTGGAGAGTTCCTAATCCATCCCAATCTTGTTATTTGCCTAACTATACAGACTACTTCAGTTTAAAATAATTAACATGAAGTATTACATATCTAATTCAACCAACACCCAAAAGATTCCATGCCATGTATTTTGAAATATTGCGTTTAGTAAACATAAGTCTCTTTATCCATGTTCCAGTGCCGTTTAGAAAAGATGGTTTGAATAAAGGCATCTGCAAAGGTATTGTCCCAATTATAGTTCTTAGAAGTGATGAACTTAGTATACTTGCATCTCCATGATATAGGCGTGTTCTTTTAGAGACAGGTGTCCTCAAACTTTTTCTTTATAGTGCTTTGGAAAGAGACATGGAAAAGATGTCCGTAATTAAAGGGAACTGTGAAATAAGAATGGTTCCCATCTATCACCGATTTTGAATTATCAATAAAGAGTGTTCATTTGAAATCATCATCATCATCATAAACATGTAGCAAGAAAAACGATTGCCAAAATCTTCCACATGCTCAGTTGTTCTATAGAAGTAAACAAATTATAATGTTAGAAACTACTTTTATAAAGAATTTCAGAGTCAGGATCTTGAATCCTGATACGGTAGATTTGTTTAGCATTAGGTTCTGTACTTTGAGAAATTATAAACACAGTAAGTTTATAAAGGGCATAAAATTATAGCAATATAATGAAAACCATGAACAAGAAAACACTATCTTGCTTAAACTAAATATATCACTAAATTGGAAACCTTTAAAAGGGTTCCACCCCTTATGCCTAATTGCCCTTGCTTCATATTGTAACTCTTTAATCTTATTTACAATTCCACAGAAAATATTAAACTTTACTATGGTAAACAATTCTCTTAAAAAGATTGTGGCGTGATTAAAAAAATTTGCTGTTACATTATCCTAATCTACAATTGCTATGGCAGGAGCTAAAGTAGCAATAATACAGGTACCATAGCTATTCTCTGGTAACCAAACATAAGCCCATGTACCACATATAAAGTAGTAGGTAGATTTCTATGTAATTAATCAATAAATAGCTAATTTTATTTTAGAATAGAATAGGTTCCAAAACTCTATACTTTTCTTAAAGTTAGTATCTTTCAAATTAACAGTTGTTTTATAAATACCATCTTCTGCTTGTTGCTAAATTCATTAGCTTCATCTTTAGTTGCCTGTAAAAACACACTTAGACCAATCATTATTTTCCATGTGTCATTTAAACATGTTTAATGCTTTAATAGTGCTATTTTCCAAGCCGTATATAAATAATAATTGTTATTGTTAAACTAATGTATGAGCAGAAATTGGGAAAACTACCATGGGTAGTCTCATTTAATCAGTTGGAATAATGCCAAACACCCAACAATTAGTTCTATTTGCTTCCTTAGTTATTCTATTTTTGTAAAGTTATGTAATGACTGCTAGAGGACATATGAACGAAACCAAAAATCAGTAGTACTTAAAATACAAATACATGCTTGTCGGGTACACTTGCTCTACTACAATTTGAAACATGTATCTATATATCTTTGTTATGTAATTTTACTGAAGTAGGTATTACTGATTGCACTTAGAAAGGACCTTCAAACCTTGG
Organism: Xenopus laevis; assembly: GCF_017654675.1. Classification (NCBI taxonomy): domain Eukaryota; kingdom Metazoa; phylum Chordata; class Amphibia; order Anura; family Pipidae; genus Xenopus; species Xenopus laevis. Next base: position 22,653,918 of record NC_054387.1, read on the forward strand.
GTCCAAGCTGTTCCTCACGTAATTTCTAATCACTACCCAGTCACCCGGTTTAAGATAGTGTGAACCAGTATTGACATTTGGATCTGGAATAGAATCAAAAACATATTTGTGTATTTCATTTAGACATTTCTGTACAATAGCTACATATACAATCCCATTCTTAGGGCTGACCCAGACTGAATGTCATAGGGTGACAGTTTGTAAGGGCCTCTTGGATTGGTGCATATTGAAAACAAAACAATGGAAGGAAGTTAACCCAAGATTTGAATGTTTCTTTCAGAATCTATTAAATTTTATTCTATATAACACCATTTAGGCTTTCAACCTTCCCAAAACTCTGAGGGTTATTTTTATTTAAGACATTATCTGCCCTGTAAAATGTGTACCCCTGTTACTTTCAATGTAGGTTGTTAAAGAATACCTACAGATTACCTTAGGTATTTAAAAATTCTTAGCAGTTGCTTTTGTTGTAGCCTTAGCAACTTGGCCATGCCTCAGGCCACCCTGAGAACATGTTAATACATACTGGTACATATTCCTATGGACCTACTTTAGGCAGTTGGCTGTAGTCTATTTGTAATCGCTGGAAGGGTTATTCTGGTTTAGCAAAGTGCTGTCTCGGAGATTTGACTATCTGACCAGGATTATGACATAAACAGGTAACACAAGAAAATACACATTTTGCAACAAATGCTGGAAACCCAGGTGCTATTCAACTTTCCTGAACTGAAGCAGCCATTGCATTCTTACCTGAGTGCGCAAGTCCATGAGTTAGGTGTGCCATCATAGCATACACTGCTTTTGGTAGACAGTATAATACACCATTTCTCCATGTCATCCTTGGATGCTCCCAGCTTCGACCACTTTCCTTTTTCCATCTCAGGGGCCTAGTCCTGTATTGTAGCCAGGATATCCATGTGCAACGGACCTTTGTGGTCTTTCTGGATGCAAATTACTGTCATTATAGGCAAGAGTGCAGCTGACTTGGCTCTCTCGTCAGCTTTTGCATTTCCTTGTAGGTTCTGGAATCTGAAGCTTTGTGTGCGCTTGTACTTTAAGAATGGCTACCTCAGTTGGAAGCTGTAATGCTAACAATAGCTGTTTTACTAAATTTGTATTTGTATTCTTATTTGGTTTACCTGATGATGTCATAAAATTTCTGGCCCTCCAAATCAGAAGATAGTCAAGACAAATACCAATACAGTACCTGCTATCAGAAAAGATGTTTGCCCTTTGACCTTCTGCTAGTATGCATGCTGTGATGAGTGCTTATAGCTCAGCTTCTTGAGCTGACAGATGTGGAGGTAGATTCTGCAGAACTAAAACATCAGACAAATGTTACAACAGCATATGATATTTAGCATCCTCAGTACAGTAGCGAGAACCATCAAAAAACAATTCACAATAAGGATTTAACAAAAGTTCATCTTTTACATTATCAAACCCATGTACCTCACTTTGTCAGGGTGTGTGAAGCATTTGATATATCCCAATGTCTTTACAGATTTGTTGAATCTATCTGCAATATCTGAAATTGGTACATTGATTGTACATATTTGGCTGCGATAGATAAGAACCCGGGGCAAACCATACTCTTGATACTGCATCACACCTTGAAATGTGGGTGAGAGGCAGCAACCAAATGACTGGGCGAATCCCCTCTCCTTGCGCCCTGGACAGTGGGTGCTATGGGATTTTGGGCAGGGGGGGCCGTGGGTCTACTTGTTTGGACAAAGGTATATTTGGAATATAGAAATATGGATAAACGGAGGGCACAACATACAATTAAAATTTTATGGCAAAAATATGCATTAGAGGTGCAAAAAACCAAGATCACCTATACAAAAAGTGGCCATATAATCAATATTCCATACAATAGGTTATGCACTGTCAGGAAAAAAATTTTAAACACAAAATCAGGTGGTATCAAAAAATCTTTAACTGTTTAAAACAATCTGGCAATTTACAATAGCATTAAAAAATGTTCAGTTTATACAACAATGATATACATAGTAATGGTATACATACCACCCAAAGGTTTGTGTGAAGCAAAACAAGGAAGCAACAAGGAGGGGATATACTTGCCACAACTGAGAATAACACCAACGTTTCGGCACAAATGCCTTTGTCGAGGGGATTCTGATGTGCCACGAGATTGCCAAACATATCAATACCTTATTCTGTTAGGTGTCAATCAGTCTCTTTCACGTGCAGCCCGAACTTCCCGGTCTGTAACGTCAGAGGCACCTGTGTCATTTCCGTGGATGACATTTCAGCTAAGATTTTCCATACCTTTTACCAGCTTAGTTGCCCTTCTCTGTATGCTCTAATACAATTATGTCCTGTTTAAGTGATGGAGACCAAAATTGTACAGCATATTCTAGATGGGGCCTTACCAGTGCTCTGTACAGTGGAAGAATGACCCCCTCCTCCCGTGAATCTATGTCCCTTTTAATACAGCTCAAGACTAGTGATGGGCGAATTTGCGCCGTATCGCTTCACCGAAAAATTAGCAAATTACGCGCGAAATTCGCGAAACGGCGAAAAATTCGTGAAACGGCACCGGTGTCCGTTTTTGACACCGGCGTCCGTTTTTTGCCACCGGCGTCCGTTTCTTTGGCGAAAATGCGTTGGCGTTCAAGAAACCAAAAAAAAAATTGATGACAGCAAATTTTTGCGCCCGTTTCGCGAATTTATTCGCCGGCGGCGAATCATGCAAATTCGCCCATCACTACTCAAGACCTTATTTGCCCTTGATGCTGCTGACTGGCATTGCTTGCTACAGCCAAGTTTATCATCTACAAGGATTCCAAAGTCATTTTCCATAATGGATTTGCCTAGTGCAGTCCCATTAAGGGTATAAGTGGCTTGGATAATTTTACATCCCAGGTGCATGACTTTACATTAATCAACATTGAGGGCCCTTTCTCGTGGTCGTTTGAAGCTGTGCTCCCCTGCGTTCCGGTTTTATGCATTAAGCCGCAGGGGAGTGCAGGAGTAGACGCGCTGAATTCTTTTCAATGCGGCTGTACTCACAAAGATGCATGTAAGGGACAAACGCAGGTTGGGACACTGCATGTTGCATTTTAACTGTGTTCGGCGCTTACTTGCGTCTGTGGTAGTACAGCCGCATTAAAAAGAATTCAGCGCGTCTACTCCTCCGCTTCCCAGCAGCTGAACGCAGAAAACGGGAATGCAGGGGAGTGCAGCTTCAAACGTCTGTTAGTAAGGGCCCTGAATTTCATTTGCCACTTAGCTGCCCAGATTGCAAGTTTGTCAAGAACCTGTTGCAAGGATGACATATCCTGGATGGAATTAATTGGGCTGGATAGATTTGTGTCATCTGCAAACACTGAGACAAATACAAGATTCCTCTGCACTCAACCCATTATCAATATATTTAAGACAGAGACATTTTGTGCATACTGCTACTGAAAAATGCCTTACCCTTTAAACAAAACAGGGATTGTTTGTCCATATATTGCAATATATTTAAGCTGGCCAACTACGTCAAAGTCATCCCATATCTGGCCAGTCCTATGCTCAATTTTCATCTGATTCATTAAGAATTCTATGGTTTAATTATACATTTTATAAAAGGGACGAATACGTTTTACCTGCAACTTACTAGCTGCTTTCAAAGTAAAACTCCCAAACTTGGCTGCCCTTTTATTAGACACCAGTGGGATCACCTGACTATAGTTGGAGGGGGTGGGAGCTACAACATAGAGCTGGTCACTGCTCTTGTAGAACTATAACAAACAAGGGAAAGTTGTGCTCACCACTAGTTTTTAAAAACATTAGGCGGGGGTGCAAACACTGATACATTACTTACAATACCCTCCCTAAGTCATTAATGAACATGTTAAAAAAAAGTGGACCCAACCAAGCCCTGAGGGACCCCACTAAGAATGTACCATTAACAACCACCCTCTGTACCCGATCCTGTAGCCAGTTTCCTATCCATGTGCAAACGACTTTATTAAGCCCAACAGACCTTAGTTTAGAAAGCAGTCGTTTGTGGGGCACGGTATCAAATGCTTTGGCAAAATCCAAATAGATCACATCTTCTGCCCCCCCCCCACTATCCAGCATCTTACTTCCTCATCATAAAAAGCAATCAAATTTGTCTGACATGACTTATCCTTCATCCTTCATAAAGCCATGCTGATTGCTGCTCATAATGCCATTCATTAGGACAAAATTTTGAATGTGATCCCTTAACAAGCCTTCAAATAATTTGCCCACCACATATGTCAAATTTACTGGCCTATAATTGCCAGGCTGAAATCGTAATCCCTTTTTAAATATTGGAATGACATCAACTTTTCTCCAATCCATAGGTACCATACCAGATGAAAGTGAATCTGAGAAAATCAGAAATAGGGGCTGGTCTAAAACTGAACTAAGCTCTCTTAGAAATCTTGCCCTCCTGCAAGCGTTCTATCAGAGCATGTCTTCACAGATAGAATTTTTAAACAAAAAATATTGATTTTTCTTCTTGATTACAATAAAGTCACTGATGTCCTATTTATTTTGCTCATTTTGAGCTAAGGTGTGTTCAGGTGAATACATTAACAAATGTCAAGTCATTTTATTGTAGAAATCAAGAAAATCAATCTCAAATAGAGATTATTTGCTGCAAAGAGCTATTTTAAAGATGTTGCCCACCCCATACTTGTAGATCAGAGTGCCAGAATTATTCTGGCCTATGTGGTGGAGGGCTGATAATGGAAGCCAGTGTTGACCACTCCCTGTTTTTAAACCACACTCATTTTAAATCACACCCATATTATCACAAGAACTTTTAAGACCATGTCCACATTAATGGTGGTAGCACACCAAAAAAACGAAAAGGTTGTGTTCACTGAAGTGATATCACTGATCACTCATATGTGAAAAAATGGAATTCACATAAAGACATACCCTTAAATTCATATGCCTCCTCCTCCCCGTGGATAAGACAGCACCACCAGCACATGATCAAACAACGTAGGGGTTACTAACAACAATTTCCAGGGCAGGCAGAGTATAGCACACAAAAGGAGCATAGGGCAGGTAGAGTATGGCACACACAGGGTGCATAGGGCAGGCAGAGTATGGCACACACAGGCAGCATAGGGCAGGCAGAGTATGGCACACACAGGGAGCATAGAGCAGGCAGAGTATGGCACACAGGGAGCATTGGGCAGGCAGAACACAGCAGGAGACAGGTAACCACCTTTGGATGGGGGGAAACACTACCAGCAGCCCCCAACAGCAGTACCTGAGAGGGCAGCAGCACTACCAGTGGTGGAAGCAGCACCACTGCTGGTAGGAGCACCACTCCTGTGTGTTTTTTATATGTTTTATTATGCACAACTGTGCTTTGGTTTTGTATTTTTATAGTGAAACAAAGCATTTCTACTATGTTTTGAGGTTTTTTTATATTTAATTGCTCAGATGGAACATGAAGTTGTTTGGAGTATTAACAGATCCATGATCAGGGCCGGAACTAGGGGTAGGCAGAAGAGGCAGCTGCCTAGGGTGCAACGATTAGGGGGCGCTAGGCAGCTACCTCTTCTGCCTACCCTTAGACCGGACTCACCTGGAACTTGTCGTATGCAATGCGCCCCAAACGATACTGCGCATGCGCAGCGTTACTGTGCATGCACACTAGCGCCGTTACTGCGCATGCGCACCAGCGTCGTTACTGCGCATGCGAGTGTGACGGGGGAAGGGAGGGGGCGAGCTGGCAGCTGGGCTGCCTTGGGCGCCCGGCTTGCCTGGCCGCCTCTGTCCATGATTATTCTTAATCTCAGTCATGAGACATTACATTGCAATGTATTTCACAGTCAATACATTTATAAATATATATATGGTTCATTAATTTTAAAGTAAGCCAAAAAACACCCAGATATTATCTGATGGTGGTTGGATTTATTATTAGTTGTGCCTGTGTTTGTAAGCTAGTATAGCAATATACAGTATAATCTATAGGTGGTACTTTTTGGTTAAACAGCGACATAGTGTACTAGTAATTACCATTACTGGTCAAACAAAAAAATCACAGACTTGTTTTGTTCTGTGCTCCACTTCGGTGGAATGCAAGAAATCTGACCACAGGGGAATGCAGGGTGAAACTACCATCAGTACAGGCGCTAAGGGTAGGACTACATGAACGTTTTTGGCGCGATCCGACAAAACGCATGTGTCAAGTCGCATGCGACAAAAATAAGGTAAGTGAATGCATTGTCGCATGGTGTCGCAGCGTTGATCAGACACAACTCCACTGTTGGATGCAATCACTGCACGCTGTGTCTGCATCCGACAGTCGTGTCGGATCAATGCTTTGACACCATGCGACAATTCTATCTCTTACCTTATTTTTGTCGCATGCGACATGTCGCAGTGCGCCAAAATCGTTCATGTAGTCCTACCCTTACCGATTCACTAACTTCGAGTGAAGGATTCGAAGTATAAAAACTTCAAATTTCGAAGTGTTTTTTGGGCTACTTCGACCATCGAATGGGCTACTACGACCTTCGACTACGACTTCGAATCGAAGGATTCGTACTAAAAATCGATCGACCATTCAATAGTCGAAGTACTGTCTCTTTAAGAAAAAACTTCGACCCCCTAGTTCGCCATCTAAAAGCTACCAAACTCAATGTTAGCCTATGGGTAAGGTCCCCATAGGCTTTCCTAAGTTTTTTTGATCGAAGGATATTCCTTCGATCGTTGGATTTAAATCCTTCGAATCATTCCATTCGAAGGATTTTATCATTCGATCAAATGAATAATCCTTCGATCGTTCGATCGCACTATTTGCGCTAAAATCCTTCGACTTCGATATTCGAAGTTGAAGGATTTTAATTCCCAGTCGAATATCGAGGGTTAATTAACCCTCGATATTCGACCCTTGGTGAATCGGCCCCCAAGTGTCTACTGTGTTTTGATTTTGGTCTGCAAATTGAAGTGATTTCCTAATAAAGTGTCCTGTACTGTTTTTTCTTGTTCTAAATATGGTGAATTAAAACACTTTATTATGGTAAAAAACCTGGAATCATCTGACACCTGTGAAATATTGTCTCTAGGCAAACAAAATACAGACTTAAATTGGGAGAAGAACACAATAAAGGGGAGGGGAAATATTGTTATACCCTTCAGGCTTTTGTCTGCTGCCCCAGTAGATATCTTGGATCACAAAAATTCAATACTACACTGGGAAGAGCAACACTTCCATGTTTTTGGGCTAACAGGTGTTCTTTTCAGACTGATAACACTTTTCTGTAGAAGATAGGAACCAACCCAAGGCAAACTTGCACTACATAGTTAACATTGCTTCTGCATGAAAAAGGACATTATAGTAATGGCATTACCATATTTCGGAACCTTCTGTATAATAAGGTTCTGTATAATATGTCCCTTACCTGTACATTGATGTTTATGTGCCTGCAAAGTATTTTATATATTTACCCAGTGGAATAAAACCTTGTTTGGCCACCAGGGTTTAGTATGGACATGACTAGTAAACTACAAAATGTTATTTTACATAGAGAACAGCTATGTTAAATATAATATCATTTATTGTATTAAACATTATTAACTCGCAAGTTAAAATGTGCCCCAATCAGCTAGAGTCGTGTAGAATATTATTTTCCCCTGTGTTCTTATGGTACAGACCAGTATTAATCCATCCATGCTCCAACCATATGGCCACATTCAAAAAATAAATTAAATTGATCCCAATTTCTGTTGTGAATTTAAATGTTGGATGTGCTTTGTTAGCAGGCTGTATCATTTTGTTAAACAATGTTACCTGACCATCTCATAAAACCAATTTATCATGCACAAATCTATAATATCCAACTATTTGTTGTATATAGGGGGTCAGCGAAAAATAGCTGTTCCTTCAATTTGTGGACAAAAATTTTGGCAAATGCAGGAGCATCTGCTGTATCCATGGATTTCTCTTTCTTTGCCAATAATACTCTCTTGCAAACTAAAAATAGTTTATTTTCAAAATAATTCTTTCACAGTCAATCAAAAAATACATCAGCTGGTGTGGAGTCTCAGTATCAAGTAAAGCCTCTTCTACATTGATGCTTAGCTTACCCAGTTCCTTAAAGGGATACTGTCATGGGAAAACATGTTTTTTTCAAAACACATCAGTTAATAGTGCTACTCCAGCAGAATTCTGCACTAAAATCCATTTCTCAAAAGAGCAAACAGATTTTTTTATATTCAATTTTGAAATCTGACATGGGGCTAGACATTTTGTCAATTTCCCAGCTGCCCCATGTCATGTGACTTGTGCCTGCACTTCAGGAGAGAAATGCTTTCTGGCAGGCTGCTGTTTTTCCTTCTTAATGTAACTGAATGTGTCTCAGTGAGACATGGGTTTTTACTATTGAGTGTTGTTCTTAGATCTACCAGGCAGCTGTTATCTTGTGTTAGGGAGCTGTTATCTGGTTACCTTCCCATTGTTCTTTTGTTTGGCTGCTGGGGGGGAAATGGGAGGGGGTGATAATCACTCCAACTTGTAGTACAGCAGTAAAGAGTGATTGAAGTTTATCAGAGCACAAGTCACATGACATGGGGCAGCTGGGAAATTGACAAAATGTCTAGCCCCATGTCAGATTTCAAAATTGAATATAAAAAAATCTGTTTGCTCTTTTGAGAAATGGATTTCAGCGCAGAATTCTGCTGGAGCAGCACTATTAACTGATTCATTTTGAATTTTTTTTTTCCATGACAGTATCCCTTTAAGGTGGGAAGATCCAAATTACGGAAAGACCCGTTACCCAGGTCCCAAGCATTCTGGAGAATAGGTCCCATACCTGTACTTGTAACCCTGTAAAAACCAAGATATAATCAACACATACTCTATGCAATGTGCATAAGCCAATCACCAATGGAAAGGGAGCAGGCGGAGGTCCGGTGCCAAGGCCAACACTGGTTCTAAATAGGGCTAAGGCTAAGGCCTGGGTGTGGCAGTAGATACTCATGTGCTACTCACTTCCCACATTTAGATGCAGAAAGTTGTGACAAAGATGTAAAATGCAAATTCAATTGGATCATGGCACAAACTAAGCAAATCCTGGAGCTTTGTCATAATTTTTTTTAACTTCTTACTGCATATTTTTTAGGTGTCTAACATGCAGTAAGATTCCAATATCTTGTCAAGTCTTACAAAAACCACAGGGGATGTAAAGACAAAGCTAATTTAATTGAATTGTATATTCTACAATATTAAAAAATGTTTCACAGACACAGTTTTTTAAAAAAAATTTAATTAAAAAAAGATTTTGAACCCAACACATTGGCAAATACAAGAAATAATGTAAATATTTTTTTTTTTTATTAGTATGGGTTATTGTAGGGGAAGTATCACCAAGTAATAATGATAAGCATTATACACTTAAAAGCAATGCATAGTCTTTTATTTAGTCTTATGAAGCAAAGCAATTTTCGTGAATAAATAATGACTTAAAGGTTTAGCATGTTTCTTAAATTATACATATCCTACGCAATAGGAAAAGCTGCCTTTGAGTGGATCTAAGCAGAAGAAACTGACATGTGTCCTGCACATACTAGAGTCTATAGTAGCAGTGAGGATAATAGTCAGTTTCTGGGAAGGTATTGTAGGGAGAGATGGCTCCTATTGCAGCAGTTAAGATAATAGCCTCTGTGCAGGGACTGTGGTGCAGCAGATATATTTTTGAAAATGGTTACCTTTTTTTCTGTAATATTAAAACAGTACCTTGTACTTTATCCTAAATAAGATACAATGAACCCTATTGTAGGCAAACAATCATATTGGGTTTATCCATTGTTTAAATTATTTTTTAGTAGATTTAACGTATGGAGATCGGAATTATGGAAAGGCCCCTCAATCGGAAAACCCCAGGTCCCAAGCATTCTGGATAACAGGTCCCATACAGAGAGAGATGGTGCCTATGGTAGCAGTGAGGATAATAGCCACCCTCTGAGAAGTGACTATGGCTAAGGTTCCCCTATAGACAGATTTTCTGTAGTGCCCCATTAACTAAAGTTCCTGAAAGAGACAGTTCTCAGCATTTTTCTTAATCCCAGCAAATGCTACATTTTTTTGGGATCTGGAAGAAAAGGGTAGACCCTTGACTGCAATTATGGTTCATAAGCACAGCCTAATGGGCAAAAGTAATTTTCAACAAACGGTTGTTCTAATTCACTGTAGGAAATATTCACACATATTCACTGCTCACATGAGAAATGAGTGGTGGGCACTCCTATTAAAAGAATTCAATACTCATGTGATTATATTTAGGTCCACACTTAGCATCCATCCTGTTCTTGTAATGGCCTTAAAGTCAGACTGATATAACTGCAAGTCTAAAAGCAAAACAAATCTCCCATTCTCCCACATCCTGTAACATGCCAAGGGTGAATTAATTAACGACAAAACATCTAGATAATCTATTTTATTTGTACCCATAAATAACTCCCATCTTTTTGCCATTATAAACTTCAGTAGAACAATAAATGTTATTCAGTTTAGAACTGGATGTGGGATCTGAATTTACAATAACACAACAGATGTGACACAGAAATATAATTTTCCTGCAGTATAAGAAGCATACTACATATTTATAATCAGCTTTTGAAACCATTATATATCCTCTCCACATGGCACAAATATGTCACTGATCATAGGTTAACACTAAAATGGTCTAGGGAAGGGAATTGTTGCATATACTACTCTTTCTGTGGTTTAACTACAGCTAACAAGCCCGACTGACTGATTAGTAATATGGTCCACACTCTAGCATGACAATTACTGTCAAGTCAAAAGTGCAGAGAAGCAGATGCCTTTTCCAATTATTACTACATATATATGGAGCTAATGTGGGGGTAAAGGGTGTTAATAATGACAATGTAATTAACAGTCATGTGGGGTTTACCTTGACGTGGGTAGAGTGGCTTGGCAAGTTTATGATCATAAACTTGTAAATAAAACTCGTGGAAAACTTGCACAGACTGAATTACTAGTAAAATTTGGTCAGGGGATGTGCAGCATTGGTTCATCCCTTTATCTCTCCCCTATAAAAAGCTACAGCAAGGGTGGTCTTTGAGACCAGTGCTTTGGTCAGGACACAATTTCCCAGGCTACTGCCATCAGAAAGGATAGTGGCAGCCTATAAAAATATGACCAGAGATACACAATGGGGTAAATTTATCAAAGAGTGAAGTTCCGCCACTAGAGTGAAATTCCGCAGCTCTCAGTTCATTTCTATGGGATTATGAAAAGCGTATTTATCAATGGGTGAAAGTGAAAGTTTACCCTTTAAAAATCCCATAGAAATGAATGGGGAGTGGCGGCATTTCACTCTAGTGGCGGAACTTTATTATTAACTTCACTCTTTGATAAATATACCCCAATGTCACTAGCGCCAGGCAAAGTAAAATGCATGCCCAAGGAAACCCCCTCATCCAACCCCCATACATGTGAGGTGCTGAGTGGAGAATGGGTGGGGGGTGATGTTACACCCTGCCCATCAGCTTGGAGCACCTTTAGGATTAAGACGAGTCCTTCTTTAGGTCACCGGTTATTCAGGCATTTAGTATGGGTTCTATCCTAACCAGGTTGCCTCAAGCACTGTGTTTATATTCTACACAAGCAAACATGAGATCATTCTAGACACAGAACAGAAGCATCAGCTACATGTTTATAGTGTTGTCTTCAGGGTCAAATTCACTCCCATACCAAAAAGTTTGCACTTCAGTAAATAATAGTATAATTTAGTATAATAATTTCATTTTGACAGTGCAGCAAATGACTGGTATGTAAAGCTATTTACAGGTCTCTTTCACACTAATAACAGAGATTAGTGCTGTGCACACTGTTCAAAATATCACTAGATAGTCCAGTCCATCTCTATAATGTCAAAACAAATCAAGCAAAACAACACTGGGTTTGTGCTTAAAACTCCAAACCATCAACTAGTAGAAATGTGTTTATAGCAACTGCAAAACAAAACAGAAATGGCCACATTTGTTTCAGCAGTCCTTTCTGTGATATAAAGCTTCTGATTCTATTTTTGTAAACCAGCAGATATCTATATATTTATATATGTTATAATGTTTTATAGCAGTTATCCCCAATTATGAGTAAAATGCTGCTCACCAACCCCTTGGATTTTGCTCCCAGTGACCTCAAAGTAGGTGTTGTTTTTTGAATTCCTTGCTTGGACGCAACTTTTGGTTGCATAAAAACAATATTTACTGACAAATAGAGCCTTCTGTAGCCTGCTTATCCACATAGGGCCTACCAAATAGACAATCACAGCATTTAATTGGCACCCCAGGAACTTTTTTCTTGCTTGTGTTGATCCTCAACTCTTTTTTACATTTGAATGTTGCCTACGGGCAAAAAAAGGTTGGGGACCCCGGTATAGAATACATGGATGGCATGGGTTTAAGGGTATGACTGCAGTTCATCTGAGATAATACAAAGTGCATCCATTTGGCTTTGACCTGCCATTAAAAAATAGTTTTTTGGAACATTGATTGAATAATAAACTGAGCATAGTCTATTGTCACTAATGCAGCGAATGCTTGCCCAGTGTGTCAATTTATCACAAGAAAAAATATGTTTATTATTTGATTCAGTGCCACGTCAGTTAAAACCTAACTCCTGATTGGCTACTAGCCATTCTTAGGCAGTTCTATCTTTGCTCATGATCCCATTGTGTTCTTGTGATGCCAGACTTGAGATCCCTTCAACGTCAGTATGCCATCCAGGGTCCCTGATACCTTGGCTTATATAATCTTTTTAAAGATAAGTAACGAACAAGATCAGGTGCTATTTCTCAGTTTTGGATATAAAATATTTATTTGCCTTCCTTGCTTTCATAGTTTTGATGAACCACCTGCAACTTGGGAAATGTCCAGAAAGCAAGAATTTCTAGTCAATGTTTTCAACTCAATGTCATATGTACACAAGCCTGCACATGTTTTTATGACTTAGTAAAGGGTTGAATCGTAAACCCCCATCACATATTTTCTCATATCTGCTGAAAAAGTGTCTATTACATTTCAGCCACCTTAGGTTAGGCATACTGTAGATATTTTTACATGTATTTTGTCAATATTAACAAATGTTCAAACAGTGTGTGCTTTTGCTACAGACCAAATACTTGAATAGATATTTATCCTTTATTTCTGCTGGTCTGATAGAATATAACCACTCACATGCTTGGTCACAAGCATCCCCAGCTGCACCCATTTTGGATTTGTCACGTTCAATAAACAAAGAAACAGGAGCTGACTTGATATATTTTATACACACATCAAACTCATAACTGGTATGCAAAACATAGCAAATAAAATCTGTATAAAAAAGAGCAACACAAAACTTTATCTTGTAACTAAGGTCCAAAAATATATGTTATTCTTTTGTAGACTCAAAGGTATTCCCTCCACAATGAGTGAACCACAACAATGGTCACTAAATTAAATACAAGGTATAAGTTTTTCTGCTTCATTTTATAGTAGGAACTCTTACACTGTAGTATAAATTGTTCCTGATGTTGCAGCAATAAGGTGCGGGATTGAGCTCCCCATTGTTATATTTCATGTATGAGGCCTTCTTGAACTTGTTCTATGGATTCTTCTCCAAATAAGTAATAAGTCCTCATTAAATCCTCTTTAAAATTATCCTTAAACTTAAGTGGAATGATTTTGTAAATATATATACCTCTGTAATCAGATCCATATCGGAAATTTAGCGTTGGCACCCATCCTGCTCTCAAAATAGGATTATGTAACAATGGTCCATCTACTTGGAATAAGACATCCTTCCAATGTAATTCACATAACAGAAACACTGCATTTTAACTGTAGAATATTCGACTTTGGCAGTTTTGTAAGCTCTAAGTAAAGAGAATGTCTCCATAAAATGTATTTTTGTGTGCACGTTCATTACATTTGTTCAGTTTTGCACCGAATACCTTTGGAATAATACACATAACTGAAGCAGCAAAAGGAGATTCCAAACCACAACTGATTGTCTCCCAGATTATCTGCTTGGTTCCCCTTCTTCATGTTTATATATATATATATATATATATATATATATATATATATATATATATATATATATATATATATATAAATATATACATGTACTACATATACAAACATAATATCTTGATATATATATTTATGTTTCTTTTTAAATACCAAGAAACAGTGATAAAGTGATGGAATCTTTTTTCATCAAACAAAGGATGAAAATCCAGCAATAGGAGGACGTGATGCTGGGGCGAGGCTGCTTGGGGGACGGTATATGGGATTTTGGGAAGGTAGACTGTGAGACTGCTGTGGTGTGGGAGTCCGGCTGGATTTTGGCCTATAAAGGCTTCCCTGTTGGCTACTGTTGCTGTTGGGGATAATACAGTGATCGCTGTCCTCAAGGTCATTCTCACTGTAGTTGTAAGCATGGGCACGAGATATGCCTTTCTGCTGACGTCTCCATGAATTGTAGTAGGTGGGGTCACTGATGTAATGGTTAACAAATGAATGGGTTTTCTGCTGATTCTGGTCCACTTCATATTCACTGTCACTTCCCTTATAGAAGAAAGAAAAAAAATGTTACAAAAATCACTTTATCCATATATCATCTACCATGTCTTTCCAGGCCACCACTATAATTAACTGAAATGTTAAGGAACAGACCACAGCCATCATCCTATTAAATTATTATTATGCATTGTGTTATCAATGAGCAGCAAAGTAATACATATCAAGTAAGATTACTGAATGAGGGAGGTGATAATTCAATAGTTTTATTGAGGTTTACCATTAAATACAGGCAGATAGAATCCGCATTAGGGATGTCGCGGACTGTTCGTCCGCAAACTAATTTGCGCGAACATCGGCCGTTCGCGTCCGCCGAATGTTCGCGAACGTCGTGCGACGTTCGCCAATTTGGGTTCGCCTTAGCTGGCGCTTATTTTTGCCCTCTCACCCCAGACCAGCAGATACATGGCAGCCGATCAGGAAGCTCTCCCTCCTGGACCACCCCCACACCCCCTGGACCACTCCCCTTCCATATATAAACTGAAGCCCTGCAGCGTTTTTTCATTCTGCCTGTGTGTGCTTGGAAGAGCTAGTGTAGGGAGAGAGCTGTTTAGTGATTTGAGGGACAGTTGATAGTAACTTTGCTGGCTAGTAATCTACTTGATACTGCTCTGTATTGTAGGGACAGAACTCTGCAGGGATTTGAGGGACAGTGAGTTTAGGTTAGGTAGCTTTGCTGGCTAGTAATCTACCTTCTACTGCAGTGCTCTGTATGTAGCTGCTGTGGGCAGCTGTCCTGCTGCTGATCTCTCATCTGCTGACTGCTGCCTGTAACCCAATAGTCCTTGTAAGGACTGCTTTTATTTTCTTTTTTGTTTTTTTACTTTGCTACTATAAGAGCCCAGTGCTATTAGTCTAGCTGTGTTGGGGAGTGGGACTGGTGTGCTGCTCCTCCTAGTAGTTCACCACTACCAGCACCAACCAGAGTCAAAATTGTTACACAGGATCTTATTTGCACCTGTTAGCTGTTCTGAGCTCTCTGCCAAAAGCTAATTAAGTTAGAAACTGTTTTTTTTCTGGATGTTCAGTTCAGAGAAAAGAGGGACTGGTGTGCTGCTCCTCCTAGTAGTTCACCACCACCAGCACCAACCAGAGTCAAAATTGTTACAAAGTATCTTATTTGCACCTGTTAGCTGTTCTGAGCTCTCTGCCAAAAGCTAATTAAGTTAGAAACTGTTTTTTTTCTGGCTGTTCAGTTCAGAGAAAAGAGGGACTGGTGTGCTGCTCCTCCTAGTAGTTCACCACCACCAGCACCAACCAGAGTCAAAATTGTTACAAAGTATCTTATTTGCACCTGTTAGCTGTTCTGAGCTCTCTGCCAAAAGCCAATTAAGTTAGAAACTGTTTTTTTTCTGGCTGTTCAGTGCAGAGAAAAGAGGGACTTTCCAGTACAAAAGAGGGACAGGGGGTTGAGTGGTCAAAAGAGGGACAGTTGGGAGGTATGCAAGTGCCACCTAGCTGTGTGAGCTTTTTCACATTCTAAATAACAATAATAATTCCGTGTCCGTAAACATCACCTGAGTGATGTTTTTACAGCAGCAATAATATATTCCGTATCCACTACTGTATACGTTGCCCTTGCAGGCATTGTTTGCCGAGTCTTTAACCAAGTGCCACCTAGCTGTGTGAGATTTTTCCCATTCCGTGTCCAGAAACATCACCTGAGTGACGTAGTGTGATTTC
Source organism: Xenopus laevis (assembly GCF_017654675.1). NCBI lineage: Eukaryota > Metazoa > Chordata > Amphibia > Anura > Pipidae > Xenopus > Xenopus laevis. The sequence continues at coordinate 22,670,205 of NC_054387.1, forward strand.
TGCCCTTTACAGCACAAAACGCAGCGCTCTGTCAACAATGTATTTTTCAGATACATTTTTGCCCTTGATCCCCCTCTGGCATGCCACTGTCCAGGTCGTTGCACCCTTTAAACAACTTTAAAGTCATTTTTCTGGCCAGAAATGTCTTTTCTAGGTTTTAAAATTCGCCTTCCCATCGAAGTCTATGGGGTTCGCGACGTTCGCGGACCGTTCGCATTTTTGTTCGCGAACATTTTTTCTGCCGTTCGCTACATCCCTAATCCGCATATCCAAAGGGAGGTGCTATTTTAAAAATAACACAAAATATTGGAGTGCAAATCAGGATGCTGTGATATATTCTATGATTCATCTATGTACATCAATCAGATCCTGAATAGTGTTCAACTGCCTGCAAATTTACCTTTTTCCAAGCACCCTGGGAAGTTTGCCTAAAATGTGGTCTGGATAGTATAGGTGATTGCAAAGCATAGAGGGCCAAGAGCAGCCTGCAATGATTCAGTGAAACAAACGTCTTATGATAACAAGTCAGCACCGTCGGATTTACTGATCAGTCAAAGAAATAATGCAGGGACGAAACAGTCAGGCAGCGACCATTGCACACTTTAGCTGATATGGCACTATAACTAGGGTGTGGGAAATGTGACTATTTTCATACCACCCAACATCTAATACTCATAAAAACTCCTATACATGCTCATCTGTATGAGACATGGACTGATTGGCCCATTATCTTTCAGTGTTTTAAATACTGTGTCAGCCCAAACGCCCAAATAATGTGATGAAGGTCAGCACCCCTGTTACAACAGTAAGGGAGAGAGGCAACATTAACCCTGTCTGCTACAACTGCGACCAAAAGGGCCACATAGCTAATGCATGCCCAAGCAAACTACATAAAAGAAGTTCACAGTGGTGTAACTATTGCAAGAGCCCAGTACATAAAGAGGCATTTTGGAGATGCAAAGGAGCAGGACAATGTATAGCAACCAGCTGATGACACAGAGCAAACATTTGCCTATAAAAAAGTGAGAGGCAGTCAAACAGGTTAACTCCAAAGAGACTAATGGTGGATACAGGAGCAACATATATATACAAACATTAAAAAGTTTAAAAGATTTGATGAGACATTCATGCCGAGAACCACTACATGGAGTTGGCGGACGGTAAAAAGACTTCTGGTATAGCGCTGAGGAGAGGGGACACAGAAGTGTGCTTGACTGACAGCAAGGGGAACAGGGTAAAGACAATATTACTAAATGTACTGTATATCCCCACACATCCACAGGACATTTTCTCTGTTAAAGCAGCAACAAGCGCATCTGTTAAATTTCGGCAAGACAGGAGTGGACTGATCCATAAGAACGGTACCAAATTTATCATCAAGAGATTTAATTGACTTTATTATCTGAACACTTTTGATGAGACTGGTGACAGTTGTTATGGTTGTTGATATTCAAACCTGACATGAAATCCTTGGTCACTGTAATTATGATGATCTTTTAAAACTACAAAGTGTAGTTGATGGAATGAAGATTAAGGGTTAGGCTGATAAGTCTAACCTAAATTGTGGAATTTGTAGCCAGGGAAAATTTGTTAAGAACAGAAAAAGAGAGTCTGACACTCGTCCAAACAATCAATTGAACTAGTACACACACTGATTTAGCAGTCCCCATAGAGCCACTAACAAAAGATGGTTTTAGATATGGCATAGCATTTACTGATGATTACTTTGGTGCAGTATTTGAGTACTTTCTGAAAAATAAGAGAGTGATACAGTATTAGCCATAGAAAAGTTCATTGCTGATATAAAAGCTGTATAAACCTGTATACTATATATTTATGCTAAATGTCTTTCTGTAATATGAGAACAAGTGGGGGTGTTAAGATATGTATAAATGGGTGTGCTCTCATACAGATTCAATACTGATCTGATTCTGATACAGTGTCACGTGACATGATCTTTGTCTGCTAATGCAGAAGTGTTAATAAAGTTATGTCTTCTGGAAGCAAGAGAAGCATGGTGTCTGTGCAGTTTCTCCTATGTCTAAAGAAAGCTGCAGGCTCATGTGAGATTGAGCTACCGGTTTTCCCATCTTTTAAGCAGAATGGCAACAATATGTACGTCACTAGTTGGTGGCACCAAGCTTCCTGCATGGACATCTCTTTAGGCTGTAGCCTTGGACAGGCCAGTGCAAACTGGGAACAGTTTGAATAAACTATGACATATTCATTTGTGTTTGTATACCGTTACACAAATCATAACATAAACCACACAGGTCTCACTGAGAGTGGAAAAGGTTGCTGTACTTAGAGAAGCTGTAACACTGCAAGCAGGTACTTGCACAAAGAAACTAGCAGCCAGACTATGCTGAACACCAAGGATTCTAGCCGAGAAAATGTTTGAGTTGACAAGGTGCAGTATGATCTTTTCAAGTTGAAGGAATGTGAGATTCCCGTAATAATGTAGTTTTATACTGGGCACAGCTAATTCTGAAAGCTGGTTATCTGAAGGGTTACTTTTTTCTATTTACAGTCATATGAAAAAGTTTGGGAACCCCTCTAAGCCTGCATTTTACTCCACTTTCAACAAAAAATATAACAGTGAGATGTCTTTTATTTCCCAGGAACATCTGGGGTGTTTTCTAAATAAAGATTTTTTCTGAAGCAGTATTCAGGAGGCTCAACCTTCACTACTGCTTGATGTAATATCTCTGTTGGGGTGCCCAAATTTATGCACCTGTCTAATTTTGTTATATTACATATTTTCTGTTAATCCAATAAACTTTATGTCACTGCTGAAATTCTACTGTTTTCATAAGGCATGTTTTATATTAAAGTTGCTAATGATAAACAAAACAAAGAATTAAGAGGGGTTCCAAAACTTTTTCATATGACTGTAGTTGAGCCTCCTTTTGCAAATGTAACATCCTCTAGACACCTCCTATAGCCTTTGAATGTCTGGATTCTGGTTGGCAGTATTTTTGACCATTCGCCCATACAAAATCTCTCCAGTTCAGTTAAATTTTATGGAATATCCAACCCTTGCGTAACTTCAACTTTGCGACTGATGCTTGAACATTATCCCAAAAAATTTGTTGATATTGGGTTTAATTCATCCAACCCTCGACGTTAACAAGGGCCCTAACTAGCCACACAGCCCCACAGCATGATGGAACCTCCACAGTAGGTAGCAGGTGTTTGTCTTGGAATGCAGTGTTTTTCTTCCACCGTGCAAAGCGTTTTTTGTTATGACCAGGGCCGGAACTAGGGGTAGGCAGTGTAAGCACGTGCCTAGGGCGCAAAGACGGGGGGCGCCAGGCACGCGCCTTCTCTGCTTCTCCTACCGCCTAGTCCGGTCCCAGCTTGCAGATGTATCCGGCGTGTGTGTGTACTTTTTAACACATGCGCGCTGCTCCTTACGGCTTTTTATTGTTGCGCATAAGTGTGTTTCCGCGCATGCACACATTCAGTTTTTTTCTCGCATGCGCGCATTCGGTATTTCTGCGCATGCGCACATTTGGTTTTTCCGTGCATGCGCGTCTGTGGGCGCAATGCCCGGCCAGGCAGCCTTGGGCGCCTGCACGGGTTGGCCCGGCGCTGGTTATGACTAAATAACTATATTTTTGTCTTATTAGTCCAAAGCACTTTGTTGAAAAATTACGGTGGCTTGTCTAATTGAGCTTTTGCATACAACAAGTGATTGTTTATGGCGTGAGTGCTGAAAGGGCTTCTTTCTCAACACCCTGCCATACAGATGTTCTTTGTGCAAATTGCACTGAATTGTAGAACGATGTACAGATATACCATATGCAGCAAGATGTTCTTGAATCTCTTTGGAGGTGATCTTTGTGTTGTCTATAACCATTCTCACAATCCTCCGCATATGCTGCACCTGTATTTTTCTTTGCCTGCCAGACCTAGGTTTTACAGCAACTGTGCCTGTGGCCTTCCATTTCCTGATTACATTCCTTACAGTTGAAACTGACAGTTTAAACTTTTTTGTAGCCTTCCCCTAAACCATGATACTGAACAATCTTTGTTTTCAGATTTTTTGAGAGTTGCCTTGAGCAGGGCCGGAACTAGGGGTAGGCAGAGTAGGCACGTGCCTAGGGCGCAAAGCTGGGGGGGCGCCAGGCACGTACCTGCTCTGACGCCTACCCCATTGTCCGTTCCGTCGCTCCCCGACTGCCACAAGCATGTGCGCATGCGCACTCGAGCGCACGTACTTTTGCGCATGCGTGCTCAGACGGACTTTTGCGCATGCGCGCTTGAGCGCACTTTTGTGCATGCGCATGCGCACCCAAGCACACACGCAGCCGGCGCCATGACCAGCCAGGTTGCCTAGGGTGCCTGGCTGGGTTGGCCCGGCACTGGCCTTGAGGATCCCATGCTGTCACTCTACAGAGGAGAGTCAAACAGAAGCACAACCAGCAATTGGCCACCTTAAATACCTTTTCTCATGATTGGACACATCTGCCTATGAAGTTCAAGGCTTAACAAGCTAATACAACCAATTTGGTGTTACCAGTAATCGGTATTGAGCAGTTACATGCATTCAAATTAGCAAAATTACAAGGGTACCCAAATTTTTGCACAGCCAGTTTTTCACATTCAATTTAATATCATACAACTGTATACTGCTTCACTAAAAATCTTTGTTTAGAAAACACCCCAGTACTCAGATGTTCCTGGGAAATAAAAAACATCCCACTGTTATTTTTTTTGTTGAAAGTGGAGTAAAATTCAGGCTGAGAGGGGTTTCCAAACTTTTTCATATGACTGTAAGGGGCAGATTTATCAGGGGTCAAATTTCGAAGTTAAAAAACTTCAAATTCGACCATCGAATAAGCCAAATTCTATAGTCAAACTTTTCTTTTTGAATTTTTTTGGCCGTTTTCGGTCGAAGTAAAATCGTTCACATCATTGCGGCACACTGACAAGGTGAATGTTTATATTCGTGAAAATTTATTGGCTCCAATTCAAGTAGGGCCTTTTATCAAGCCTCTATGTGAATTCACTAACCCATGGCAGGTAGGGTATTTAACTGCTGAGCACCTGATTTCGAAAGAAAGTATACAGAGGTAGAGCACTTCAATATTGTGTGGAAGTAAAATCGTTCGACCGTTCGGTGAAATCGTTAATTCAAACGATTTAATCGATCGATCAAACGATTTTCAAAAAAAAAACTTCGCCTTTTTAAAACTTAGCCAAATGTTTGCTCTCGGAGTTCCCCATAGGCTAACATAGCAATTCGGCAGGTTTAAAGTGGCGAAGTGTCGAAGTTTATTAAAGAGACAGTACTTCGATTTTCGAATGGTCGAATATTCGAAGTATTTTCTATTCAAATCGAAGTCTAAGTCGAATGTGGCCTATTTGATGGTCGAAGTACCCAAAAAATACTTTGAAATTCAATGTTTTTAAATTCGAAAATTCACTTCGACCCTGAGTGTACTATCTCTGTTGGGGTGCCCACATTTATGCACCTTATTTTGTGCATATTTTCTGTTAATCCAATAAATTTTATGTCACTGCTGAAATACTACTGTTTCCATAAGGCATGTTAAATAATAAAAGGACATTGCTACTTTGAAAGCCAATGATAAACAAAACTCCAAACTTTTTCATATGACTGTATGTGGTGTTTAATGTGAGAGAGCAGGCAGCAAAAGTGCACTGGGCTGTAATTACTTCTGCTAAAGGAAAAGTTGTCAGAAACAAAAAGTCAGAAACAGGGCCAGAACATATTTATTATAATAATTTGCTGAAAAAATTAACGCAAAGCTGGTAAAATGGCAGATGTCCCTGAAAATGCTTCTTGGGGGTTTTGGGGCGACAACTAATAAATCATGTAATCCGGGCATATTGTTGACACTTTTCCCGCACTGGCTATTTTCAAACTGATTTTTTAATTGAGTTCATTTTTCTTCTTTCCTCCCAAACTCCTATAACATGGAGGCAGATTAATTGGCTCCTGATAAAACTGTCTATAATGTGTGTGAATATGATAAGAACCTTTAGATTGTTAGCTACACTGGCACATGGACTTATGTAAATTATGTAGAATCTCTGTAAACGTGCAATACAAATAAAAATAATAATAGTACCCAAACTAAATATTCATTATCTTTTTCTGTTTGTCCCCATAAAAAAATAATTTAGTTACAACCAAAGATATTTTGGGAGATTGAATCAGGGATTATTGCCCAGGGCCCAAAAAGGAACAGCGAGTATGAAGACTGGAGGATCATAGGTACACTAGGACAGGGCTGTCCAACTGGAGACCCATGGGCTGGATGGGCCCTCCAAAGGTGTTTGATGGCCCTCAGTTTGCTCAAGGGCTCCATAGACTTAATTTATACAATCTGGCCCTCAAACACAATGGCCTAGATTCAGAACAGTAAGAAAAAGGTTTATCAAGTGAAAACTCATGGACGTGATTCAATTGAATTGAATCTGGCCCAATGTATGAGAAATAACCATACATCATAATCATAATCTTAAAGTGGAACCTTCTTTGCTCTGATCTGAATGGATGACCTTGTGTTCACTGGAAGGATCTTCTGGTAAAGCATCCAACAGTTTATTATATGATGCCATTGCATCATTTTACAAAGTAATCATATCATCCCTTTATTACCTCTTTTCCAGCTAGTCGCTCTTTATGCCCCCTCTATACTACAGTGAAGAACAAAAGGAAGACAAGGTGTTTCATTGGTTTTGCTGGGAGAAACCTCTAGAACATAACTAGACTGCTTTTCCTCCAGGAACAAATAACTTGTCTATAATAGTTTAACTAAAGGCAATGAATTACATTTCTTCCCACTGTGTATTAATATCACAAAAGATTTATTAGGAACCTTCCGCCTGTCTGGTGGGTAAACTTCCAGTCTGCAAAAGCTTGGCATTGGACTTTTGCCACCTCCAGTTCACAGATACTTGTTTTGCTTTATAAAAATATATATCACAACCCAACCCACACTATCACACAGAATAGGTCAATGTTACTTTAATAATTATAAGCAAAACGTTTCATCAAAATCAATAAGAGTGGTTTATTAAATTAATTAGTACACATAGTACAAGGCATTACAACTGTTTAAGTATATTATAATAAAAGAGTTAACATCAATACATCACCGGATATTCTAACATCACTCCACAGCTGGGGATTCTGTACAGGAGGAGAATTCCGGGAACCTCACGACGAGACGTTGATAATTTGTTGGTCTACCAACAAATTATCCCATTCTCCTCCTGGAAATCCCCTTCTTTTATTGTCTTAGTTTCAATACACGTGATTATTCATGCGCAGTTGTTACAACATATTACATTAGCTCGTGCATCATGCACGAGCTTCATTATATTCATGCGCAGTTGTTACAACATATTACATCAGCTCGTGCATCATGCACGAGCTTCATTATATTGTGCTATCTAGTTACTAGCTTACGGTTATGCGCAATAGTTTTATAAAAATTACGAGTCAGACATGCGTAGTATGTTATTTTGAAGAGGTGTGGCGCATGTCCGCCACTCCGTGTCCAATCATAATATTATAGTATTTCAGGGTCAGTGAATCATCCTTCCCTCTGCTCAACAACAAGTTTGTACTCTAATAACCTTTATTCTTTATTAACAGTAACTGCAGCACAGGCCATTACTATCTATACTATCTGATCTTATTTTATCTTTCTGTTACTTATCACTCATTCATCATCATGTACATCAGACTCGTATCACAATACTGGATCTTAAAGATAGCACTTGGAACCAATCACGATTTCCTTTGTTGGTAATTTTATAGACAGGGTTCACTTAGAACAATTTAAATATTTATAAAAGCAGGGCTACCAGCATAATTGCGTGACATCTTGTAGATTTAAGTAATTTTGAATCTTTTATGACAAGCTAAAAATTACTACATTTGAGGAACCCAAAAAATGTATCATTCCAGTATATTGATGGCTGCCCGTGAAGACCACATTGACAATGAGAAAAAGAGGAACAACTCTGGGTTAAAAAATATAATGAAATCTATTAATAAATTCTAATACATGTATGTTACATTTAGTAAATAAGTGCATTGCATGTGAGCAGTGGGATGAATACAAGTAATGCATACAATGTTCCATTAATATTTGTTTAGCACAAAAACATTTCATTTAAAATAGCAGTCCCTGGAATGCTCTTTTTTTTAATTTGCATTCTTTTGGGTCAACTAGCAGTTAGGCAGGTTTTATATACATCTAAATATACGCCTAAAAGTTTGAACTTGATGGGTGTGTTTTTTTCATTGTAAGTTACTACTGTGTTAATATCATGGAGGGAAAAAATGCTTAGAACATGATTTATACGCTGTGTATAAATTAGTGGCAGCAGTGCAACATTTTAGGACTGTTTTTAAAGGGACACTAGCAAAATATAATCTTCAAAATGGCAACAATATGCATAAAGCAAAGCAGAGAAATATTGTGGAAAGGATACATTTTAAAATAGTCAGTTTTCCAGTGCCCCCCCGCCACTCCTTTCTCTCCCTTCTCCTTCTAACACACTTGTGAAAAATTCCCCCACCCTGCTGCACATGATATGCTTTTCAGGGCTCCAGCAGGCCCCAAGGAGTCATAAGACAATGCTGGGACCAGGCATCTCCAATACTGGAGTGAGCTACTCACCATCTCATTCACCTCCTAGTGAGTTACAAGACTGGTGGGTCTGTTTCAGTCTAACCCTAATGTGTGAAGTTACCCAGGTATATCCCACTACAGATTTTATGGTACTCTGGGTTTCTGGGTTCATAGAGTGTAGGATCTTGAGGAAAGAGACCTCATTTGAACAGAAATTCCTTGCTCTCTCCTTATGCAATGCATTTAATGTTAATTTTCACTATTTAATTTATTATAATGATACTCTGTTTATGTTAATGTCTTGTGAAGTTTTACATACATTTGTGGAAAATCACTAAAGAGGGTATATACCTTTGTTTACAGAAGGGAGGAATGAATGGTGGCAACATAATATTTTTTTGCCTATTGAACCTCTAATAATACTATCATGTTGAGCACTTTGGAACAATCAAAAAAGGGTTGTTTCCCACTAGGTACATATGATCATAAAAGGTGACAAAGAAAGAGAAGAACAAACATCCTTGGGCCTTTAGTAACTCAAGAATAATGGATTGTGTATAATGGATGAATGTGATGCCTCTGCAAAGGGAACTCTATGGATCCTTGTCTGTGATAAAAAAAATAGCCCAATTTAAAGGGGATCTGTAGCTTCAGGGTTCCCACAGTGCCTTCTTAGATTCAGCACAACACAGTAGTGTAAACAAAATAGGACTACACATCACTTGCATGCCAAACACCAGAAATTAACAATTAATAACAAAGATAGATTTTGAAAATATCTAGCACAACTATGCCCATTTTACGATGAAGTCCACTCACAACTGTGTTAATTTTGGACAACCCAATTACATCATGCACAGCACAACTTGTGTGCACAGGTGCTAGCTCCCGGTCATGGCTCAATCTTCCGTCTGTAGCAGCTGCCTTTGGCCTTCGGACGGAGGCATCAGCTACTCAGATGCCACCAGTTCTTAACTTGAAAGGAGCAAAGCAAGCGTTCTGAACAAGCAAAGGGGCACGTTCGTTACCAAGTTTAGGACGGAAGGCAACACCAACTCAAAGGAGCAGACAATATAACTTGGTCAGGCAGGCTGGAGTCAGTACAGGCAGAATTCAAGAATGGTTAGGCAGGCAGGGGTCAGTGCAGGCAGAGTTCAAGATTAGTCAGGCAGACTGGGGTCGTTACAGGCAGAGTTCAAGAATAGTCAGGCAGGCCAGGTCAGTATAGGCAGTTCAGCAGAGTCAGAAAGGCAGGGATCAAAGCCAGAGGATACACAGACAAAAATCATACCCAGGAACTAATCAAATTAGACCTAACAACGGGCAATGATTTCTAGCCCAAAGCCCCTTTAAATATTTAAACTTCGTACCAAAATGCAATGAAGTCATCACGCCAAGTATGCAAAATGTGCGCGCCATAGGAAGAATTGGAAAGACTAGGGCTGCGGGCATCCCCGCCAGCCCCTAGTGACCGCTAGACCCAGGTACCCTTACACATTTATTCAAATATTCCAACTTCAAATTCAATAACATTTATTGAAGTGTTCCAACTTTAAGGTGGAACTAAAATTCAGGATGAAGTCCCAGCTTCATTGTTGGTGTGAAGAAGCTGAGAGGCTGGATGAATTACACCATCCTTGCAGTCTATAGGGAGAAAATTGAAACCACCATAATCGTTAAATGGCTTCTACGTTGTTCTAAATTATGTGTTCCTAAATGGCACACAGAGAAATTCCACTTCTGATTATCAGTTTTCTGTTCTCTCCAATCTCCAAGACTGAAATATAACAGGCAAAACTCAAAAAGGAAATAATTACTCCATGTGAGAAGTATCTCACAAGTCCAGGCCCGGACTGGCAAACTCTGGGTTCTTGCAAATGCCAGCGGGGCTGCTATAAGGTGCCATAGAAAGTAAGTATTTAGTGGGCCGGTGGGGGCTGTTTGGGCCTCTGTGAGGGCTGATTGGGCCTCTGTGTACCTGAAATGCCAGGGCCTATTTTAATTCAGTCCTTTGGATTTCCTTGAATAAGTGGCAGCATCCACTGTCAGAATCACACCAACTTACATAGTAACATAGTAAGTTAGGTTGAAAAAAGACACACACATCCATCAAGTTCAACCTTTGGACTCTATTTTAACCTGCCTCACTGCTAGTTGATCAAGAGGAAGGCAAAAAAAAAAAAATTTTAAACCTCTTGATTTGGCTCAGAGGGGGAAAAATTCCTTCCTGACTCTTCTCCAGCGTGAACATGCCCAATTTGGCCAGTCTTTCCTCATTGCTAAGATTTTCCATACCGTTTACCAGCTTAGTTGCCCTTCTCTGGACCCTCTCTAATTCAATAATGTCTTGTTTCAGCACTGGAGACCAAAACTGTATGACATATTATAGATGGGGGCCTTACTGGTGCTTTATAAAGAATAGAAGAATGACCCCCTCCTCCCGTGAATCAATGCCCCTTTTAATACAGCTCAAAAACCTTATTTTCCCTCGATGTTGCTGACTGGCATTGCTTACTACAGACAAGTTTATTATCTACAAGGATTCCAAGGTCCATTTCCATAATGGATTTGCCTAGTGCAGTTCAATTAAGGGTATATGTGGCTTGGCTTTTTTTACATCCCAGGTGCATGACTTTATATTTATTAACATTGAATCTCATTTGCCACTTAGCTGCCCAGATCCTGTTGTAAGGATGCCGCATCCTGGATGGAATTAATTGGGCTGGATAGTTTTGTGTCATCTGCAAACACTGATACATTACTTACAATACCCTCCCCATAGTCATTAATGAACAAGTTAAATAAAAGTGCACCCAATACCGAGCCCTGAGGGACCTCACTAAGAACCTAACTCCAAGCAGAGAATGTACCATTAACAACCACCCTCTGTACCCTGTCCTGTTTCCTATCCATGTGCAAACTTCCTTGATATTGATTGAAAAATTATAGACATGCTCTGCTATGCGAGTGTCAAACTTTTCACCAGCTATTCACTTCCAAGAGTTGATTCTGGGACCGACATAAGGGTTTGCAGCATCTAGCTCTATGGCTAAGGCTACATGTGGGCCAAAATTCTCTACCTCAAATACTCTGGCTGAAATAATATTGCAAGCAGTAGTCTCCTCTCTTTTCAGCATTTCGCTGTTTCACGCAAACAGACTTTTTGGCAGATTTTGGCTCAAAATGCAGAGACGCGCAGTTCTTCGCCCAAAATCTGTAGTCTGTTTGCGCCTAAGCCGATTCAACACTACTGAATGTAGAAAAGAGAGGAGGCTACTGCATGCAGTAGAGCTGAAATCAGCCATCATATTTCAGATAGCAGATTTTGGCCAGCGTGTCGCCTTAGCTTAAGTTCTTTGTGTTACCACCCATTGGGAATGAAGAGCCATCTACTAAGGTTTCTAAAGCTAATGGACTACAGTAGTCTCCTCTCTTTTCAGCATTTCGCTGTTTCCCGCAAACAGACTTTTTGGCAGATTTTGGCTCAAAATGACTCTCTCTTGGTTCTTCGCCCAAAATCTGTAGTCTGTTTGCGCCTAAGCCGATTCAACACTGGTGTCAGTATCTCTTAAACAAGGAAAAATAAAAATACGCTACATTGTGCAGTTGGCCAGAAAGTGTCAGTTCCAAAACAAATCCCACCAATATTTTCACAATAGTTCCCAGGCAAATCCCACCAACTTCTTGCTCATTTAGCTAATGAGAATAATAAAAAAACATATATTATTCAGAAACAAACAGGGCAATCTATAAGAATGGGATTTCTGATGGCCAGGGAGATTAGGTAGGTGGCATGGGTCTCTGCATCACTGGCATATGTTAAATATGGATGGTGGTAATGATACACAAAATACAGATTCTGCAACCTCTCAGGATAAAATTCAGACTCCTGACCATGATTTCTAAACAGAACTGGATTAAAACTAAATGCCCTCAACAGGAGTTTTGCCCTGACTTGTGGCTGATATTCTTTGTTTTTTTAAACTCAGGTAGTTTAGTTAGTATACACAGATAAAACTTGGTACATTTCACAATGTCCAGTAATGTAACTAGAGGGGGGCGGGCCCTGGCGCGGGACGTGCAGCCGGGCCCCCTGCCCCCTCCGTTAGTCCAGAATTACTGAAGAAGTCAGTGGCGCACAAGCTGCCGGGGGGCCCTGAGGGGGTGCAGGCCCATGCCCAATCGTACCCCCTGCGCCCCCAGTAGTTATGCCACTGACAATGTCAATGACAGTGAGTAGCAAAGGTTACATACAAGGCTAGATTTCTAAAAGGTGTGCCCCTAGGCTGCACACTGCCCCAAACCTGCTCAACCCCCACCCGTTCATCCCCCCACCGCCGACCCGCGCGTCCGCCCACCACCGACCCACTCATCTACTTCGCAATTGTCCCACTTGCCTGCACTGGGAGGGTGGGTTCAGATGTGGTGGAGGGCGGGTTCAGAGTGCCAGGTTCGGAGTGTGGTGGGGACAGGTTTAGTTGCAGCCATGCAGCACCCAGCATTTTGCCGCCCAAGGCCAGGGTCTTTGTGGCCTGCTCAGGTTGCATAGTGTAGTTAACATACAATGTTCAAGTTGATCTTAACAGAATTGGATCGGTACTATGAAGAAAGGTTTTGTTCAAATGACAGCCTCTTGTGTTAATGCTCTCTTTCCTTGCTGAGGCTACACCAGCCAGCCCAATATAATACTTTCAAACTAAGGGATAGGATGGAGCACACAATTTGCAGGCTCTTCTGCCAAATTTGTTATTAATCACAACATATTACATTTTTTCACTTTATGCCATTAATCTGAATGTTTTTACCCAGAGATTTTTGTGACATTTGGTAAGTGTTATTCAAACTATTCATCTTCACCCCCTCCATCTCTCCCCATTAACTTTTACTATATACTTTATTTTGCATTTTAAAGGAACAGTTCAGTGTGAAAATAAAAACTGTGTAAATAGATAGGCTGTGCAAAATAAAAAATGTTTCTAATATAGTTAGTTAGCCAAAAATGTAATATATAAAGGTTGGAGTGAACAGATGTCTAATAAAACAGCCAGAATCCAACTTCCTGCTTTTCAGCTCTATAACTCTGAGTTAGTCAGCGACTTGAAGGGGGGCCACATGGTACATTTCTGTTCAGTGAATTTGAATCTCAGCATTCAGCTCTGATTCAAAAGCAGCAGATATGTCCCATGTGGCCCCCATTCAAGTCTTTGATTGGTTACTGCCTGGTAGCCATGGTAACCAGTCAGTGTAAACCAAGAGAGCTGAAAAGCAGGAAGTAGTGTTCTCACTGACATGTTATACATCAAATCACTCAAGCCTTTATAGATGACATTTTTGGCTAACTAACTATATCAGAAACATTTTTTATTTTGCACAGCCTATCTATTTACCCAGGTTTTATTTTTACACTGAACAATTCCTTTAATAAAATACCACACTACATTTTTAAAAATGTGATGTGTATTTAATGCTCACCAAGGTTGGTCTGCCATTGTTTGGACTTCTGGCAATATATTAGGTTCTACCTATAGCTTTTTTAGATTGGTCCAGGCTTTCTGTTTTGTGCAAAAAGAGATCTTCAAGATTTCGCTTGTCTCGGTATATTTTAGGGCGGTAGGTGTTTGTGTGCACACGCACATATGTGTGTTTTTAGGAGAGGGAATCTGCATTTACTAAGGGTTCAGTCATCTATAATGAGTTTTGATATAGCAAAAGAACCCAGGAACTGAGAAAGCAACTCAAGCTACACAGATACACAATGTTAAAACATTACAAAAATGTTAAGCATTTCAATGAAACCAACTGTTTTGAGTGTGTATGGGACCAGAACTAATCAAAGCATGCTAAAAATAACCAAATATTTCCCAGTTGGTCTTAATAATGTGCCACTGGTAAGCCACAAGTAATATTTAGTAGGCTTCCTTATGGCTGCAGCCACACAAGTGAATACCAATGAGAGAATTGTTTGTGAATGTTGAGGTAAGCTTTTCCAAGGAACAACTCACTTGTTGCTTGGAGTATACAAATCAACAATTACTCATGCCATGGGATAGCATTTTATTTTCTCTAGATCTGGAGGTATGGTGAAAAATAGAATATAGAAAGCCTACAGAATTATCCAGTAGCCTGGATGTTGCTGGAACCTTAGGGTTTCAGTCCCACCATCAGTTGCCCTAATGCCACTCTAGTGCAGCTTGGTCCTTCATGGAAAATGTCGAGCATGAGCATATCAGCCAATTTATAGGGTACCCAGTCATTCAGAAACTGAAGTTATGTCATGGGAAGTACAAGAATGGTGCAACTTGAATATCAAATTCTTGCTGTATGTAGCAAGAGGTTCAGCAGGCTTATGCATTCTTACAAATTGAAGAAGCAACGTTACATCTGGGTCGTTAGCTATTTGATTCACAAATTTCACAGTCAGCATCCTCACCTCCAAATTGCTTTAATCCGATGCACGTCCAACGGTTTCCAACTTCAATCCGTTCAATCAGACCACATATAGTAATTGACGGCACCAGTCAGCTATTTATTATCTTAAAATGCCTTTATTGGGACATAGGCTCTGACCCCAAACACCCGGCAACGTTTCAGACCACTCTTGGTCTTTTCTCAAGCCACTCAAACAGCACCTGTGCTCTGTTACTTATACAATGTATCACAGTGACCCCTAGTGACATTTTCCATAATTACAATGTTTCACATTTGCAAATCGCCATAATTGTAACCTGAAATCGCTGACTGGTGCCGTCAATTACTATATGTCGTTAGCTATTTGAGTCAAGTCTGTCAACCCTGTAAATCTGGCCAGAAAATCAGACAATGTTCTGGCCAAGTATTGACAGACAGCAATTGTATGAAAGTTAAATAGTAGTGATAGTCACCCATTGATATCTTCAGATATGGCAATACATACAAGATATTATCGTTAGCCGACAGAACTCTTCTAACCTGTCCGATTAAACGATTGATTGCCATGGCACCAAAAACATCGGAACGATCCACATATGGTTCGAAAACCGAATCAAACGAAGATTTGTTGACTCTATCTTTTCGTCTATGGCCAGATTTACGCTAGGGCCAGACAGGGCAGAAATCAGCCTGTTGAAATCTACAGGAAGATTTCAGCCCCTGATCACTAGCAGAATCTTTCTCTCTGTTCGTATCTGGAAGCCTTTTGTCGGCTCCAGAGCGAACATACTTCAGCAAAGAAATGTGAGACTTTGCATTTCGAGATCCGCCAAGTGTGTTTGCTCTGGAGCCAGCACAAGGATTCTGCTACAGGTCAGAGGCTCAAATCTGCCTGCAGATTTCAACAAGCTAATTTCTGCACCTTCTAACCCTAGCCTTAAGATACCTATGTACCTCTTGTCTACCTTGTCCTAGGTTGTGTGCCTGTCATCTTCTCTTACCTGTGAGTCAGATACCTCTGAGGGTTTCTCTGTCAGACTGCCACTCTCTGCGGGTATAAGGTCATTGTATTTGGTCACATCTTCATCTGAATAATGTAGACTCCCTGGGCTAGGCCGTGGGGGTGACCTGGAAGGAAATATAGGGAAAAATAAACCAAGACTGCCTTTACTTTGTAAAGCCTCTTTCTGGACACATCCTTCTAGCTTAGTTAATGATCTTGAGAAACACAGATAGCCAAGTAATGTGGCTATCCACTATATCACTCCCAACGGATTTAGCCTGTTTATTATTCACTATTAGTTTACTACTATTATTACTCAAGTGTTATGATATATGCTTAGCTTACAGCAGGGTGAAGGCCTGCAGGACATGTGTCTCTCCAAGGGAGCGAGTCCCTCACTCATCTCAAAGGCTTCACAGACTTCTCTGTATAAGATCATCAACTAAATACAACCTGACCCTTGAGCATGGGGATAATTGTCCTACTGCATATCAAAAGTCGATAGCTTAGTTAATGAACTTGAGAAATGCAGATAGCCAAGTAATGTGGCTTTCCACTATATCACTCCCAATCTTTCAGTTTATTATTCACTATTATTTTACTACTATTATTACTCAAGTGTTATGATATGTGCTTAGAGCAGAGTGAAGACCTGCAGGACACATGTATCCCTCCAAGGGATTGTTATGTCCCCCACTCATCTCAAAGGCTTCACAGACTTCTCTGTATAACATCATCAACTAAATACAATCTGACCCTTGAACATGGGAATAATTGTCCCACTACATATCAAAAGTTGAACAGCTCTGGCTTAGGGGAATACATATTTCTCTGTGTCCTTGGTTATGTCATTATCCACACTTCCTGTCTCTTTGCTGGCTACTAAAAAGTGGGGCTTATAACATATTTATAAATGTTATTTGATCCAGTCAAGTCAATAATTTGTCCCAAAGACAGAAAAAATATCTCTGGGAAGCAACAAAACACAAAAAAACGGTTCCTCAGATATCCATGGAGACCCTACTGCCCTGACATGGAGTGGCATTGTATCATTTCTCATTGTATGCTTTGAAAATCATGGAGAATGAAGATTGTGAAAGGCTGATGGAAATGCAAATATGGTGACTAACAGTCCTGGGCTGGGATTCAAAGTAGGCCCTGGCATTTCATGTATACAGAGGCCCACACAGCCCCACAGCAGCTTACTAAATAGTGATTATGTGACTATGGCATCTTGCAGCAGCCCCTCTGCTAGAATCCACAGATTGTCAGTCTAGGCCTGGTGACTAATGTTTTTCTAAAAACACAATTTTATTTTAAAAAAGGTCAACCATCTGAACACTACCCACTGACATCCCTTAAAGGTCCATAGAGTTTTTAAAGGTCCAAGAGTTTTGTATACAGGTTCTCTGAATCATATCACTCAACTTTTAAAAACTAACCACTGCTAGCCAATTCATGAATTAGCCATTAGAATGAAGCTGAAAAATATAAAGTGTTGACATTTTTCAGAACTTTGTAACAAGTAACTTGTATTCAAGCTGTAGCTTTCCCTTTATAATTGAATCTTTTCCCACGTCAAAGCTGAAAGGCACTACAAAGTGCTATGCCTCTGTTACCCTCCCTTTCCCAGCTCCTCATAACAGCTTTTTTTGTAGTGTCCCTAACAGAGCTGTCTTTGTGATCTCACCAGCAGGACGACAGAGCTGCAGTTTGCTTTAACGAGAGGAAAATGAGGAATGGATCCCTCTATGCCAGCCACTTATCTATAAAGTGGGAGATATAAGCTTTGTGAAACCAAGACAATTCTGTGCTTTACAAACCATATTTATGGCTCATAACTCTTTACATCATGTAGATTTATATGGAGCAGGGCACACACAAACATAATTTCATATCCAGTAAGAAAAATATTGTGCAACCTCAGTGCTGCTTTTATTATGGCCAGAAAATTGTAATTTTAAAGGAACCTGAATGACTCACTCATGGTTAAATGAATGTAACCAAATATAAAAATTATATTAGATGAAAGGGGAATAAAAGAATGGAATGTTTGTATGACATCCTATATGTGGTTTATTGGTATATAATTATTAATGATGCAAAAATAAACACGGTACATTCTCCTTTCCAAATTAATTAGCTTATGACTCAAGGTTGAAGTTACTTCAGTAAACACATGTACAGATCAGAAAGAGACTGATCCTTCTGTAGAAAACAATTGACTCACAGTGGTCCTGCCCCTTTCTCTTCTCACCTTGTATAAATTCCATTTTTCCTGCAGAAAGAATTTTTCACTGATATGCTCCGGTTATTTAATTCTAGAGCAGGGAATTGGCTCTCATCTAGACTGACCATCTCGCCATGGCCTAGGGTGTTGGGTTTGGTGTTACAAGCTGTAGCACAAGAAACACAAAGTAGTTAATACTAAATTGAATATCTTAGATAAATAGGCCTTGTTAAGGATAACAATTAATGGCTCTGGTCTCTCACCTGAATCAGATTTCTTGGCATACTTTTTGCTTTGGCCACGGATAATTAAGGCAAAAACCAGAAGGAGAATGAAGATGAGTCCAATGAGAGCGATAACAACCAGGAACCACCATTCCTCATAGAATGGATTTGCCTTCTGTGCTGCAATGTTTTACAGGCAAATTCAATAAGAAAGAAGTATTAAAATCTAAATCTAATGCAGTCTCTGCATTAAGCAAGCACATGCCCGGAGGGCAGGAATTTTCAAATACAAGTATAGGATCCGTTATCCGGAACCCCATTGTCCATAAAGCTCAGAATTACAGGAAGGCCATATCTAAGAGGCTCCATCTCAAACAAATTATTATTTATTATAATTTTTAGAAATCTGTAAAATTAAAACCTTACACCATACCTGATCATAACTAAGATATAATTAAACTTTATAGGAAACAAAACAATCTTTTTAATGTTTAAATAACTTTTTAGTAGATAAAAAATATGAAAAATCAAATTAATGAAAGATCCCTTATCTGGAAGACCCCAAGTCCCAATGGGAACAGTTCCAATTTAAAAAAAAATATCCAGTACAAAGGACTTTATATAAAATACAGTGCTTTGTACTAATGCCAATCTCCCTTTCTATTCTATTTACATTCTGTTGTGCCTTTGCACAATACCTGATACAGCCGGGGATGGTGCACTTGGCGTTCCATAACCATAATCATTAACAGCAATCACTCGGAAGTCATAGCTCACGCCTTGTTTTAAGATATCAATGCTGAACGTGTAGGATGTTGCTTCTTTGGGGATGTCTTTGATAAGAATATCCCACAGCCCCTCATCTTGGGAGTAAAGACAAGAAAAAGATTATTGTGTTGACTGGTTTAATAAAGAACATTTGAAAATTAAAGTATATCTTTGGGAGCATACCTGATGGCCGAGCCTCTATGATGTACCTGGTGATAGGACTCTTGCCTGGATCACCGCTGGACCAGTGAATGGTGATGGCTGAGCTGTATCTGGATATAAATGGCTCTCCTGGAGGCCCAGGGGCACCTTAAGACATAATTCTTACAGTCAAACAACAATTACTATAAGCATAAACATTACAGGGCTAATTCACATTGCCCCACAGTGTGTAAATTGCGTGGGCCACTGTGCAAACAGACGCAGGCCTCTGTGCTCTGTTAGGCAGCATTGGTTCAAATGAGGTGGGCGGAGGGAGGCACATATTAATGTCCCCTACCAGGCCCGTACTGGAAATATGTGTATTTGGGCAAATGCCAGATAGGCTGAAATGAGACAACAAAGACTAATATTTAGTGGACCTGTGAGGGGGTCGGTTTGGGCCTCTGTGTACTTGAAATGCCATGATCTATTTTGAATCTCAGTCCATGCCTGCCCCTACCACCCTTACCTAGCAGGGTTATTTAAACTGGGCAGGGGCGGTTCATAAATAAAAGCAGCAAGAAGTTTCGGTGGTAAGCATGGGGCAAGGAAAGAGGAAAGTCAGGATTACCCACCTGCCCACAACCCACTGGAGGGGCAATTCGTTGGGCCGAACCCACCTTTCCCATGGGTTTCTGTCCAACTCACGCATCACTAGTCTAAACCCATGTGATATCTTCCTTATGCCCCTACCTTCTCTCTGCCCCTCCTGAACACCATCTGAATAGCAACAGCTAGGAATGTGCTTGCTCATGTGTGCAAAGACAAGCTATAAGGCAGCGTTTAGTCCTACATACATATTTCAGAGTTTTCTGCACATACATTAACACCTCACTGCCAAGGTCTGTAAATGGATGATAAATAATTCAGACTGCATATTTTTTGACCGAGGATGAGGATGTTCACAGAGCAGTTGTAAATGTATAATTGCCCTGAAAAGCATACTGTGTGCAATGCTATGTTTTCTATACAGCCAATTGTAGCTAATGTTATCAGATAAGTAGAGGTACTGTATAAGTAGTATAACTTACTACAAATACCCTGGCGATAAATCAGTCAGTACAGAGATACTCGCTTTATTACTAACCTTCTCCAGGTCCAGTAGTCACATTGGCTTCAATGTCTAGTCCATAAGTGAAAGTCTTTGCCTGGATTCGGAAGCGATAAGTTACTCCTTCTGCCAAGTCCTTCACTTTCATCCACAAGGGACTGTTACCTTTCACATCAACTGTCACAATCTTACTAATTCCTTATGCAGGAGAAGAAGGGAAAAAAATGTTGGAAAGTAAGAAGCAGACAGAAATGGGAAAGGAGCAGGCTTGTTGTGTTACATTTAAAGGGACATGTACAAGTAAATGCTACAAGCTTGAGCGAGATTTACAAATTTGCAGTATGCACTAACACACAGTAAGAAATTATGGAATAAAACACGATGCCTTACATGTGGTTTAATACCTTGAGCAATATACTCATGTTAGTAAATGAGCCTTGTAGTCTGTAAAGCCAGTGTTTTTAACTCAGAAATGGAACAGTTAGAATTTTTAAGGTTACCAATCATTCATGTTTTTGCCTCTTGCCCTTAATTTCAGACACTTTCCTTCCATGTTGCTGATTGCCCCTCTATTCCGATATTGTTTGATGCTTATTGCCCCATACCCCATATCACATGCTGTTATTGTCTGTTACCCACTGCATACTAAATATTGAAACACTACGTGCTCTATTCAACAGCAAATGTATTTTTCGCCCAGTTCCTTTCCATTGCCAAACACAATTCTAATGAAGTAACAGAGAGTGGGGTTGGTGCATAATAGAAGACAGGAGTGGCAGTGGATGACACAGCAAACAAATACACACACAGATTTAAAACCTCTGTTTAGTCTTTAATTAGTATTTTGAATAAAATGATAAGCAATCATGCACCATTTAAAGCCTGTGCTGCTTGAAACTGACCATGTGCAAGATAATAACAGAGTCCACCACATGAGCATTTGTCTACCACTGGGGACTACAGGAACAAACACAGCCCATGCTTCTTGATCGGCTCCACTTAATAAGGTGCATGTAAGCACCAGGCGTAGGTGGACACAGGAATAAAATCCTTTGTATAAGTGCCCTAAAATGTTTACATTGTTCTTACCATCTACAGCTGTACAAGGCTCATAAACCAGCCTGTATCCCTCCAGGATACCATTGGGGTAAACCGGGGCATCCCAGGATACATTGACAGAAGTGGTGGTTAATTCACTAAATCTGATGGATGCTGGAGCACTGGGTGCTAGGAGAAAAAGCAATATGATTATATGCCTGATTAATACATTATCGGAGCAGACCAATTTGCATTACTGGAGACTAAAATTTTGTCCAACATTATAGGGTTTATTCATAAAATGCCAGGACACAATTCTTATGATATTAAGGGGTACAAAGTTGCACTGTTTGGGACTCGTTCAGTAAGCATTTGTGTCCAGGACCTTGATGCTCTCTGGATCTAATGATGGAACAAAGACCTGGTTAGGACTACCTGCACCTACCAGCGCTCCCTAACTTGCATGTCTTGAGAGCAAATTTATCAAAATGTGAGGTTAGAGCTCATCATAGAAAAATTCACAGACTTTATCAATGGATGAAAGTTAAAATTTATCATGTGATAAATTCACTTCTAAAAATCCCATAGGAATAAATAGAAAGTGTATGAGCTTTTGCAATAAACTCATCTCACATTGTCATAAATCTGCCCCTTTTATGTTGTGGGATGGAGAATGCTTACATGCCTTTCCCACCCCTCAAAAATACAGTGTTGCTGAATGCAAAGTGCAATTAACATGGCAGTTTGTGACTAAGCTGTCAGCTAAGGTAGCACTGGGTGACTACTGCTGCTTGAGAATAAAGCAGAATCACAACTGTATGACTATAGGCTGAACTATAGGAAGTTGCTTGAGAAGATTCTATGAGAAGGCTGGTGGTTTACTTTTATTATTAAAATATGCATACAAGCCTTCTAATAGGATGTAATCTCCTCCATGTAAGCAGAAATAATTCGCTGCTATTTGAAACAGATTTATTAAGTATTAGTTGGTGCTTAAAGGTAGGAAATAAACTGTAAATATACATTTTTTTTGTCCTGTACTGGTGTGTACTTTCATTGTTTATTTTTACCGCACCTCTAAAATACTTTTGCCTTTTCCCAATAGTATTAAATAAGGACTTTCCCTTTGTTTGCAGTGTCTGCTCATATACATGCTTATTTAACTCTTCTATCCTTTTCTATCTATCCCCAGCAAAAGGGAATGTTACCAGACCAGTCTAAACCCTGAAGCTTTTGGCACTCACCACCAGCCATACTGCGGCACTTAAATGTATTATTATATGTTGAGTCTAAAAAAATCCTGTGATCACACAAGGGCCAACAGTCCTCCCAGCATTCCTGTCTTTTGGCTGTTTGTGTAGGAAGCAGTTATGGAAGTACTTAAAATTAAAAAAAAAAAAACAATCCTTCACCCCCTTCACCTTCCTTACATGGGAGCTCTAAACTTGTTTCCATCAAGATCCAGACAACTACTGTAGCTTGGGTGCAAGAAGTGTCACATCAGATAAGGCTCAGGGAAACTGTCTGCACTGTGATTACTGTAAGGAAAACCGTAGTTCCTTCCCAAAATGGCGTCCAAGATGGCAGCCCCCTGGATCCTGCTGGTCGCAGCACGATGACGTCAGCGTCTTCCAGGCCCCGGATTGGTCGCCGGCGTCGGAACGGATGCTGGCGTCAGAACGTGCGTCAACGTCAGGACGCTGGCGTCAGTGCGTCAGCGTCGGCGTCATGACGTCAGCGCGTCCAAATTTGGCGCCAAAACTGGCCTATTTAAGGCAAATCCGGGATTTCCTCAATGCCCGATTATAGGTTTAGTTTACTACTCCTGGGTGTGATTCATTGCTAACTTCTCGTCTATTGTGTACCGACCCTTGCCTGGAATTCTCGACCTTTGAACCTCTTCTGCCTGGACTGATCTTGTTGCCTGTTTCCGACCATTCTTCTGTCTCATCCTCAACTGTACTGCGAACTTGGACATTGTTATTTTCCTCCCTTGGTCCTCACTACTCCTGAGGCCTTTGGCCTTACATTATAATCGGGCCATGGACCCGTCGGAGGAGAATCCTGCGCCGCCTGATGTCGGTGGAGCGCTTCGTGGTCTGGCATCCCGGATGCAGTCCTATGAGGTACAGCAATCTCACTTTGGCCAGGCCTTAGAAACAATTCTTGCAAAGCTATCGGAGCTAACACCCGCTGACCCTATTCCTGCACCTGTACCTGTGGCTCCGCTTCACGTCTCCGAACCCCGCATTCCGGCTCCCCCACTCTATAGTGGTGATCCTACAGCCTGCCGTGGGTTTATCAACCAGTGCGAGGTCCACTTTGCACTCGCACCCAGCCAGTTCATTTCTGAACGAGCCAAGGTGGGCTTCATATTTTCCCGTCTGCAAGGGAAGGCATTGGAGTGGGCTTCGCCTCTCTGGGAGAAGGAGGATCCCATTATTGATAATGCCAGAGCCTTCGTCCGGGAACTTCGAGTGGTCTTTGATGCTCCGGGTCGTGCCACTGCTGCCTCCGCACGCCTGTTCTATCTTCAACAGGGAACTCGCTCAGTCTCGGAGTACGCCATTGAGTTCCGCACCCTGGTTGCAGAGACCTCGTGGAACAACGACGGGTATCACGCAGCCTTTTACAACGGCCTGGCGATACGTATAAAGACTGATCTGGTGTCCAGGGAAATTCCATCCCGTTGGGAAGATCTAGTCGCCCTGGCCGTAAAGGTGGATACTCGGCAGAGGGAGTTTCAAGCTGAACTCGACAGAGAGCGCTCCCCAACCAAAAGATTCCACAGGTTCCAACCTACTCTGGCTCCTCGTTTTCAAAGACCCTTCCTTCCCAATCCGGCTTCTACCCTGTCTTCTCCTAATCCTGCGGTTCCTGCTTCTTCTTCCCTGCCTTCGGAAGAACCAATGCAGATCGGACGGGCTCGTCTGACCGAACAGGAAAAGCTTCGGAGAAGGGCTGCTGGACTTTGCCTTTATTGTGGTGGAAAATCCCACTTTGCCTACGAGTGTCCAGTGAAGCCGGGAAACGCCAACACCTAGGTAAGACTGGGGAGACTTACCTGGGTGGAATTGGTCCCTCTCCCCATTCTTCTGCTCAACGCTTCCTCCTTCCTGTGCAGATTCGTTTTGGAACCCAGACGATTTCCTCTGAGGCTTTCCTTGACTCCGGTGCAGCTGGGAACTTCATCGATAAAGTCTTCGCTGAAAGCCATTCCATTCCCCTACGTTCCCTGGCTGTTCCTCTTCGTGCACTGGCGATTGACGATCGTCCACTATCCTCCGCTACAATTTCCCACTCCACCGATGAACTATCCGTTATTGTGGGATCCATGCACCTAGAAAGATTGTCCTTCCTTCTAATTGATTGTCCCTCTACTCCCATTGTACTTGGTCTGCCCTGGTTGAATATCCATAACCCAGTAATCGATTGGGCTTCTTCTCAGATCTCCCGCTGGAGTTCCTTCTGCCAACAGAACTGTTTACCCACCAAATCCATCATTAAAGTTTCATCTGTGTCTTCCAATTCTTCTTTGCCCCTTGTTTATCAAGCTTTCTCTGACGTCTTCAATAAAAAGTCTGCTGAAATCCTGCCTCCCCATCGTCCCTATGATTGCCCCATCGAACTTCTTCCTGGAACCATGCCTCCCAGGGGTCGCACCTATCCACTTTCTCCTTCTGAAACCTGTGCCATGAAGGAGTACATTCAAGAAAACCTGCAAAGAGGGTTTATTCGTCCTTCCTCTTCACCGGCTGGAGCTGGCTTCTTCTTTGTTGAGAAGAAAGATGGAGGTTTGCGGCCCTGCATTGATTATAGAGGTTTAAATAAAATCACAATTAAAAACCGTTATCCCCTTCCTCTCATCTCCGAACTATTCGACCAACTCAAAGGGGCTTGTCTTTTCACCAAGTTGGATCTTCGTGGGGCTTATAATTTAATCCGGGTCAGAGAAGGAGATGAATGGAAGACCGCTTTCAACACCCGGGATGGGCATTATGAGTACCTTGTCATGCCTTTTGGTCTCTGTAACGCCCCCGCGGTCTTCCAAGAGTTTGTGAATGACATTTTCAGGGATTTACTGGGCCAGTATGTGGTGGTGTACCTGGACGATATCCTTATTTTTTCCAAAAATCTTGTAGAGCATCGTCTTCAAGTTAAAGAAGTACTTTCTCGTCTTCGAAAGAACAACCTGTTTGCCAAATTGGAGAAATGTTCCTTTGAAGTATCATCCATCTCTTTCCTAGGATACATCATTTCCCAACAAGGCTTCAGGATGGATCCAGCCAAGGTTTCCGCAATTCAAGATTGGCCTCTCCCCACCAGTGTCAAGGCTGTTCAAAGATTCATCGGCTTTGCTAACTATTATAGACAGTTTATTAAAGGTTTTTCATCTAAAATTGCTCCAATTCTTGCTCTTATACAAAAAGGGGGTAAACCACAGCATTGGCCTCCTCTAGCCTTGGAAGCCTTCAAGACTCTTAAAGAATCCTTTTCATCTGCCCCAATCCTCAGACACCCTGAACCTCTCCAACCTTTCTTCATCGAAGTAGATGCCTCGGACATCGGAGCAGGAGCAATATTATCCCAAAGATCCTCTTCTGATGGTAAACTACATCCGTGTGCCTTCTTTTCCAAAAAGTTTTCCTCCTCCGAAAGGAATTATGACGTTGGGAACCGTGAGTTACTGGCCGTCAAGCTTGCTCTAGACGAATGGAGACACTTTCTTGAAGGGTCATTGGTCCCTGTGACCATCTTCACCGACCACAAAACCTAGAATATATCCAGACCCTTAAGCGCCTCAATCCCCGACAGGCCAGATGGGCATTGTTCTTCTCACGTTTTAACTTCATCTTAACTTTTCGTCCTGGTTCAAGAAACAAGAAAGCAGATGCTCTTTCCAGAAGTTTTATCCCTGAAGATCCCATCTCCGAAGACCCAGAATCCATTGTGCCTCCTACAAAGATCATTGCTGCCCTGTTCCCTTCCCTTGCCTCGCATCTTCTGTCCATTCAATCCTCTGCTCCTGTGGAAACTCCTGTAGGCGTAGCCTTTGTTCCTCCTGAGCTTCGTCAGTACATTTTGATCCAGTCTCACAGCTCAAAGCAGGCCGGTCATCCGGGAATTAAAAAGACGACTGAACTGTTATCTCGTCTCGTCTGGTGGCCTTCCTTAAGAAAGGATGTTAAAGATTTTGTTTCTTCCTGCTCCACTTGTGCTGTATCCAAATCAGGACATTCTCCCCCTAAAGGCCTACTTTTACCTTTGCCTGTTCCATCCCGCCCTTGGACCCATTTGGCAATGGATTTCATCGTGGATCTTCCTGCTTCCTCTGGCTACACCGTTATCTGGGTGGTGATTGACAGGTTTAGTAAGATGGCACACTTTATCCCTCTCCGGAAACTCCCTTCAGCTCCAGAACTTTCTTCATTATTTATTAAACATATTTTCCGTCTTCATGGTTTTCCTGCTGAGATTGTCTCTGACCGGGGGTCCCAATTTGTTTCAAAGTTTTGGAGGTCCCTTTGTAAGGCCCTGGACATTTCTCTCCAATTTTCTTCTTTTTATCATCCCCAGTCTAATGGAGCGGCAGAAAGAGTTAACCAGGCTCTTGAACAATTCCTTCGGTGTCATGTGTCCCTGTGTCAGGATGATTGGGCTGACCTCCTCCCTTGGGCCGAATTTGCACATAATAATGCCATACACTCTTCCTCTGAAAAGTCTCCTTTTTTTTGTGTTTATGGTCTTAACCCCCTGGCCTTTCCTCAAGATCTACTGCTCACGAATGTCCCTGCCGCCAATGATCAGGCTGCCCACATGCTGGCCATCTGGCAGGCTACCACTGTCAACCTGGAGAAGAGCTCACTTGCACAGAAGAAGTTCGCTGACAAGAGAAGAGTTTCTTCCCCTCTGTATGTTCCTGGTGACAAGGTCTGGTTGTCTACCCGCAATATCCGCCTCAAAGTTCCCTCACCTAAACTTGGTCCCAAGTTTATTGGTCCCTTTCCTATCACCGAGATCATCAACCCTGTGGCTGTACGCCTACAACTCCCTCCTGAGATGCGGATCCCCAATGCCTTCCATGTTTCTTTACTTAAACCTGCAGTTTCGTCTTCTTCTTCTCCTTCTTCCCCAGCTCCTGTCGTTGTGGATGGACATCAAGAGTTCGAGGTTAAGGAGATTTTGGATTCTCGAATTTCTAGAGGCACCCTGCAGTACCTTATTGAATGGAAGGGATTCGGTCCGGAAGAGTGCTCCTGGGTAAAAAGCTCCGATGTCCATGCTCCTCTCTTGGTCCAGAGATTCCATCGGAGATTCCCGTCCAGCCCAGGTGGTCCTGAGGCCCCCCCTGAGGAGGGGGGTACTGTAAGGAAAACCGTAGTTCCTTCCCAAAATGGCGTCCAAGATGGCAGCCCCCTGGATCCTGCTGGTCGCAGCACGATGACGTCAGCGTCTTCCAGGCCCCGGATTGGTCGCCGGCGTCGGAACGGACGCCGGCGTCAGAACGGACGCCGGCGTCAGAACGTGCGTCAACGTCAGGACGCTGGCGTCAGTGCGTCAGCGTCGGCGTCATGACGTCAGCGCGTCCAAATTTGGCGCCAAAACTGGCCTATTTAAGGCAACTCCGGGATTTCCTCAATGCCCGATTATAGGTTTAGTTTACTACTCCTGGGTGTGATTCATTGCTAACTTCTCGTCTATTGTGTACCGACCCTTGCCTGGAATTCTCGACCTTTGAACCTCTTCTGCCTGGACTGATCTTGTTGCCTGTTTCCGACCATTCTTCTGTCTCATCCTCAACTGTACTGCGAACTTGGACATTGTTATTTTCCTCCCTTGGTCCTCACTACTCCTGAGGCCTTTGGCCTTACAATTACACAGCAATGTCTTGAGGCAATGAGACTAATGTCATGTGGAATTGCTGCTCTTAAGAAAAATAGAGGGGAATGTAACCCTGTGTGTATATTCCACTGACCAATTATACATTTTAAAATCAATATAGAAAAATCCATAGTTAAAGGTATATACAATATTTTATTTTAAAGGATAAGAAATGTGGTATTCATGGGGATGGTCAATTTGTTAGGCCCATGGTAAAGCCATTCAATCATTGAACAGTTGGCCACTTGGGATACCATTTCAGTGAAGTCTAACAGATTATGTATCCACTACCTCAGCAAAACAGGCAGTATGACATTTCATTCTGGTATACACAAATATGCACTTACAGTTTAGCTCATATTTTTGTAGCATCTCTAGAGAAAAAAGTACTGTATATCCTACTTATTAGTTGTTCGCCTTCCAAACACTTTTTACAGTCCAATTGTTTTCAACTTGTTAAAAAGAAAGATTTTTTTCAACTATTTTTTTTTATTTTTGACCATTTTTCCAAAATGTTAACTTAAAGTTTAATGTTCCTGTCTCTGGGTTTGAGTTTGGCAGTTTAGTAAACCTGGTGCAGAATCTGCACCAGGTTTACTAAACTGCCAAACTCAAACCCAGTTTTTCCAATTTGCTACATTACATTTCTCAGCAGCATCTGTGGAATATTAGCAACTATTGTATCAATTGTAACACTTGCCTTTACTAAAACTCAGGGATTCCGCTTAGCAGGGCCAAAGATAAGAAATGTATCAATTTATGTGTCAATTTAAAACAGTTTACAGCGTGGATGACCCCCCCCCAAGCTGCTTTAGAAAGAAATAAGGTGAAAAATTAAACTTTAAACTTCAATAGTAGAAAAATGGTCACAAATAGAAAATACAAAATAATCCACAAAAATCGTTATTTCTGGTAAACTATCTGAAAACAACTAAACTGAAAAAAATGTTGAAAGGTCAACAATCCTTTTAAATGATTCTGAATTTGAAACAGGAACCTGTGGCCCTCCACCCCCAACATTGTCTGTTGAACTCCAAAGGTTGCCAAGTGTTGAACATTTGGCACATAAGGAGAACATTTCAATGTCATATAGCCCAGGGCATTTCATTCTGCTTACAAATAAAACCCATACAATTTCTCCAGTTGTTTGCTCTGTTATAGCATCTCACCAGCTTCCTGCGTCTGGCCACGAATTGGCTGGCCCCTGGGTCCATCGCCTGCGGCATTAAAAGCAACAACACTAATCATGTACGTGGTGTAGCCAGTCAGGTTTTTCAGTTTGACTCCAGTTTCTGGTAGGAAGAGTGTCCGCACCTTCTCTGTTTCATTCTTACGCCGAACTTCCCAATAAAAAATCTGCAGGGGAGAAACAAAAGAGTGTAATAAATGAATTCAAAGGCAAATGGAGTACAGTGAAAGCCATACAAGTACATGAATTAGCCCCTAAATACAGGGAGTAAACTATCATTAAATGAGCTGTTTACATTCCAGTTGTTGCAGAACTGTGACTAACTAATCCCATTTCAAGATAACCAATTAAATATTTTTTGTATTACAGTACACAATCTACTTAGCCAGAGGCAAAGACTTCCCAATCTGGCGCAGTGTGTTGGTGACTGAATATAGTAAAGATTTGCTTAATTTGATGACCTCTCCATTAGCATGTAGTAGGCTTTACATAGATAACGGAACTGTTATACTGCAAAGTATAGCATATGCCTGGCTGTTGATAGTGGAGCAAGGGAAATTCTGTGGTTAAACATTCCTTTTATGAATGGGTTTCATTTGTCACTGTTTCCACTGTATTTCCGTCCTACAGTCAACAATGTACCATAAAATGTACTATAAAACAACATACCTTTTGTACTGTAGGGAAATACACACAGTTATGGCTGCACTGACTGATTACAGCAATATTTGGCATTGGCTGGGGCGACTATGAGCAGACTATAGATTATCTTTATTCAGTCGGCTCCCTCTTCTGTCCATTATTAGGAATAGCAGGAATATTATTGCTTTCAGTTCAGTTTAATATTTCACTTTCATTATTCATGTTAATTTGCACATCATTCCTTTTAAGTGTAAAATCTATTAATGTCCCCATAATTATCTGGCAGTTGTTCACATGAGACTAATATGAACTTACATTACAGAGACATATTATCGTAACAGATTTCAGCACAGCAATTAGAATGGCAGGCTCCACTGAGTACACTATTTTATTGTATTTATGACAGAATTAATATCAGCTATAGCCTGAGCAGGCTCCATTGCTTGCGGCTTTGTCCTTATTGGAAAAGATTGTATTGAATTGGGTTACAGTGGCAAGCTGCCCAAAATGAGGTCAGTTCTGCTGGCCCCTCATGTATCATGTATCACTGGCTCATGATTCTGAATCAGTTGGAGACATGTTTAAAAAATACTAATTTTCCCAGACTGAGTGGGCGTTTCTGTGGGTGTAAGCCAGATCACAGCACTGTGAAATAACTTTGATGCGAAAGAAAGTACTGGATAAAAATATGAAAATATAAGACTATGACTGTGAAAATGTAGGTTTATTTCCTTATTCTACACAGGGTCTTTACTGTGCATCTCTCTTTTACAGCAGTGGCATATGAATGTGATCTTGCAACAGTACATTATTGAGAGTACTACCTTGTATCCCTGGATGTCTCCATTCTGAGCTTCAAGAGGTGGGGGCTCCCAGGTAATGTCCAGTTGCACTGCTGTGGCACTTGCTATTACAACATTTTGGGGTGGAGCTGTGGGCACTGAACAGTAAAAAGGAGAGAAGAAACTTTAAATTGGAAAGTAATATTTTATGAGGTGTAGTGTACTGCTATTAGCGACACATGTGTGTTGTACCTTATTAAAGAGGCAACTCACCTGCCTCTCCCACAAACACTTCCTGAGGAACACTGGAAGGCCCCTCTCCTGCAGCATTATACATGCTCACTCGTATCTCATATCGCTTGTGTTTGTTCAGATCTAATGCAAGAAACACACATTAGAGGTAATGCTAGCACACTATAAACTGATAAACTGTAGGAGAAAAGTTGAACGATCATAAATCCTGGTGCCACTCAGCAAATTCAATTGGAAAACCAGCATTTAAGACACAAATCATAATGTACTGTCACCTTTCACTTAAATTAGTGTAATTTGCTTTTGAGTTTGCCACTAAATTTGCCAGGAAACAATTCCCAGGTGATGTTGCCATGACTTCCTCAGAAAATGTATAGTAACCAGTCCCCTCATGCTGCACCCTACTGATCTCATGGCAATAGCAAGACCCAATTTACTTTCTGTCTGGGTAAAATGTGTTTATACCTAGCAAAACACATAGACCCACACTGAATGATGCAGCACTTACTGTCCAGCTCGTATTGAGTGAGGGTTGGTTCGCTCAGGTTCCTCATCATGTAGGAAGCTATAAGGATGTGCAAAAAGTGAAGGAAAGGATGGAGAAAATGGGAGATGTGATATGACAGAGAAGAAGAAAATAGAGGGAGGACAAGAGTAGTAACAGTTTATTAGTATACATCACGTACAGACAAAGCGCAAGTCTTACCCAGGGGCGATCCTGGCCCCTCCGCCACCTGAGGCAGCAGTTGCTGCTGCCCCCCCTCCCCCGGAAATTCGCTCTTAAAGTACCAGGAGCAGCATTTTTTGCTGCCCCTGGTACCTAGTGGGGCGCTGCCGCCTGAGGCGACCGCCTCAACTCGCCTTATTGGCGAAGCACCCCTGGAACTATTTGCCTAGCTCCACTTATCTGTCATTGCTAGCAGCACTGACCTATTTTATCAGATTGCTGTACCTTCACTATGGAAACTGCACCCTAAAAACATTTGGGGGCACATTTACTTAGCTCGAGTGAAGGATTAGAATAAAAAATACTTTGAATTTTGAAGTATTTTTTTGGCTACTTCGACCATCGAATTGGCTACTTCAACCTTCGACTATGACTTCGACTCGAACGATTCAAACTAAAAATCGTTCGACTATTCGATCATTCGATAGTCAAAGTACTGTCTCTTTAAAAAAAACTTTGACCACCTACTTTGCCATGCTTTCTAGGCAATTTCTGATCGAAGGAAAATCGTTCAATCGATGGATTAAAATACCTTGAATCATTCGATTCGAATGATTTAATCGTTCGATCTAACGATTTTTCCTTCGATCGTTCGATCGAACGAATTGCGGTAGATCCTTCGACTTCGATATTCGAAGTCGAAGGATTTAACTTTGATGGTCGAATATCGAGGGTTAATTAACCCTCGATATTCGACCCATAGTAAATGTGCCCCTTGATGTTCTTTTTCTAAAAATGTATACTATAGGGTTTTACAGCAATATTGTTCAGTGGCCCATTGAATTCAATATGGTCTCGTACAATTACAACAATGAAAGCAAAAAAACAAAAACTGTGGTTCTGTGTTAGCCAGTAGCAAAAATAACAAATTAATGAAAAACAAACAAAAATAATTGTAAAAGTCATACCTATATTGGCAATAAAAATACATTGCAAGCTTTCGGATCACGAGGCCCCTCCATCAGCAAATAATAAAAGCAAACACACTGCCTACTACAGCAGTAGCACCTGCATTATGACTGACAGAAACAGGTGATGTACAGGAAGTCACAGACATTTTTCCCCCTCTATTTGTACTCACAACCTGAGAAATATTTAATAGTGTAGGTACACAAACTCTATTCACTACTGAACTACCTTCAGAAATCCACGTGGCTTTATCTGTTGGTCTCAGAATGCCCCAATATTTCACGACAGACTGGGCCTTACACTGGGACCGCTCCTCTCACAGTACTCCTGCCTTTCCCCTGATGTGGCCCTGATTCACTGTAAAAGCATTTAAGACATCTCTGTCTCAGAAGAACCTTTGGTAAGTATCCCCCTATGGCTAATGCCACACAGAGTTGCATGAACGCAGGCCAAAAATCAGCCCATCCACTGATATCTGATCTCAGGCCTAACTGCAGACACACATGACTGTGCATTTTTGCATCAAAATAGTCTGCACCCATGCCAACAAATGCTGTGCCTCTGGGTTCAGACACAGGAGTGTGCAAATGCGAACAAAGGGGCTATTTCTTGACCTGTGCTTGTATGCAAGCTGAGAAGCATCCCAGTGTGACACTAGCCTTAAGGCACACCCACATACCAATAATATTGTACATAACTAAGTTTTGTACAGTTACTGGTCCCTGTATAATGGCCTGTTGATCCCAGCTGGTTTGATAATTGGGCAGATTTGAAAATGTCATCAACAAATATTCCATGTGGCCAGCAGGGTCTCCTCTTCACTTCCTGCTTTTCCAATCATTTGTGTGATTTGCATAAAAATTTGGAATGACAGGAAAGCAGACATACTGTTTGGGACTCTTATAAGCTATCAGTTCGTTCAATGGCTGACTTGGTCCATACTCAGTTGGCCCATGTGTGGCTGCATTTAGTACCTAAGCAGTAAAAAATGGAAAACTGCCATTATTGTGAAGGCAAGCAAAGGATTTTGGACAACTGACAATATTTTCTTCTGCTGTATTTAATTAACGGGTAGAATCACTTCTAAAAACCGTATTTCATATATTTATACATGTTATAATTTCCTTGTTTCTCTGCATTAATTTATTAGGTTATATATCCTTTTTAAAGATTATTTTCCTGCAATTTAATAGTAAAATATCTTTGGAGATAGGGCACTGACAAGGGAATTCAGCTGTCATCTGCACAAGGCAGTCCATTTGTCCTGACGGGCTGAGCCGCCAGTGTAACATTGTAACAGTTGTCACCAGACACAATCTCAGCTACAGTTGGTTAGAAACCCCAGTATATATTTACTGATAATGAAAATGTGAATTTGCCTCAGAACTGTCTAGAAAACAAATTAAAACTGTAAACAGAGTAACAAAGAGGTCAAATAATTCTTCTGATCTGCAAACAGCTTTACTACAACACATGAAAACACTGTACAAGGGAAGCAAGTGATTAATTAACAGAGTTGCAAACACAGAATTCACACATATAGGAGCTGTTTTAGACCTAAGGAAAGTTTTTGCTGGGCCATTTCTTAGTATAATATCTTCTAGACAAGCAGTGCCTGTGCAAAAACCAACAACAGGATTAAGCTACAGTAAAGCTGGCAAAAAAGTACAACATGCAAAATGTACCTCAATAACTCACAAAAAACAAAAGCTTCCTAACAAACATTAGACCTTCTAATTGTCTTGGATTACTAGATCCTGTATAAATACCAAACTGAATCCTAATTTTCATATGCAAATTAGGGGTGGGAAGGGGAAAACATTTGTTACTTCCTTGTTTTGTGACGCGATTTCCCTCCCCATGCATATGCAAATAGGATTTGGATTTAGTTCGGCCGGGCAGAAGGATTTGGTCGAATATGAATCCTGCTGAAAAAGGCCGAATCCAGATGCAAATCCTGGATTCGGTGCATCCCTAATTCTCATGAATATTAACATATCCAAACGTGTCAACATTGTACATGCATTCAAAATATTACATCTAAACTACTTAAAAAAAAAAAGAAAAAAAAAAAAAAAATACCAATGTTCAGGGTACTCGCAGGTGTGTTCTTGACATCCCTTGCCCAGTGGCTGCATTGTATTATTGATAGGTTACTGTGTTTATTTTGGGCCTATGGGGAGGGCCAGTAGCCCCATCCCATCTAGAATTTCTCAGGAATTGCTCTTTTGGTGTACAGCAAGTGCATACAGTCTATGTATTTCTGCATTTTCTTTATCCATAGTTGATGTGGGGGTTTGCTTGAGTCAAATAAACATTACCTTTTTACGTGGTCTCCAGTTGTTGCAGTTTTCCAACACAATCTAAATAGTTTGCTAATTGTATTTGATATGCATACTTTGATCACTCATAATTTCTCTATAGGTTTATTACACATAAAAATGGATATAAGCATTTGTAAATGCAGATAACAACTGCTTTGACAATAAAATGACATATAATGAACATAAATACTATGCAATCACTTTCAAGACTAAGACTAAGATCTAAGCATTAAGCGACAAAAGGGGAAGAGGTCCCAAGGTATCTATCTCTAACAGTTCAAGTTAATAGATTCCTTGCTTGCTTGCAGATAGCCTAGCAGAGTGGCTAATGCAAACACGTTTCCTAGATATTAATGCAGTATTTCCTTCAACTATGAAAACCCAATAAGGTATAATACATATCATTAAAGACATTTTCTTCAGTCCCTGCCCCATATAGCTTGCATTATCTAAATTTGTTACCTAAGATCAAATATATGTTACTAAAATTGCTGATCTTTTCCTGATTTGGTTAGCAATTGCATTATACTGGGGACCTAAGCAAACCCTATGCAAACCCTACACAAGAAGACCACATCAATGAGCCAATGTGGTCTCTGTATGCTGTGATTTTCCAACTTGTGCTATACCTCTCCGGCAGATTTTCAGACAGATACCTATCAGACAGGTCATTGGTTTAGCTCCATAAATGGGCTAGTGATCTACTGAAAAAGCTGAGTGTCAGCATCTTATATTTGCCAGTATATGGCCAGATTAATGTACAGGAATATTAAGTGACTTGCCCAAGGTGCATCAGTAGGGATTGAACCTATGCAACCTAAGACGAGGGAACAAGTCAAAGAATTTAATGTAACTTATTTGTTTTGGCTTTTCTGGAGTATTGACTGTCACTCACCAGTTAGCT
The DNA here is from genome assembly GCF_017654675.1 of Xenopus laevis. Classification (NCBI taxonomy): domain Eukaryota; kingdom Metazoa; phylum Chordata; class Amphibia; order Anura; family Pipidae; genus Xenopus; species Xenopus laevis. Next base: position 22,706,360 of record NC_054387.1, read on the forward strand.
CTGCCCACTTTGAACTGGGGTTATTGATGCTTTTCACAGTGAAACTCCTTAGTCCATCATAGGCAAGTTCACGGAAGCGAATACAGAACCCTAGGAGGATTCCATTTATCCTGTCTTCAGCTGGAGCCTGAGCAAAGGGAATTATCATATTATTTAATACTTAGTCTAAATATGCAGTTTAAAAAACAATATTCCCTTGCACACATATATTTACAATTTATATGTGCAGAAATAGTAAAGTGTGTTTCCAAGGGTAATGAAAAATAAATGGCTCTGTCGCTGCTACCTGTTGCTAAGGGACCTAGATTTTGCTGTAACTCTATATACATGAAGCTGTTTACCTTCCAGCGAATCAACACAGAGGTAGTAGTGTGAGGAGTTACAGAGAGCATTGTGGGAGCTTCATCTGGGGCTGAAAAACAAAAGTAAATTGAAATCAGTTGCATTTAATCAATTCCTAAAGGTATATCATTTTCATTGTATTTTTTAACTGGAACAAACTGTAATAAAATAAATCTATATAAGTTTCTTTTTTTTCTAATTTTTCCAGTATGTTGGCTGAGCCCAAGCTTGGGAACCAATATGCAAGTTAAAGATATATACTGTATTAGAAACAGTGACATAAACCACAGGATCCAGTACAGAGGGTGGTTGTTAATGGGACATTCTCAACTTGGAGTAAGGTTCTTAGTGGGGTCCCCCAGGGCTCAGTATTGGGTCCACTTTTATTTAACTTGTTCATTAATGACTTAGGGGAGGGTGTTGTAAGTAATGTATCAGTGTTTGCAGATGACACAAAATTATCCAGCCCAATTAATTCCATCCAGGATGTGGCATCCTTGCAACATGATCTTGACAAACTGGCGATCTGGGCAGCAAAGTGGCAAATGAGATTAAATGTTGATAAATGTAGTCATGTACCTGGGATGTAAAAATATCCAAGCCACTTATACCCTTAATGGGACTGGGCAAATCCATTATGGAAAAGGACCTTGGAGTCCTTGTAGATGATAAACTTGGCTGTAGCAAACAATGCCAGTCAGCAGCATCAAAGGCAAATAAGGTCTTGAGCGGTATTAAAAGGGGCATAGAGTCAAGGGAGGAGGGGGTCATTCTTCCACTGTATAGAGCACTTGTAAGGCCCCATCTAGAATATGCCGTACAGTTTTGGTCTCCATCACTCAAACAGGACATTATTGTATTAGAGAGGGTACAGAGAAGGGCAACTAAGCTGGTAAAAGGTATTGAAAATCTTAGCTATGAGGAAAGACTGGCCAAATTGGGGATGTTCACGCTGGAGAAGAGGCGCTTAAGGGGTGATATGATGACTATGTATAAATATATAAGGGGATCATATAATAATCTCTCTAATGCTTTATTTACCAGTAGGTCTTTCTAGCTGACACGAGGTCACCCATTCCGATTAGAAGAAAAGAGGTTCCGCCTAAATATTCGGAAGGGGTTTTTTACAGTGAGAGCTGTGAATTTCTCTCCCTGAATCAGTTGTATAGGCTGATACATTAAATAGCTTTAAGAAGGGGTTGGACAGCTTTTTAGCAAGTGAGGGAATACAGGGTTATGGGAAATAGCTCATAGTCCAAGTTGATCCAGGAAGGAATTTTTCCCTCTAAGGCAAATTGGAGAGGCATCAGATGGGTTTTTTTTTGCCTTCCTCTGGATCAACTGGGAGATAAGTAGTTAATAAAAAGAAGAAAGAAAAAAAAGGTTGAACTCAATGGACATGTGTCTTTTTTCAACCTTACTTACTATGTTACTATGTTACCTTAAATGACACTGCCCTTAGACAATGAAAGTTGGATTCACACTACTGTCAATACATCAACAGAAATCGACTACTTAGGAATTATCAGGTATTGTATTCTAACAATATCAAGTTCCTATGAATGTTACAGATAAAGAGATGTTTAATTCACTTACCTGCCTGCAGTGTAGTCAGGGCTTCTGATTCCTCACTGTATTCACTGTCACCAATGTCATTAGTTGCTTTCACTCTGAACTTGTAAGAGGTAAATGGCTTTAAGCTGAAACATAATCACAGATGACACATAATCAGAGAGCGGGGAGCCCTGGGCCCCCCAGCCCAACACTGCCTGGGCGGAGGCACGACATTTTATAGTGTACCTGTTCTCCCAAATTGATGAGACTTTCTAATATGCCTGGTGGTATACCTGGTCTGTACCAACTATGTACTGCTATCTGCTTGCCCTAGTAGGTGGAGACTCCCAAGTTAATCAGTCATAAATGCATTGTTCAAAGCCAAAAAAATTGATTCTGTGATAGGTCCTCTGTAGAGGGTGTTATTGCCAAAAATCCTGCTTTGCCCAAGAAGAGTACACATTTTTCCAATGTGACTGGGAAAGTTCTGTGTGGAACGAGGACTGTTATACCATGTGATATGATATCATAATTATCCTGGGAGGTGGCAATTAGTGTTACTAGAATAGCACTACTAATTTTTATATATATTTATTTTCAAGATTTACATTTGTTTAATAATAATAATAATAATAATAATAATAATAATAATAGGCTTGTATTTTTATAAGATGTTGTTTTGAATTCATTTTGACAACTGCACTTTTCAGTGCCTCGTTTTCCTGTTAATACCCGCTTTCTTTGATGAAGTTTCAGGGCATGAACACATGGACCCTAGGTCTACCTTGGTGAGTCTACATGCATCAAATATCTATGTAGCCTTCACATTGTTTGGGTACATTTGGAAACATTTTGGAAGGCAGTGGTCCCAAACCAGTAGCTCGCGAGCAACATGTTACTCACCAATCCCTTTGATGTTGCTCCCAGTGTCCTCAAAGCAGGTGCTTATTTTTTAATTGGCTTGGAGGTAAGTTTTGGTTGCACCCCCAGGAACTTTTTTCATGCTTCTGTTGCTCTGAAGTTCTTTTTACATTTAAATGTGGCTCACAAGTAAAAAAAGGTTGAGGACCCCTGTTGGAAGGCAACATGAAGCTTACAGTGCCTAGTTGGAGTGCCCTGCTCTACAGAATATAGGGCATATCAGGTGTGAACTGGGACTCAAAATAGGCCCTGGCATTTCAAATACACAGAGGCCCAACCAGTCCCCCAACAGCCCACTCCACAGTGACTGGCTATGGCATCTTACAGCAGCCCTTCTGGCATTTGCCAGAACTCACAGATTGCCAGTCTGGGCCTGGGGCATATGCTGCTTTTAGTGGAATGGTCAGAAAAAAAATTCTGAGCAGAAAACCTACCGGTCCACAACAGCGGATGTGGCATTGTGGCTAATGGTGACCGAGTGCACTATCCACTTTCCTTTGGGCAGTTCTTGGGTCTGGATGGTGTAATATCGCACAGGGGAAAGACCATCACTGCCTGGATCCCAATACAAAAGGATACTGCGGGCCTTGACATCTTCTTGTAGTACTGTAGGCTTACTGGGTGGTTGAGGGCGGTCTGTAGCAACAAGAAACACATTGAAATTGGAAAACATTTTCAACTGCATCTAACTAATTTTACATTATATAAAACTATTCACTTTCTCCCTGAGCACCATTAATGCAGATAAACAGACCTCTCTTTTCTGTGGTCACTACCAGCGCTTCAGCTGCTTCCCCCCAGCCTTTGCGGGTCTGGGCTGTGATCCTGAAGAGGTAGATGGACTCAGGTCCCAGACCAGTGGCTGTGTACTGGCGCACACTAGGATTCAGCACTTCTACAGTGGCAGTGTTTGCATTTGTTGCATTAAGACGATGAGTGATCTGATATGCTGTAGGAAAAACACAAGGCAATGATCATACCATAAAGCTCTGGGTTATAAAGTGGGACAATCTGTACAGCAGTGCTGTGATATTAGTAAGGATAAATTGTGTAAACTGACTACGATCGAGCAGTGCTTACCCAAAATGATTCCATTGGGGGCAGCTGGAGTCTGCCAAATTAAACGTACAGAGGTGGTCCTTACTTCTGGAAAGAGAATACCCACTGGTGGGCCTGGCACTGAAAAACAAAATATCAGTGGATTAGATTCAGGCCAGTATGGACATTAGTTACACACTCCTATATCTGGCATCAGAGCTTTACTGGATAATACATTCTGAAAAATGAAACCTTAAAGTTCAATGCCACTTGGTGGTATTGAGATATAAAGGTAATCTACACCCAAATAGTAAATTAATTTATAGATAAATTTAGATACTGCACTTACAGTGTATCTGTAAAAGTGCGCTTATCGGGCCAGAATCTATCATAAAGTATACCAAATCTACTCTGCAAGAAGAAACACCTTTCATGACATAAAATATGCCAGGGGGTAGTATTAGTCATCTATTCAAATATATTGACTTCCTCAGGCTCATCAATGAATTGGCTGTTACAGCCCCCCTTGCATATTGGAGAACTAGTCGATGAACAGTGTTCACCCTATTTCAGAGTATTGAATGTTCTTTTGTAAACTTTTTGGAAACCATTTTGTTTCGATAATTCGATAAATTTCGATAAATTGAGATTGAGCACAAGTATTCTCTACTGGACAAAGAAAATAGTATATTGTATCTGAAAGCGAATACCCTGTATTACAAGCAATTTACCCCCATAGTTATTTTGAGTGTGTATCTTCTCTGTCTCATGCTTTTTAAAATCATCCTGCTTCCTGTGGTGGTACTCTCACCATCATCCAGTGTTCTCTCCAGAATAGCCGGTGTGCTGGCAGCTCCATCCCCTATTCTTGTGAATGCCAGGACATGAATCTCATAGAGAACATATTTGCCAAGGCCGGAGAGCTGGACACTGCGGGATGAGTTCCCTTCTACAAGCCAGAACTGTGTAGAAATATCAGAGTCCTTTTCCTTGTACAGAACCTGAACAAAAAGGTAGAAAGTAGATCACATTCAGAAACATAGGCCTCACTGCTCAGACCATAAATTCAATATGCAAAGAAACAAATTACATCAGGGCTGTCCAACTGGTGGGCCACGGGCCACATGCAGCCCGTGACCCCCCTTGTGTGGCCCCCCATCATGAAAGTTTGCCTGCTGTGTCTGCTTACCATATGTAATCTTTAAAAGGCATCAGTACTGAAATTAACTGGCCCCTTCATTGTTTAAACCTCAAATTCAAACTGTAATCCCCTGTATTGTTCACACATGTAATCCCCCCTGCATTGTTCACACTTGTAACACCTCTATTGTTCACACCCTAGTGTTCACACCTGAGACACAGACTGAAACTGCCCACATTGTTGACCTGTTCACACTCCTACAAACTGCTGAAGGGACACCAGCATTGTGTCACTGTATGTAGTACATCTTAATGCTCCTGATAGGTTTCCCTTTCTCCTTCTCTGTTATGCCTTCCCTATGCTCCCTGTGTGTGCCATACTCTGTCTGCCCTATGTTCACTGTTTGTGCCATACTCTGCCTACCATATGCTCCCTGTGTGTGCCATACTCTGTCTTCCCTTTACTCCCTGTGTGTGCCATACTCTGCATGTGTGTGCCCTGCTCTGTCTGTGGAACATAAGTCTGGTATTGATTGTAGGGGATTTGAAAAATATTGTTAGAGGCCCCAAAGGTGCTGGGGGGGTGCTGTTTTATCCACAGGGGGGGGTGAGGCATATGGATTTATGGGTATGTCTTAATATGACAACTTTTTTCACATATGAAACCATTTGGTTATTTGGTGTGCTACCACAATTAATGTGGACATGGTCATGTGGTAACATGGGTGTGGTTTAAATGGGTGTCGTTTAAAAAGAGGGAGTGGTCAACACTGGCTTTCATTAGCCACCATGTAGGCCAGAAAAATTCCAGCCCTCCATACCACAGAAGTTGGATAGCACTGAATTACATGATGGACAACATGGGAAGTTCCTCTAGTCATTTCTTTTCATGTAAGTAGCCACAATGAACTTTTTTCTTCTTATATAAGCTAGAACTGTTTCCAAATTGATTTTAAGAACAGTATCTATGAATCAGATTTGCCACTGGCTTTTGTTTAAGCTGCTTACCTTATAACCCAAAATAAGGCCATTCCGTTCAGGTTCTGGAATCTCACTCCAGCACACAAGAATGCTGCTTGATGTTGTGGCCAATGCAGAGACATTGGTGGGACCAGACGAAGGAACTAAAATTTAGATGATAGGAAAAAAAGTGTGGCATATTAGTCTGGAATGCAACATATTTAGAGACTGATTAGGGTAACTTCATAAGATACCTGATTCTCTGGTCCTTGCAGTAACCACAGGGCTCCAGGGTCCAGCCCCAATAGCATTGAAGGCCTGAATTTGAACTACATACTCTGTCCATTCCTCTAGGTCCTCAATAGTGTACTCTCTCTCAATGCGATCGTAAATGGCATGGGAAAGCGGTTTACCATTTTTGTCCAGCCTAGTGTATCGGATTTTGTATCCTACAGAATCTGGGTTCCCGTTGTACTCCATTTCTGGAAGTGGCTATGGGGAAAGAAAAGATGTAATGAAAAACTGGTACTCATTATATTGGGAGTGGTGGCACTGAGGAACTTATTAGTGGGCCGTCATATCTAGGTGTGTTTTGCCTCCACTGACTTCTGTAACACAAAATACATATATTCACCTCTACCTTACATTTTTACTTGAGTCCCTGTTGGCAGCTGACCCCATCCTAAGATTCTCCGCTTTGTCTGTCTAAAGCATCTATTAGTTATTAACATAACTAGTTAACAATTAACCTTGGCTGGGCAAATGCATTTAGAATAATAAAAACAAATTTCTAATAGTTTACTTGAGTCCCTGTTGGCAGTTGGATATCATGGGAGAAGAAACCACACAGGCTCCCAGCTTAACCCCATCCTAAGATTCTCCGCTTTGTCCTTCTAAAGCATCTATTAGTTATTACTATAACTAGTTAACAATTAGCCTTGGCCTGGCAAATGCATTTAGAATAATAAAAACAAATTTCTAATAGTTATGAGTTCTTATTCTTAAAATGTATACCTATAAAAGCAAATCAGAGCTAGGGCCATGCACTAATGCCATTTTAGCAAGATGCTTATAAACCTGACATAAAAAATTTGCATGTCAGTGCAAGTAGAGAGAAGATGTCTCAAGCTATTCTGCAGTGAGAGCAGAACAGGTGTTTCCAGCATGCACAGTACTGATCAGACAGTAAATCCCTGCATACAAAACATACTATTAGCACAGAATGCCATACTGAGCTGAAGCTCTTATTGTTTGGCAGACACCAATTTTTCAGGTAAACTACAAACACAGGGCTAATTTTTAATGCAAATAAATATAATTCTCGCACAGCATCTTCACAAATATGGTACCATGGCCTGATACTCACCATCCAGCGCACCCATAAGCTGGTCTGACTGGCAGTACGCAGTGTCACATTAGCTGGGAACACAGAGGGTGAAGCTCGCAGGGTCTGAATCCTCCGAGAAGGTAGACTTGGGGGGCTAGTGCCCACAATATTTACCTGTCGCATACGGAAGCTGAAAGGAGCAAAAATTACATGCCTCAGTGAGCAAGGAATACCAGATTGGCAACTTACAATTTAGTAGTTAAAGTCTCACATTTCTGTGCCGAAATCCACGATGTGTGCTTGTACCCAGTCTGACACAATGGTTTTGGGTGCAGGCAAGGAAGAAGGGTGATGCCACATGGGGCTAATCTCAGCCTGCAGAAAAAAGTGTCCCAGGTACAGGCACACGTGGCAGAATTCAACACCTAAACACCTAAAAGTGTGCTTGCATCTGGGCCAATGCAGTGGTTCAGGATGCATGCAAGGAAGAAGACTGATGACAGAGTAGGGGTTGATCCTTGGCTTAGATATGATACAGTCAGCAAGTAGACAGCACCACATGTTTGAAGTATCTTTAAAAGGCCTTTATTTAAAAAGGGCTTATTCCTCAGACAGAATTACAATAGCGACGTTTCAGGCGCACAATCCCCTTTTCTCAATAAAAGGCGATTGTGCGCCTGAAACGTCGCTATTGTAATTTTGTCTGAGGAATAAGCCCTTTTTAAATAAAGGCCTTTTAAAGATACTTCGAACGTGTGGTGCTGTCTACTTGCTGATTGTATCTACGGAACAGGTGGAGGTGGACACCACAGACTTGCACACCGTCCATTATACCCTAAGGGTGAGTGCTGACTTCTAATCCTCTTAGATATGATACAGTAACAGTTTGACTGCATACACGCAGCAATAAAAACAAGGCTGGAACATAATAGCTTGTCTTTTAATCGTGGATGCATCAGTGCTATGATTCACGTACTGAAATCAGACACAGTCTTCCCTACCCCCTGCCCAATCTATTTCTGGCACCTGGCTTACCTGTAGTAGTTATAAGGTCTCAATCCAGGTACATCTAGAGATCTGGCATTAGGTTCATTTGCCAGCTGATAAATAAGTACCCAGTCGTCCGACTCACTAGGATTGCCAACCTAATATAGAAATACACAGTGGTGTTAACATGCACATTGGCAAATAAAGAGGCTACAAAATTGTGAGTATGAGTGAAAATCAATAACAAAAACTTCAGTAATTAAAGTTCTAAGGAAAAAAAATTCATAATGCCTACTTTGGGTATCACATACCGCATTTCAAATGCTTGGGGCTGATTAGCACAAAATATATGTACAAACTACACTTTTAAAGGGAAGGAATATTTTCCAAAAAGCTGACTACCAATATAGCTTGCAAATCAATATCCATCAATTCAATAGATAAATTACAGAATTGTACACAATATATCTAAATGCCCCTATTGCATTATTCCCTCTTATTAGTGATGGGTGAATCTGACACATTTTGCTTCGCCGAATGTTCGCGAAATGTCAAAAATTTGCCAAAATGCATTGAAGTCTATGGGAGACAAAATGGTTTTTTTTGACAAACGACAAAGTGCCCGACAAATTGTTGAAACCTGACATTTTCACCAATTAGAGTCTATGGGTGTAATCTTCATATTGAAATTCGACGAAAAATTTAGCTCATCTCTACCCCTATATAAAGATCTTGATTCTCAACCAAATGGCCAATGAGATCTTTACTGTAACATCTATAACTTAAGAAGAATATTGTTAAAAGCAGTTTTTAATACATAGATAAATTTTTTTTAGATAGAAAGAGGTATAATTAATTTATACCAATACCGCGCCACTGCACTATTGACAAAAAAAAGGGGGGGGGCTGCTTCCTTGAATATCACCGTTCACACCAGGTTAAAACGACACAGGAAATCTGAAATAGAATGCAAAAGGAAGCGCACACATAGAGTAGTATTGTCTCAATTAAGATAAGCAATTAAGCCCCTAGAGCCACAGAGTGTTTGAAAACGGTGCCTGGAGAGCTATATTGCAGAAGATCCACCAGTGTGATATTCTTCAAGATTCCCCCTTTTAGGTATATACTCACAAGATTTCTTGGATTTTTGATGCATATATTAATGTTCGTTCTTCACCTTATAAGTTTTGTCCAGTCATCCACTAAGTAGTATAATGAAGATATAAGCAAAATATAGTATAATATTGCTTTAATAAATGTTAAAAATCACCATAAAACAAACGATTTTCTACTCACAAGGATCGCCAGATCATAAAGCACGTAGTATCCAAAGCAAAATAAAAGTCCAGAGTTCTCTGGGTCCAGGAAGGTTTCTCCTGTTGAGTCTGTGATCGATGAATAAATCAAACTGCTCCAATATCCGTGATCAATGAATAAATCAAACTGCTCCAATATCCAACGCGTTTCGCAGTCTCTCTTGACTGCTTCCTCAGGGAAGGTGTGATGATCACACAAGTCCTTGTTAATCATGTCGGTGCTGCTTCCTCCCTGTTGCAGACTTACCCGTTTATATTTATTGTGACATAATTACCCGCAACTTGATGTTCAAATTTTAACATTAGCAGCAAATACCCAATAAACATATAAACATATTCCAAGAAATTCACAGTGTATTGTGATTATGACAGTTAATCAAATAATTTTGTCTAGTTTAGACCATACCAATTAAAAATGCTAATTTATGCATATTTATTCAAAAGTGTTCTCTTGAGACTGATGAGCTAAAAACTCTCATAAATAGTTAGTAACAATAAATTAAGATAAGAACTGAGTAAACTTGTTAAATTAAAAAGCTGCTAAATCCAAATCTATGTTCACACCTTCCCTGAGGAAGCGGTCAAGAGAGACTGCGAAACGCGTTGGATATTGGAGCAGTTTGATTTATCACAGACTCAACAGGAGAAACCTTGCTGGACCCAGAGAACTCTGGACTTTTATTTTGCTTTGGGTACTACGTGCTTTATGATCTAGCGATCCTTGTGAGTAGAAAATCGTTTGTTTTATGGTGATTTTTAACATTTATTAAAGCAATATTATACTATATTTTGCTTATATCTTCATTATACTACTTGGTGGATGACTGGAGAAAACTTATAAGGTGAAGAACGAACATTACTATATGCATCAAAAATCCAATAAATCTTGTGAGTATATACCCGAAAGGGGGAATCTTGAAGAATATCACACTGGTGGATCTTCTGCAATATAGCTCTCCAGGCACCATTTTCAAACAATCTGTGGCTCTGGGGGCTTAATTGCTTATCTTAATTGAGACAATACTACTCTATGTGTGCGGTTCCTTTTGCATTCTATTTCAGATTTACTACATAGATACTTTGCTTTTTCTCTAAATATCAAGTTATACAAGGCTTGGAGGATAATAAAGATATTTGCTATGATTCAAGAGATAATAAAGTATATGCTGTCTGTCCCACCTGAGCTTCGACCAGCCACTTGGAGATCGAGGTTTTTCCATCATATCCCGGTCGGAACTGAAGTGTAACTGAATGGGATCCAATGTTACTGATGCCCAGATTAGATGGAGCACCAGGCAGCTCTGAAGGGATACAGGTAGAGAAAAACTAGATTACTTAACTTTCAGGGGAAAAATACTGAGCATTGGTAAATTGCATGTATGAATTATGCATTTACTATGAACTATTTTGGTTGCTCCACCACTGACCTGGTGGGACTCCTGAAGAGATAGTGGAAGAAAACACTGCACCCTGGCCTTTGGAGGTCATCCCTGCCACCTGAATGGTGTAGGTGGTGAGTGAGGTGAGGCCAGTTACTCGATACTCCAGAGTGACATTGGACAGGTAATGGGTGACCCTGGTGTTGGTTTGGTTAAACTCCTCCCATGAGATCTTGTACCCTGAAACATAAAAAAGATTGTTAGATGGGTTGCATTTTCTCAGAGGTGTCTAACTCTAAAATGCATGGTTTAAGGATCTTTTGATTAAGGGATGCATAATATATTAACATTTGCAAAGTCTGCTTCAGGTCTAGTAGCCCATAGAAACCAGCAGCTGAAGGACAGTAAGTGCAGTCTAACTACTTGTTATTGATTATAAAAACTGAAGCCAACTTTGTATCTTTTATTATGTTATAGTCAGTAAGTTCCATAAAATACTCTTCCAGTGGGGGATTCAATAACTATACTCCACAGAATATTTTGAGCCAAACACCATAAAAAACTTTTATGCCAATGACACAAAGAGCAATCAGCCAGGTGGTCATTTATAAACAATGGTCTAATTTTCACCTGGGCAGTAGTAACCCATACCAACCAATAAGATGTTAGCTTCCATTGTTCTACCTGCAGATGTCTGAAAAAAGCTGATCACTGGTTGCTGTGGATTACTGCCCAGATGCAAATTTGTCCAGTATTTATAAATGCCAATCAACTGAAAGTACTTTCTAGAGATCTAGAGATAATTAAGATTACTCTCACATTCCCTGGCACTTTCCATGTCATACGTACCCCACATATTGCTAAACAAGGCTTTGTCCACTGCCCAGTTACATATTTTCAGCTAATAAATGGCAGGGAACACTACATGCTGTCTGTCAATATAATTCTAGCACCTCCCTTTAACTTTGTCACATACATTGCTTCTGTCAATCTTAAGCATTTCAGTCTCACATTCTTCATGTCTGGTATATGTGACGAATGTAAAACTGCATCAAAAGCCATGGAATCTGATGTCCAGTAAAGATGGAATGCTTTGAGTACAAAATCCCTTCACTATAATTTTAGGTTCTGTATGGCCCTCTTTGTTAATACTTCTTATGAAATGGTACTACAAATCAATATGGCTGTGATACATAAATGACATATTTTAAGCAGTTGGCTTCTGTACCTGTCAGCAGGCCATTCTTCTCAGAAGGCTCCTGCCAGGTCACCCTGAGGGAAGTGTCTAGAATATCATCAAAGCTGAGATGTCCCACAGGTCCAGGAACTGGAAACAGAGAGCAGTAAGCAAACATGTGCCAGAACACATAATCAGATAATGTCTTGATTTAAACTGCATACAGAATGGATGACTCTCTTTAATCCAGTAAAAAGGGGTTATGTATTTGCATTAAACTGTCAACCTGAATTCTTAATTTACACTTATCGTGCTGTACTCCAAATGGTCACAGTAACAGCTGATGTAGTCTTAGTGCTTTTCTCTGTGCATTGTCCTCTTTATAGTATTCATTCTGATTTATCCTATTCAATGCAAAGGCCTCACTGGAAGCAGGGGCAATAGCAATAGCGAATAATGTGCTTTATATCGAAATGGTTGAACTGGTAACACCAATTTAGCAACAGCTATTATTGTCACATATTTATAAAGTGTCAACAAATTTCTCAGCACTGTACAATAAACTGGTATATAGATCGGACATATATATTTACATAAAATCAGCCAATAACAGATATAAGAGGGCCCTGTACAAAAGAGTTGCACTCTTGTAAAGAAAAATTTGCTCTTGTTGTCATACCATCCTCGTGGGTCCAGAGTAGCTGAGGTGGGCTCTGCGGACCATCCCCTGGGGTAGTGAAGCATAAGATAGATGTGAAGTAGCTGGTAAACTTCTTCAAGCCAGAAATAACGCCAACATGGGTGTTTTCTTGGAACTTAGGTCGGACAGTGACCACAATGACATCATCTTCCTGACCCGGCTCCCAGACCATGAGCTGCAAGAGGAGAGTGCTGTTAGAAGGTACAGCACTGCATGGGATAAACTGTGTAAACTGCAAATACATATTTACATACTGCCCTAAATGTACCTAATACATGCTTTCTTTTCTGTATAACTGCCCATTATTATATAATATAGGAAAGTCCTCATTTTAGGTGTAACTTAAATTTCATTGCTGTTTTCTCTTGAAGCTAGAAAGAATTATAAATGCTTATCCTACACAAGAAACAATAATTTTACAGATTTAATTATCAGAATAATAGTATAACAGCAATTTGCAAAGACTGCCAAGCAATTGTACCAAGGCAAATCATTGTATTTTCAATGTAACTCAAATGGTTTTATTCCCAAATTAAACGTTACAGATAAAGAATTGTGACCCATATGCTGATATTTGCTTTGGGCAAGCTCTGATATTTTGTAACACCAATGTGAACATGTACTTAAAGCAATGACTTTAAAATTCCCACCACCCCACCTAGCAAATAACTGCTACCAGATATGTAAGATATAATATTTATTTATGTTTTTTAAAAATGTTATGTATGCCTTAATTTTTTGTATGTGTATATATATATATATATATATATATATATATATTTATATATAAAATAAACTGTTGTAAATGTAGTAGAGTAGTATGCCTGTGTGCATTAAATTAGCTGCATTAAACAGATTGTTATATCTTATTACATTACAGAGACCAGTGGCTGTTTGGCAGAAAGCCCACAATTCATTCCAAGCCCACTAGATGTCAGAGCTGCATAAGGAAAATGATTGTGAAGGTTACATCAAAGTCCAAATGCACATTTTTTTTCAGTTTTCGGAAAAAGAACACAAAATGTTGTCAGTCCTATTTATTTTTTGACAATTTTCTTCTGTTTATTTGTGTAACTAAGTGGGACATAACCCCTAAATATCTGACATCATTTTCCTTTTTTCCTTTTCTTCCCTGCAAAATATTCACCCCTTGCTATATGTTTGTGTAGCGCTATAGTAACTGACTTGTGCTAGGGCAGTTTTAGCTACTTTCCTTGGTGGGCTTGGCCTTGGAGACCACCAATGAGCTCTCTTTCTCAGGGGTAAGCCCTCGCAGCGGGGTGGAGGCAAGGGTGTAGTGTAACTGTAACCTAATGCGATAGCACAATGATGGGCGCCAGTAGTTCTTTAACAGTTGAACAAAGAACAGTATTTATTGAACAATAGCACAGAGATCATTTAGCACATTAATCCACAATGGAGTATAGAACATACACAGCAGCATAAAGGAAGCATATACTCACAGCACGTATAGGCTGAATCCCCACAGGCTAGGGAATATACAGCAGAGAGTAAGTTGACAGCATGTGATGGGTTTTGCCCAGTTTTCAGGATATCTTCCAGTGGCAGACTAGGGGAACTCCTGACATCCCTATCTCAACACTTGGTTCCTTACTCTGGGTCAGTAATACCCTGGGATCTTAATCCGTCTAATCTCCTCGGCGGAGCCTTGAGCTGCTCAACTAAATAACCTCTCTATCACTCCTAGAGCGATCTATAAAACGAGTATAGCTGTCTAATTACTAGGGCCAAGGCGCCTAGGGTTAGCACTACCCATTCCCTTCCAGCCTGCTTGGTTGGGCTAAAGCAATGGACCCAGAGCACATGGTTCCTAAACCTTTTATACTCTGGCACAGTGCCATCTGGTGTACACTGTGTGAACTGCAGGGGTTACATAAGCACAAGGTCCCCATAAGGACCCACTGAGGTGTCCATATTACAAGGGATGTGCCTGTCTGTAAAGTGTAAGGGTGTCTAAGATTTTCACATCCCTACATTTGTATGCCACAAGCCCATTGTCTCTCTATTCCTAGACTTTTGTCTAGCCTCAAATAAGATTTACATGGTATAGCAGTACAAAGTTTGTAATTGGACTAAGTGCGTATTCGGTTATTACGCTAACATTATGGCAGTTCCAGTTCATATGTATACGTTACAAGGGGCTAGGCCAAGCACCTATAGCATAATTGAGCATAAATGTACACAGAAATGTACATAGCACAGGAGCAGATGCCAGTGCAAGTGATGCCCTGGAGTCTGTACCAGGGTGTTCATGAAGCACTGTCAAATATCGTATTCAGCACTGTGGTTTAACTATACATTCCCCCCCCCCACACACACACACACACACCCACCAGCCATCTCAACTCCTACTGGCAGAACAGACAGCAATGCACTCTAGTGCAGCTTTAATCTCATATTTTACAAGGAAAAATAATGCTTTGTAGCTGCCAGAATTCAAACAGGCCAAGAGTAGCTAATTAGTCAATGATTTTAGAATGGAATTTCCTAATCAGAAATACTAATTACAATTTAATATGGATGTTATAATATCTTCATAATTATCCAGTTCTTGGCCAATTAAATGCCCAGACTTCATTGTACTGGATTCATGTAAATGAATTTAATTAATGTAAATGTAGATTAAATAAAACAGAAAGCAATCAGGGGGGTATTGGGCCATCCTGTCCATGTCTGTATTAAATAACAATAATTCTTTGTTAACTGCATATAGGGATTAATTGGCACTAGGAATTAAGGGAAGAATGGATCTTTAAGGCAGTCAATAGAATTAACACCTATCTTGTCAAGGGTCACTGCCACATAACCATGAAAAATTCTCCTTGTCATTAAACATTAGGTATATGACTGCAGGACCTTCTAGATAAAAATACTCTTATATGTAGGAATGCAGGCTATACTGCAGCTGGAATATCTATGACAGCATTAGTACAGATGCAAAGGAGTGCAGTTTATGTAGGGCAACCTGTGTAGGTACCCATTGCACATTCTACATTCCTATACTATCACTTCACAAGCTGAACTTCTAGACATCAACTGAATAAGTTGCACTTCAGAACATCCACTGCATTAAATGGAAGTTCAGCATGTGTAGTGATAGTATAGGAATTAGAATGTGCAATGGCTAACTGTGATGTATTGCTGGTGCCCATATGTACAGTTGGTATCTGGAATTGCCTTTAGGTCTGGATTTCTGATTCAGATGCCCCTAGGCCAGAGGGTCCTGCAACTGCTTTTTACACCTGTGCCCCCCCCCCAAGCGTACGCATGCGCAGGTTTCTACCAAAGCACTGGGGATTAGGCGTGCAGGAAATGGGGTATTGTAGATATGTATTCATGAAAATATACTGCTTACAAATTTAAACTTATGGTGCCTGGTCATCAACCTGGTCCAACTACTGACGAGTCCATTTAACCCCTGTTGAAAATGTCAAATTAGCGTAAACTGTATGTTCTTGTGTGAACCCATCCCTACTGAGCATCAAAACACCATGTGCTAAGAGCTTGATTGTACCTTGTAACCCTGGTTAATCCCATTCACATACTTCAAACTGGGTGGGTTCCAAGTGAAACGGATGGCTGAAGAATTGACTGCCACTGCCTTTACATTCTCCGGAGGTACTGTCGGCACTAAAAATTAAAGCAAAGATTATCAATGATTTATACTATGAAATAGATTGTGAAGCTACACACATACAGTTTTGTTTTTGTTTTTTTACCACTGATTATATATTATTATTATTAACATGTATTTATATAGTGCCAACATATTGCGTAGCACTGTAAATTAAATGTGATTATACAACTAAATCACATGAATTATATACATAGAACATATGTAGTTACAAACATCACAATCAATACCGGTACAAAAAGGTGAGGAAGGCCCTATGGAAAGGCATACACTCTAAAGGGAGTAATACACAAGGTGTGGGAGTGGGCAAGATTGAATTAAGTGGGTAAGAAATGTGGTACTGTATGTGGGGTTGCGTTTTGGTAGCAGAGTGAGGGTAGGCTTCTCGAAAGAAGTACGTTTTAAGAGATTTCTTGAAAGCAGAAAGGTTGGGAGAAAGTCAGACAGACCGTGGGAAAGAGTTCCAGAGGAGGGGTGCAGCCCTTGCAAAGTCTTGAATGCGAGCATGTGAGGAGGTAATGAGAGAAGAGTTGAGTAGCAGGTCAGTAGAGGAGCGTAGTAAGTGGTTGGGTGCGTATATAGAGATGAGTTCAGAGATGTCGGGTGGGGCAGAGTTATGAAGTGCTTTGAAAGTCAGTGTCATTAATTTGAATTTGATTCTGAAAGGTAACGGAAGCCAGTGCAGGGATTGACAGAATGGCGAGGCAGAGGAGGAGCGGTTGCTGAGGTGTATGAGCCTTGCAAAAAATAATATTCTATACTTAGTTACTAGCATTCATTGTTATAGTTTCAGCCTTACAGATAATTTAGAAATATTGATTCTGCTATCTAACTTTAGGCAGATAATTCAGAGAAAAGAACCAGACATCATTAAAACCAGTTTTCAGTATTCTCTTCAGTCCTTTCTAGATCAGCTTCAATGGCTCCCATATGGTTCTTAGGTCATAATCTGACCTGAAAGAGTTGATAAAATGCATATGTAAAAGACCTAGGTGCTATATTTACAGACTAAAAATGTATCTGAATATATTTTTGGCTAAATAAAACAAAGGATTAAACTCTAATTTGGAATAGTGTGGCACTCTACACTTTCCCCACTCAGTCTCACTAAGGCAGGAAGTTGCAGTTCACAAACTCTGGCAAAACACTTTAGAACAGGGACCTCCAACCTTTTTTACCTGTGAGCCACATTCAAATGTAAAAAGAGTTAGGCAGAAGCATAAAAAAGTCCCTTGGGGTGCCAAATAAGGGCTGTGATTAGTTATTCGGTAGCACCTATGTGGACTGGCAGCCTATGAGAGGCTCTGCTTGGCACTATACGTAGTTTTTATGCAACTAAATCTTGCTTCTAAGCTTGGAATTCAAAAATAAGCACCTACATTGAGGACATGGAGAGCAACATTCAAGGGGTTGGAGAGCAACATGTTGCTCACAAGCTACTGGTTGGGGATCACTGCTTTAGAACAACACAATATTTAGTATTTGTGTACATATATTTGTGACCAGCAGGGGTCAGCAGGATTTTGAAATCTTCCCCAAAAAAGGGAAATATAGATTAATAAATGATCCCCATCCTATCCTTGTATGAGGAGATTCTCACCTCCCTCCAGGGTCCATTCAGTCACCTTCCCACTGAACACACCCAGCCCAGCACTGTTATATGCTGCCACCTCAATTTCATAGTTGGTCCATATAATTAGGTCCCCCAGAAGAAGATGGCTGATGTCTGGATTGGACAGGTTCTGGTACTGGTAGGCCACAAGCAGGCCAGATAGGCAATACCTAGAAGGAGAGGATGAAAGGAGAAATGAAACAATCGAATCACAATGGCTGAAAAAAACAAATAGAATAGTATAGAATAATTTCCCACGGCAAAAATACTTTGTGGAGTCCCATATAGACAGTGGACATACCCACTTTAACAACTCCCAGTACTTCCTGACAACCTTCCACCGCAGCTGCGCACCTTGGGTAGCAGTTATATAAAATGTTACTGTTTTAATTGCAGTCTGTCACCATCCTGCCTTACTATACCATTTATACCTTACTCTTTCTACCTTCAACTGCTGCTGTGCAGGACCCAGGGCACAAAGGAAAGAGAGTCTGGTAAGATAAAGAAGGCACACCACGCAGATAGTCTGTAAATAACATTATTTTATCATGCTTGCCCTTCTACTTCAGTGTGCAATGTTCCAGTCTAGGACCACCCATTCTAAATCCACCCTATCCTATTCCTTGTCTCCTCCTATTTACAATCAGCCATAGCCTTGACCCTTTCAAGATATACTAAGCAGTAATTCAATGTGTAAATAAATGACAATGGCTGTTTATCATAAGAGAAGGTAAGTCGTGTACTTTGCACAAAGATTAGATCTTATGGTATTGAAAACACTGTTGTGTGTTTTATAAAACAGAAAAAAACCAGCCCTGTTCCCTACTGTCCCTATATCTAACTCATCCATTCCTGCAATTACAGTCCATTCCAGCTCTAAATGTCCCTGACTTTGCTTATATTCCTACATGTTCTCTCTCACTTATACAATCTGATTTTTTTTCTCCCACTGCTCTGTAAAGCTCTCCTTTTTTGTTTGCCCCTCCCTTTAATTTTCCTCCCATTCTTTTTCAGATTGTCTCTTTTTCTCGCTATCACCTTAAGTTCAAGGATACTTTATTCACATGACATTTGTACACAAGTTATACAGCTCACAGAACAATATCCTGGAGAACACCATGATGGACACAAAACATACGGTAAGAGGACAATACTCAGGGTAAGTGATGGGATTATACAAAATAATGGCAGAGAATGGTGCATTTGATTTTCTAAGAAATAATACAGTGATGCATGTTCTTGTACGAAGTCCTTGTACACCTCTAGGCTTGGTGGTTTGTGTTTTACCTTACATCTCTTCCATTTGACACTTTCTCTAAGCACAAAAAAGGAAACTTTTACCGTTCACATTACTGGGACATTATACCAAGCAATTAAGAAGAAACAAAACAATGACGCTTCCAAATAAATCTTGTTTTTTTTTTGTTTTTTTATTTTTATTTTTTACAAATTTTCCAGTTTCCCATTGATTACCCAGCAATTACAGTAAACCACTTCTTAGCACTTGCATGCAGAGGGGTTGATCAGTTATCAGTAGCAACCGATGACCAACTCATTTTGATAAGTCTACTACAGGTATGGGATCTGTTATAGGGAACCCTGTTATCCAGAAAGCTCTGAATTACAGAAGGGCCGTCTCCCATAGACTCCATTTTATCCAAATAATCCAAATTTTTTTAAATTATTTCCTTTTTCTGTAATAATAAAACAGTACTTAATCGAAACAGAAATATAATTTATCCTTATTGGAAGCAAGACCAGCTTATTGGGTTTATTAAATATTTACATTATTTTCTAGTAGATTTAAGGTTTGGAAACCCCAGGTTCCGCGCATTCTGTATAACAGGTTCCGTACCTGTATAAGTTAGAAAATGAAATGAATATCATACTGGTTGGTATGGGTAACTGCACCAGTAAAATTTAGGACATATGGTAGTAAGCATGCCCTAAGTTGCTTTAAGTCATATTACACCAGCCTATCTGCTGAGGGATTCTGTCTATTTATACAGACCCACACATTCAATAATATTTTGGCCAGATATGGTGCAACATGATTTACCTTTCTGGCTCCAAAATTGAGTGGCCTAATTAGCCACAATCCTCTCTCACAATTTAAGAGACACAGTTTTGTAGATATTTAATATCATGTTCACGCCTTTACAAGTCCAACCTAAAATGACTGAACTGTATCGACTTATGTGACAAAAATAGACTTTATCCAGTTACTTTACATCAGTCCAAATTAAAGTGTTTGTGACCATCATTAGATTCATTTTCACAAAGCTAGGTTCTGCATAATACATATTCAAGACTTGGACTAAAATAATGTAGACCTGTACCATCCTGGACCTATATTTTCAGTTGCTAGGAGATGCTTCTTAACCTGACATGAAACATGGAAACCAAATGTCACTAAAATGTGATGTTTTCAGAAGGGTAGGCAGGCAGGTGACAGAGGCGGTGAAGATAATTTCAGACATTTTTAAAAGCATTTTGAATCAACCCACATCCTGATTCAGCTTATGTTAACCCAAACCTGATCATTTTTGGGGTTTTCTGAGGGTATCCTGGTGCAGGACTTTCACCTCAAATCTCTAAAATGTTAAAGTATTTGTATTTTTAAATAACTTTTTCACTTGCAAAAGAAAATTAATATTAAATATAAAGTGAACTAAATACATTTTACAGAAATATGACCTATCATACCAGATAAGTGTAATATTGTTCTGCAATGCTTTAGTAAAGGAGTACCAATATTTTTTAGATTTGCATCTCTTCATGTTGGTGAAATAAAAGGTGGCCATCACATCCCTCATTCTCACTCCAGTAATCTCCTTATATATCATTATCTGTACATCAGCAATGTTGCTAAACTCTTGGGGGAAGTTTTACTAACCGGCTTAAATTTGCCAGTGTCCGCTTCGCACCCATCGCAACCCTCCGCCAGATGAAAATTCGCATTACTTCAGCAATGTGAGCAATTCAAAGCAAAGATGCCCTAGCGTTCATTTCTGCCTAGCGTAAATTTGCTAGGTCTTGTGCTCAGGTTAATTTGCATACGGAGTTGAATGTACGTCTTTAAGGTAATATGGCCAGCTTTACATATACATATATAATATATATATATACAACAAACAGAAACATCACCGTGGACAAAACAAATCATGACCCCCTGCCATGTGTTCTTGATTTTACCCACCTTACTACATATCCCTTAAGGATGCCATTTTGATGATTCTCTGGGGGAGGCTGCCACTTGATCATAATGGACTGGTTTGTGTGGCCACTGGCTTTAACATTTTGGGGTGGAGCACTGGGGGGCTCCTCAGGGAGTGAAACTCTGTGGGGAGGAAAGAAAAGAAGCAGTTTATAAATCAAAGGCCTATAAGATTATATAACAGACTACCATGTGTAGTGAGTATGGCAGCTATACTTTCCCAATCATTGGCATCAAGACCCACTGCATTTGTACACAAACAGGACTAAATAAAATGTTTAATGTTTTAAATGGCTGCTAAATGCAGTCAGAATAGTGGAAAGGCACAAATAATGGACTGCTGTAATCGAAGGTTAAGAAAAAGTTAATTGTAAGAACACAGACAAAGGGTTTGATGTGCTCTGCTCTGATAAATGCATCTGCACATTTCCCAGCTTGACTCTAGCTGAAGTTTAATGTTGTTGCACTAAATCGTGGGCTAATCCACAGGGGCAAAATTTCACAGTTGTCACGTTAGGAAATCATAAAATACCAACAGGAGGGTTTCTGGTGGCCTAAATTCAAAGTGTTTATTTTTGTCACGGAGCAGAGATCCTCGGCATATTCTGTTCAAACATCTGTAGCAGTAACTGATGTTTATGTCCAACACTCTGTAACGCTATGTCTCGGCACACTTTATACTTTACCCTTTGTTTACCCTTAACTTAGTTTACCCTTATACTTTGCCGTTTACCCTTAGTTTTAACACAGATGCAAGTAATTTCCTTTCTGCTAATGTCACCTTGGCTGCTCTTTCAAGCCAGTGCCTTTTAAATTGCCCTAACAATGGTACCGTTCTGTGTCTTTGCTGAACTGCCCCTTGCCCACGTCATTGGCAGCACACAGGTGAAACTGGTAGTAATGTGCTGGGATGAGGTTTCGGACAACAAAAGCAGTTTGTTCAGGATCAACACTGCCCATTAGGATGGTCCAAGGTGCATCTGTGTAAAGAGTAAAAACATTACTTTTCTTTAAAGCCCTGGCAACAAACACAAACAGTGGCATTGGCATAATCAGAAGTTACAGGGCCCCACATTACAATTCTTAGGTGTCCTATTGGCAGGCCACACTGATCCTGGTTACAAGCACATATATACAAATAGAAAATGCACTGCCCATATGATCAGATGGTAGAGACACTAAACTGATAATGTAACAGTTGGCTGAACACTCACCAGCAATCATATTGGCCGAGTCAGAATATGGCTTCAGCATAGTTTCATCCAACATTATATATTAAACATTATTGTAGCGTATTCACCTATCACTCACTTTAGCCTGTGAAGATGATTTTTTTTATGATTAAGACCAGATCACCTGTTGTCCCTTACATTTGATAGAAGAATTTTAGAAGCAAATTAATGCATTATTTATGTTTTCTCCCCCAGTGTGAAACTCTTGACACTGTTTCCATGTACTCCCAATACACACTGGGAAATTTCAGCAAGCAGACAATGAAAGCAGAACTTCAGTTGCTGGTGACACCACTAAAAAACCTGTCTAGCAAGGAGCATTTCCAATGACATCTGAGAAAACATCTTGTTGCTCTTTTTTTTAATCATGTACGTGTATAAAGGAAGATGAATGAGGTGCATGGAAATGAAGGTAGCACCTGCTCTAGGGGTTCAGTCCTTTGGGGTGTTAGATGGGATATAAGATCTGCATATGATATGAGCTGGCAGGCGAAAGAGATGCTAAATCTCTCTGAAGGCTTCTCATAAATATGGAATGCAGCTTGCGAGGCAAAGGCGCCTGCAAATAAGGTAGGGCTCTGTTAACCCTTGTGTGGCCACAGAGGACCAGTGTCTAGCTTGCTGTTCTGAATTGGTTCTTTTAAATACATAAATAATGGAATTATTTTTGTTCAGAATACAAGATTATTACATGCCATATTTCTGTCCACTGTGGCACCTACAGTATTTTATGTAAAGATCTGATATACTGATACAATTCAATAGCCTTTAGAATACATTGCCTGCAGGATCCTGGCATATGAAGTTCAGCAACATATAGGGAATTCTGTAGTAAAGGGATGTAATGAAACCCAAAAATAGAAACCACAATATTAGGATATTTCTTAGTACAGGGATGTGCTGAGACCCAAAAAATGGGTCTCTATTTCTTATTCTCACCCATTGCCCAGCATTAAGAGTAATTGTCTAGGCTTTTCTTCTTGATTCATGGTTTGCTGTTGTTTTGCCCTGACAGATTTTTACCCTTGCTCCCAGTCTCTGGCTTCCGTTACATTCAACTGTTGTCGTAAATATGTTAGGGGCACCTGCAGATTACATCCTTTAGTCAGTTTTGCTGGTGATTCCCTAGTTGCGCTATGTGGTGCAGACCTGTAGTGATGTTGAACTGTAGGTAAAGTCTTGCTAAACAAAAGGCCTTCTTGCAGGTGTACCTTATGGCCATTCTTTAAAGTTTGATTAAAATGTTCCACGCCTCCATTAGCCTGTGGATGGTATTGAGATGTTAAAATGTGCCTTATGCCCTTCAATTGAAGAAAATTCTTTTGACAAAAACTGTGGGCCATGGTCTTTAATGATTTTAGTGGAAGTCCCCACTTTGAAAACCATCTTTCTAAAGCTGGCCATAGATGCAAAGATCCGATCGTACGAAACATCGTACGATCGGACTTTCCCATCTCCCGACCCGCCACTAACCATTCAGATCAAAATCTTACCAGTCAGATTAGTTAAAGAACAGATCAGCAATGTTCTGCCCCTGACAGCAATCGTACGATATCTATGTCCAACCAAAGCTAGTGACAGTCTCCCACTGAAAATCGTACGATCGGCAATACACGCAGAGATATTATCGGCAGCCGACAGAAATTTTGTCCGATCGACCAAACGACCGATCTCCGCCGGACGAAAAATGTCGGGACTCTCCACACACGGTCCGAATATTGTACGAATCCTCGATTCGTACGATCAGATCTTTGCGTCTATGGCCAGCTTAAGGTAGTGATGACAACTTTTGGGATAGTGATCACTGCTGTAGTACCACTGGCCAGTCCACCATACTGCTTCTCTTTAAATCGTCTTCTTGGGCTATCCTGAGGAATGCTGGCCTCAACACAGTTGGAATTACTGTACTGATGTTTGAAGGTATCCTGGTAAAACAGATGGCCATTGAATCACTGGGTTATTCTGAGACTGGGTCATTCAGAGATGAGGTCACCAAATCTTGTGTTGTAACTGTGAAGACCAAGGAATTGGATATCTTCAGTGTGTTTTCTTCCAACTGTGTCTGACCATCTGTGAATACAAAGAGGGTAATGACCCGATCCTGATGTAGACAGCAAGGAAGTTAGGGTTTGTTGATCTGTACTCAGGGTAAACTTTCTGCCATAAAGGAAATTATGCCACCTTTCACAAGCCCATATACAAGCCAGTGCCTCCCGTTTTCCGGCTGCACATTTCTGCTCAGCTGGAGAGAGAGCTTGAGAAGCAAAAGCAATGGGGTGATCCACTCCATGCTGAATCAATGATAAGATTGCACCTATGGCAACAGCTGAAGCCTCGCAAGAGACAAAAGTAGGTGTATTTGGTGAAAAATGCACAAGGGTTGGTGCCAAAGCGATAGATGTCTCAGTGTACAGACTGCCTGGGAACACACTGGTTTTAAATTCCCATTGCACATCTTTTTTAAGTAAGGCACGTACGTAATGGTGTTGTGAATTCTGCATAGTCAGTTTAGAAAAGTAAATAATAGTTTGTGAAAACCAGAAAATAAGCAAGTTCTGCTCTGTCGTTTGGCTCAGGTAATTGATGTATGGGTCAAGGGTTGAATTCCCAGAGAGTCTATGACACAGAAAGTCAACTTCAGTTTGTGCAAAAACACATTTTGCTTTCTTCAAGGTGAGTTTATAGTCCATCAGCCTGTGAAATACCTGATCAAGTATTGCATTGTGTTCCTCCATAGAGGGAGCATGGATGAGTATGTAATTCAGATAAATTGCTACCCCAGGGATTCCTGCAAAAACAGTGACAGCTAGGAGTAGAACACAGCCCAAATGACACGTGTTTGAAATGGTCCTGGAAGTGTAATGAAAGCTGTCAGGTTTCTGGCTAGCCAAGAGAGGGATATTTGTAAATAGCCTTTATGGAGTTCCAGCTTTGTAAAAATGTTGACCCATGGCATTCTGTAGTGGGCAAAGGTTAACAGTCAGATATTATTGCATTGTTTACCTGACTTAGGTTCACACATACCTGAATTTACCCTTTTTTTTTTTTTAGCAATTCCTTTATTACAAACCCGTGGGAAAGAGCCAATTGGTTATATAATATCCTCCTGCAACAGCTTATTCAGCTCTGTTTTTACTGCAGCTAGGATCGCTAGAGAGGGCCTGCGCAGAGACTGCATCACTGGAGATACCTGGGTATTCAGCATTGGATTGTGAGAAAATTTGCATATGTGACCCAGTCCTGTAAAGGCCTGAGGATATTTGTCTTTCCAGACAGTGTCTACTATGTGTATCTGCATTTGTCTGGTCAAAACCTCAAATCCCAGTGCATGAAACAAAATCCAGCCCCAGTAGGTTTGGTCTCTTCTCAGTGACATAAAATGAAAAGCTGAAAGATCAAATCAGTGGAGGCCATGGACACAGTTCATAGCTGACCCATCTGCATAATCTCCCATGTGGTCGAAATGCTCAATCAAGTGTTGGGTGATTGGATCATCTCAATTGTCCTACCTCTTGAATGGTCAAATCATATAAAATCGATTAATTTCATGACTTTGACCAAAATTGAGGATCTTACCATGCTTTTGGGCAATTTCATGTACATCAGATTTCATATTGGTTGCTATGTGTTAATATTTTTAAATATCACACTTGCTTAGAAAATGAGGTTTGAAGCTTTTATGCTAAGATGACCACTAAAACAAAAAATAATTAGGATAACTGGGAGTTGGCTTCAGTAAAGAAGGATAAGTTGGCCAGGGCATAACCTGCTTTATGAGGCTCTGTCATTTATACAAACATACTGTGGGAAAAACCTGCGGCCTATGCCTTTCAAAGCCTCCACCACCACAGTTCTAACTGAACGTGCTTCACTGGATTTCAAATGACAAGCAGAAAGGCAATTCAATCTTTGTAATACCTCAAAAGATTCCAAAGAATAAAAAAAAAATCTTTTGTAGAGGGAGAAAATAATATGGCAGCCAAAGAGTTATTATTATGATCTGCTTTGCTTTTCCACTCTGTGTCTAGATGCTAAGCCATCTATCTACAGGACGTGCTTATCTGCACAACACAATGTTATTGGGAGATGTGTCTCTCATACTAAGTATGTCTGCTATAAAAATGAAAAAAAATCAATTTACAGGGGAAAGGGAGTAATGTTAGGGGTGAATACGTATTGAAACACACAGGGGATGTGTAGCACTATAAAGTTACACAGCTGCTGTGATAAAATTTAACTATATGTATGTATTTGTTTAGCTATTTTTCACCAAGTCAGCTGTAATTGTATGCAATGAGTGCATCAGAGATCTGTGGGCTTATGTATGAAGAGTCAGTAAATGTTACTAAGTGGTGGTGATGGTTACTTCTCTGTAAGAATTTACAGCCTTTCACATTTAACAACTTTTCATTCTAGCATGGCAAATAATTGTCTGAATCCAGGGTCAGACTGGGCCAAAGGGCCCCCGAGTGAAAAGCCTAGTAGGCCCAGCCATCCCAGAACCACACCATTCAGAGATGCCTCACTGATCTCCTCCTCGAACGAGATAGTGGGTTGCGGCTTGTTCAGGGGGCCCACAGGGGGGTTGCAGCTTGGGTGGGGGGGTGTCTGATGGGGGTTTGGGGCCCCAGTGGTGGAACCCCCGGTGGGCCTTGTACCCTCCAGTCCAACACTGTGCACACATAATATGCGTTAGGGAGCCAGGATTCTGATGGATGAGATATTGAGCAGACATGGGTACTCTCTTTTCATAGAACAGAATGTTTGTTTGCTCGATGCAGGCAAACCCATTATGGAGAATTAAAACAAGTATCAAATTTTATAAATGCAACAATTCCTGATATAAAACTTTTAAATGGGATACACTGAACTACTGGGAATGGTTCAGGTTTGCCTAATTTAATATCTCATAAATCAACCCTGTGGCTTTGAGGGAACCATTTCAGTTTGTTTCACGAGTGTACAGGCAAGACCTGTGACAAATACACCCCAATAGTTTTCTCTGTGCAATGCACTTTATGCAGTTGTTGTTAAACAATGTTTCTCATCATAACCAATCAGCCAAATGATTCCAGGGCTCACTTACGAACAAAGCAAAGTGCTAAACTGAGCAAATATTGATGCCATTTATTTTTCACACCAATATGCGCTTAAGTTAATGAACCCTTCAACCTAGTTGAACTAGGTTGTTATTGGTTGGGACAATAGCTGCATCTTACTAGCACCAAGTGGATTAGACGCTAATGTCATTAACCGCATTTGAACTGCAAGGTGTAAAAAACACATGTGCCACAACTTTCATAATATAAACACGACCCTTGCATTATCTATCCTAAGCTCCCCCAACTGACTGACGTTAAAATGTGTGACACAATCCTCTTTTGGAGTAATACTGGCGAAACGCGCAAATTCACTGCAAATTCACTCCTGACAAATAAATTTGCCCATCACTACTCATTAACACTTGTTCAGCTACACTGGTGGTTTGCAAAGCACAATCTACCGAATCTTGCATGCAAGAGATATAACTAACTCCTACCTGACATATCTTTAAGCTTGGTTTATAACTAACAGCCACTATGATTTTCCCCACTTGTCAAACAAAATGGAGGAGCTGGAGATAACTGCACTTAATGAAATATATGACGCTGTCAGTTTCCCTAAGAAACAGTAGGAACATGATGAATTGCTGGAGCAGCCAATTAAAAAGCTTGTCTTTTTAGAAATGACATGATAAATAAAAAGCTGAATCTGTCAAACCTGATTCTAACTAAACAGGACTAGCTACTTATTTGTGCATTAAGGTTTTGCTTCATATGTCTCATAGATAGATTAGTAGCTGCTACAGTCTATTATGCCCCATAGGAAACAATAAAACCAATTTCTATAGAGCAACAAGTAGCTTTAATTAATTAAAAACACAAGGTTTTCTCTGTTTGCTCCAAGACTAATTTCACTCACTGTTACGAATGCATCATTCTATTTAAAAGAAGAAAAAATGGTTTTTTAAATGAAAGCAGGCATAGTGAATGAAATCATTCCACTGATGATGTCACATAACTGTGATCTGTAGGGTCTCCATTGGCCTTTAATGGTAACTGAGAACCCCAACTATGGAATACAGAGAGGGCTTTTTATGCTAAGCATAAACACAAGTAGCTAGTCCCATCTTCTACTAAGCTCTATTCAGCCACTGATCTCCTGTAGCTACCACCATGTAATGCCCAGTCTGAAATACTGACACTCACTGATCAATGCAGAAGTGCAGTACAGAACTCAGCCAATTGATGAAATTAATTCACATTACAGAATCAGACAGTAACCAAGTAATCCAGTCCTAAATCCCATTTACAAGCAGGTGCTTTTCACACACTTACTGTTCACAGACACCTCCAGAATATAACGAAGGAGAGGACTATTCCCATCAAAAGGCTTGGTCCAAGTTAAATTTATGGCCCTGGACTCTGCAAAACTCAGCATGGCCACTAGGTTCTCTGGTGCATGAGGGAGCTGCCTGGAAGAAGGATAAGACTCATTAGTATTGTATCTGTCAGAGATTAGCCATTTGCTACAGATGAAAACATCTGTATACATGAAATTTTGCTGTGGCAATACCTGACACGCAGGTGAGCGCTCCTGGAATCATTCCCTCCCACAGACAAAACAAGGCAAGTGTATATCCCAATGTCTCCAGACCAAGTCTGCGAAATGTGCAAAGTTCCATTCTTGTCCAGCTGGAGCCTTGGAGAGTTCTCTACACTGACAGGGAACCCGTCTTTCTCCCACACATACCTAAAGGTAGAGAAATTCAAATCTATCTATAGGTACAAATCAAACTATCATATCTTTCTGTATATATATTATCTCTGCATCTATATTTTTATAACATAAACAACACGTCGGCATAATGTTTCAGGCACATTTAAAAGGAACTTCACAGCTATAGAATATCCCACAATGTAGCACATGTTTTTGAGAATTTAAATGACCTTGTGGTGTGCTTCCTCTCTGTTGTATAAGAAATGTGTCAGTTAGAAACATTAATTAAATATTAGAGACATTTTATAGTTACTGAGGCCATAGCAAATATTTTTAGGGTCCCTATCATCCAAAATAATTTTAAAGGAATATCTGTGCTTTTTGCAATAAGGGGACTTCCAATTGGTAGGTTGGAAGTCCCCTTGTGGCGGATTTAGTCTGTTGCACCTAGGAACTCACTAACTGAGATGTGTTTCCTCTACCTAAATGTTGTCAAACACAGGGTGACAATTATGATGACTGATTGGCCCATGGAGCGAATGTATGGATATCTTACAAGTGGTAACACATGTTTACTCACTTTCTGTTGTTCTGATCAGGACAGATAATCCTCTAACCACCAGGGTTTCAGTCTTATCTATCAATGATAAATTGTCTAGCCATACATGACCACGTTTGGGCAGTATGGCCAAAATCGTACAAAATATCCAACCTAATCTAAGCATGTACCACCAGCTTTACAATTTTAAAATTACAACCCTGACATGTACTCCTGATTGGTTGCCATCTGATTGGTTGCCATAGGTTATTGCCCAGGTACAATTTAGTCCAGTGTTTGTAATTGACTTTCACTCTCTTTAATAACAGCATAAAATATTTAAAGGGGCTGTTCACCTTCCAAACATTTTTCAGTTCAGTTGTTTTTAGACTGTTCACCAGAACTTCATTTTTCCAAAGTTAAAGTTTATGTTGCTGTCTCGGTCTCTGAACTGTTACAATTTGCTAGATGAGCTTATACATTTCTCAGCAGCACCTGTGGAATATTAGCAACTATTGTATCAATTATAACAGCTGCCTTTATTAAAACTCTCTTAAAAGTATCTCAAAGATAAGTAATGTATCAACTATATATATATCATTTAGAACAGTTTTCAGAGTCAGCAACCCCCTTTTCCAGAGCTGCTTTAGGAAGACATAAGAAGATGAAAAATTAAAATTAAAACATCAGTATTAGAAAAATGATCACAAATAAATAACAGAAAGTAATTGAAAAAAGTCTTTATTTCATTGAAAAAAATTTAAATGAAAAATGTGTTGTAAGGTGAACACCCCCTTTACAGTAAATCTACTTTTAAAGTATTTTTTGGTAAAGTAGATTAGTATCAATTACCTAGTCATATTAATTAGTCAAGTGCAAGGTTTTCCCACAGTAACCAATCTGACATTTACTTTCAGCTCTACCAGGTTGCTATGGGTTACTGCATTGGAACAAATTTGCCCTATATTGCTGTATAACTGTAAATATTTATAAAGACAAATATATGCATTTTCCAAGTACTTTCTGTTCGACTGGCACATTATATATCACAGAGATTCAAATTAAATGCAAGACATAGTGAGGCAACTTTCCATGCTCTTTCTATTGCTAGATGCAGCACTAGCTTGGCTTTTACTTCAGGCTATTCACTCAGTTAAAGTTCTTCGATGGAATTAGGCTCACGCCAAACAGAAAACAGGACAAGAGGGATGGTAGAGCAGAGAAAATGTGTTATAACTTTAATCTAAAGAATGTTTGGTCACAGTAACTTACCTGATAGCTACACTTGCATCGTGAGATACCCCACAGGACATGGAGGCTTTAGTCCCTTTTATAATGCTCTGGTCTGATGGTGGGTTTGTGATTCGGGTTCGAGCTGTGACATAATATGAAAAGACATAGAAAAAACATATTAGAAACCTAGCATCCTTAGGTTCACGAGGTGTAATATAATTATTACCCAGAAAGCACTTGCAAATGCAACAAAAATTCTATAGGGAGCTCTGATATGTTTGTAGCTGTTACAAGAGAAATAAATACAGGGTGGCCACAATTATGTTATACTGGGTCAACGACAGTACAGTAGAGTATAGAGCACCAATAGGAGCATAAAAACAAGTAGGCAGTGAAATGACCTGGACTACATGAAATGTGACATCAGGGTAGCCTCGCTTTAGCATGTATCTTATTGGTTCACCTGACTATTTTATATCTGTGAGACATTCCACCCCCCTACATCTTCTACTAGCCTGCTCTAAATCTACTATTATTGTAGCAATGTAGTTATTCTCCATCTTATCACGTATGTAACCAGTGTTGGACTGGCCCACCAGGATACCAGGAAAACTCCCAGTGGGCCAAGGTGTCAGTGGGCCCTACTGCTTCTAAACATTTGGCCTATTTCATGGTCATTACCAATTTCTATGAGAACAAAGAGGATAAATAAATGGATTAATAGATTATAATATGAGGAAGAGGAAGAATAATAGTACTGAGAGTGGGCCCCTGGTCTAAGGTCTTTGGGGTGGGCCCCTGGTGTCCCAGTCCGACACTGTGTGGGGGCCCCCGAGGTAACAGTCCCAGTGGGCCCAGGACCCCCAGTCCGACACTGTATGTAACCCCCATCACCTATATATTACTTTCCTCTTACAGAAATGCTCATATATATACTTCCTACATATAGTTTGTATGAATGTTTCATCAGTATGTTAGAGCTCAGGGCTGTTTAAAGCTACCAAACATACTCTGACCAAATGATATACAGTACATCTTCATTTGTCCGTTTATCAAAAAACTTTCCTGACTGTCTGAAAATGTACCTGTCAGGGAAGTGTTAATACATTGGGAAATACCAAACAGCTGGAGATACTTTTGCCTTTTTCTGAAGCTGGGCAAAATCACGCAGTTCAACGTTCTGGGTAACTCTGGAAAGCAGTTGTAAAAGACCATCCTGAAGTCTAATCATAGTCAGTTTGTTTAAACTTTAAATATAATTTTCCTGTGCCCCTTCTAATTAGGCAGACAGGGAGATGGCAGATGTGGTGAGACAGTAGTCACTCAGTCTCTATCTGCTTCCTTCTTTGGGTTCTCCAAATGAATGCTATTTAGCTTCTGTGGATTCCAAATGGGAAAATATCCAATCAACCCTTAGGTAGGTTGGCCACTTTTATTGTGTTCTATCACCATACTCTATACAAGAAGAAATACTTAATGTTAATATATTCCACAGTTGCCATGGAAACCAACATGGCTCCCTGACAACTGTTATACATACACCTTTCAGTTCCATCATTAAGACTGATTATGCTGTGGTATTTACAAATGCTAAAACAAGGAGTAACGATACATAATTTCGGTCTCACTCATCATAAATATGGTCTTTAAGCTTCATCTGACCCAATAACCTGAGCTGTAGTATAAAGAGTAAAGCAGAGGGGCGGGTGTGCTGGCCTTGATTTATTAAAATGAACTTAAAATTAAGTTGACTCAGTATAGTTTTTGTATATTTTGCATCTCATTCATAAATATGCATAGTTTTAAG
Source organism: Xenopus laevis (assembly GCF_017654675.1). NCBI lineage: Eukaryota > Metazoa > Chordata > Amphibia > Anura > Pipidae > Xenopus > Xenopus laevis. The sequence goes on from NC_054387.1 coordinate 22,739,254, forward strand.
AGATTATTAAAGCCTGATCTATTATGTAATGTAAGAAGTCAGATACTGGACTTCATAGCAAATAACAATACTATAAGTTTGTGCCAGCATGGTTTATGAGTAATAGATCTTGCCAGATTTCTTTTCATGAGAAGGTAAGCAGGGACGTCGATTCTGGGATGGCAGTGGATGTGATTTACTTAGACTTTGCTAAAGCATTTGATACAGTGCCACACAGAAGGTTACTGGTTAAGGAATGTTGGCCTGGAACATAGGGGCAAATTTACTAAAGGGTGAAGTGGCTAATGCTGGCTAAATTCGCCAGCATTACGTTATTTTGCCACTTTGCCGGCTGGCGTAAATTCGCTAGCAAAGGAGACTAGCGCTACTTGGCACTCTAATGGCAGGCGAATTTTCACACAGGTGAATGGACGTAACTACGCTAATTCACTAAGATGCGGATTTTCCTGAACGTTACCTCATGCACCAGACTTGCCTCCGCCACCTCAGACCGGGCGAAGTGCAATAGAGTAGATAGTTCTTAAAAAAAAAGTTGAAAAGTCCCCAAAAAAACCTTGGCGTCTTTTCCTTTTTACAGGGTGATAGGCTGAAAAAGATCAAATTTCTTTTTGGGGTACCCTCCTTCCCCCCTACATTTGATAACACATGGCACCTACACTATACTGTGGGCACATGTGTAGAGAAATATAACAACTATATAATTTTATTAAGGTTCCCTGGCCTTGTGTAGTGTAATGTATTTGCTGCAGCATATGCGGCAATTGTACTTTAACTGCACGCCATATGTAAATTTGCGAACACTAGCGTAACTTCGAGCTGCTGATTGTATTTTCACTAGCGCAACTTCACAAGTGTTCAGTATCCTGTGCCCAACTTTGGATCTTCGTGAATTAGCATTGTCCAGGCAAATTTACAAAAAGTTAATTTGCCCCATCTGTACTAGGTCCCTTGGTTTTCAATTTGTTTATTAATGACCTGGAGGTGGGCATTGAAAGTACTGTTTCTATTTTTGCAGATGATGCTAAATTGTGTAGAACTATAGGTTCCATGCAGGATGCTGCCATTTTGCAGAGTGATTTGTCTAAGGTGGGAAACAGGACAGCAAACTGGAAAATGAGGTTCAATATTGATAAATGCAAGGTTATGCACTTTGGCAAAAATAATATAAATGCAAGTTATACATTAAATGGCAGTGTTGGGCATTTCCTTAAATGAGAAGAACAAGTTTGGACAGTGTCACTCTATAGCTACTAAGGCAAATAAAGTTCTGTCTTGCATAAAAAAGGCATTACCTCAAGGGATGAAAACATAATTATGCCTCTTTATAGGTGCCTGGTAAGGCCTCATCTGGAGTATGCAGTGCAGTTTTGGACTCCAGTCCTTAAGAGGGATATAAATGAGCTGGAGAGAGTGCAGAGACATGCAACTAAACTGGTTAGAGGGATGGAAGACTTTAATTATGAGGGTAGACTGTCATGGTTTGGGTTATTTTCTCTGGAAAAAAGGTGCTTGCGAGGGGACATGATTACACTTTACAAGTACATTAGAGGACATAATAGAAAAATAGCAGGGGACCTTTTTACCCATAAAGAGGGTTACTGTACCAGAGGCCACCCCTTCAGACTAGAATAAAAGAACTTTCATTTGAAGCAACGTAGGTGGTTCTTCACAGTGAGGACAGTGAGGTTGTGGAATGCACTGATGGGTGATGTTGTGATGGCTGATTCTGTTAATGCTTTTAAGAGGGGCTTGGATGATTTCTTGGACAGACATAATATCAAAGACTATTGTGATACTAAACTCTATAGTTAGTATAGCTATGGGCATATATAATTTATGTGAAAGTATGGAGGGGTGTGTGTATGGATGTTGGGTTTTCATTTGGAGGGGATGCACTTTGTCTTTTTTCAACCCAATTTAACTATGTAACTAACTATGTAGATTTACAGGGGGTAAAATATGTTTGGGGGTGTTCAACTAAGGTGTAGGTCCAACCAATCTTTAACCCGCCTTGTGGCACACACCCCATATTTTACAACAACAATCACCCCCTCCAAGTGTGTGAGCTTTGTTGCCTATATAGTGAATACATTACACTACAGAATTCCTGTTTTCTGACATAGAGATAAATGAGTGCATTGATCTAAATTAGTGTTAAACTGTCTGCCCTGAGGTATTGGGGGTTTTACAATAGCACATGGTGCCATTGTACTGTAACATTTTCCATCTACATTGTAGAGGGGTGCACCTAGACAACCACAGTTTGTGTATCTCTATTTACAGGCTATGACACACTTATGTGGTTTTCTCAGTTGCAGCTATACCTATAATCAATGCCCTGCAATTTTCAAGCAGCCTTGCCCCCCCCCAGGGCCCAGTGGACAAATGGGCAATTTTAAAATGTCTTTGCAAAACAGTCATCTTATAAAAATGTTGCTGAAATACTGTCACACAGGGTGCCAGGAGTCCACAAGAAAACTGCAGGCCCACTCTCCAAACTGTTTGCTTCTTTTTTTTATTCACTTTCTTTATTCTCTTAATTGCTTCTCCTTATCATCTATCCTTTCCTCTTTGTGAGTAGTAGTCATGGTATAGACATTCAAAGCAAATGGTTGGGTGAGCAGGAGGGCCCACTGATGCCTGAGCCCAGAGGTAGTTTTTCTGGTATCCTGGTAGGCCAGTCAGACACTGATGTAAAATATTAAAGGGTAAATCTGCAATTAGAGTTACACCTTCATGTTAGCTTAAGAAAAACAATAGGTAAAACCCTCTTGGGGAAATGGACTAATTTAACTGTCTCATGGCTGGGTAGAGTGGCGGCCTTAAAGATGACCATTCTACCCAAATATCTCTACTTATTCGAGACTCTTCCGGTCATGATTTCGCCAGCTACATTCAAGGACATTCAGTCACAATTCCACAAATTTGTATGGTCTCAGCGAAGTCATAGAGTGGCCAAGTCTGTCCTGCTGGCCCCAACCAGTTTAGGGGGCCTAGGTGTACCCAACATACAAAAATATTATGAGGCCACTCAACTACGGCAGCTACTGGATTGGTCGCATTGGTCTCCTGCCACCAGTTGGGGTCAAATTGAAAACACCATGCTACAAGACTTCCACCTTAATGCTTACATATGGGATCACTCAGATTCAATTCAACTACCCGCCTCTGCCTTATCGACAACTCGTCTCACCTGTTCTATATGGCGTAAAACCAGACTCAAATACAAATTAAGCTCAACCAGATCAATCCTCACATCTTTCCTGCGCAATCCTGCATTCCCACCCGGAATGGTCTCTCAATTTTGCACAAAGTGGGCCAAGTTTAACTTTTTTACAGTCCGGGACTTACTGAACCCATTAACCCACGAGATTCCATCACTTCAGGCAATTCGAGAAAAGTTGCCACAAACGACAATAAACTTTTTTGAATATTTCCAAATTAGGCATTTTTTGGAACCCTACACGGCTCACTTCAAACTAAATCGCCCCACGGCCTTTGAACTTCTGGCAGCCAATGGACTTCCACAAAAAGGTCTCATCACCACGATATACCAGTTACTTTCCCAGCCTCTGGACCCTGCACAGCAGAGACATAAGTACATGGATAAATGGGAACAAGCCTTCCCGCAAGCTATTACCATAGCGGACTGGCCCTTGATCTGGGACAATGCCAAACGGATGGTCACATGCACACGACAGAAGGAGAGCATCTATAAGATACTAACCTTCTGGTACTATACCCCAGATAGGCTAAACAGGCTATTTAAAAATCACTCCCCTGTCTGCTGGAGGAACTGTGGTGCCCGGGGCACTCTCCCACATATTTTTTGGGACTGCCCATCTATACAACCTCTATGGCAGGAGATAATGGCTCTCGTTAACCATATAACAACCCGCCCAATAGCCCTGGACCCGGCCATTCTTCTACTCGGCAAGCCCATACCTAAACTGCATAAAACCAGCCAAGCCCTGGTGAATCAAGTTTTAACGGCCACACGTCTGGCGATAACCTCTAAATGGAAAGACCCTGTTCCACCTTCGAAACTCGAGATAATCAGGAGAGTAAACAGCAACAGAGTATTTGAGGCGGGTATTGCTTTTATGCAAAACAGGATGGACCACTACCTCAAGATCTGGTCGATGTGGGAATTGAGAGGCCTGTCCTCTGAACAATGATCTTTTAGCTTGGGTTTACATCCCTCCTAACCCCCCCCCCTTAAAAGCTTGTTGTCCTATGAATTAGTCCATTTCCCCAGCTACGCACCCATGTCCGGCTCTCTAGTATCCTCTAAATACACTTTTGCTATCTGCATTGCTACTGCACCTACCCACAGGGCTTGTACTTTGAAAGTTTATAACTGAGTTGTCAATCATTTAACTCATCTGATACCAAATGTGATAATTGCCTTTAACCTATGTTGGGTTTATGTAAACCTCTGATAATCTTTTACTTTTGTCTCTGAAAAATGCAAATAAAGAATAAGTTACAAAAAAAAAAAGAAAAACAATAGGTTGCCATTGCACAGTTTGTCTCTTGGCTAAACAAATATCTAAGAGTTAGAATAATCAAAGCAAACGATGCAGGAACAATTCAAAACTGTGCTTACCCCATACAATGATATCAGCAGAAGCATCATCAGCTCCCCGAGAGTTTGTGGCAGTGCAAGTATAAGTGCCAGTATCAGAAATGTGGGCAGGGCTGATGAGCAGACTCCCAGACTCTAGCAAAGTAAAACGTGGTAGTTGGATTGGCCCACTGGCCAAGATCCGATCACCTGATAAAATAAGAATAGAGGTGTGGTGAAGGCAGACATTTGTTCCAAATTAATCTGTAAATCACTTAAGATAGTATTCATACAATCTGCAGGCAGCATCTATCTTTATTAAATCCATCACTGATGCAAAGTGGAGAGATATGATCTCCATTCACAATTATTAAATCAGTGAGTTATATACAGTGTTAGTGGCTGTAGTGGCTGTTGAAACAGCTGTCTCAGTCTGCCATTGTCAAAATCTCCTTGATGTTTTTACATTTATTAACATATCAAACAATTGTGCACAACAAAACATCCCCAACCACCATTTCTAAAGCTGGCCATAGAAGTTCAGATAGATGTTTCACTTTTATTCCTTGTTTGAAAAACTTTAGGCTATTTATCATTTGTTTCAATGCCACAATCTAAAACTAGGCATTTAGATTTAAATTGTAGGATTACAGTAGGAAAAATAAGAAATCAGAAGATGTTCTGACAGCAATCGTACAAACGTTATGTCGCGGAAATAGTAGTGGCAGTCACCCCTGGATATTGACAGATAGGCAACACCAGAATAAAGGGAGCCCTATCAACGCACATCTACTGGTGGGGACCCATGAGACGGATCTATTACAAACACTGGAGATATTTATTTTATTTAATTCTAAAACCTAAAAGCAGTTAAGGACATATTCAATGTGTATAGACAAAAGGAATCAGATAACCACTGATATATATATATATATATATATATATATATATATATATATATATAAACCAAAAATGCTGTACAAAAACCGCACTCACAGGACTTTATACAGGTGCAAAAAATTCTGTTTATTATTTACGACGTTTCGGCTTCCACTACTGAAGCCTTTCTCAAGTGGTGTGCACAGTGGGAATGACAAACAATATTTAAACACAAAAACGGTGCCAAAACACGTCCTGTGATGTCATAGCATCATGTGGGCGTCACTAGGTGGGAGTGTATAAACATAGCATCATGAAAACTTTTTCATCTTATAAGGGAGTGATTAGAGTGTCCAGGAAAAGAAATGTTTAGTGTCCTTATACACAGTCGTCTCCAACTGTGATGAAAAAGCGTGTTCATCATAGTGCTCAAATAAACCCTCTCCGTGACCCTGGTGCGCTAAGGTACTGATCATCACTTACCCCAGAGACCCGTGAGTAGCAGACGAAAACCGCTCCGTATCGCCTTACTGGGAGGAGGCGACATCCACAAGCACAGCCTGACACCCCATCTCTCCATTTGCAAGTACCGCCAGGATCCCTGCTGCCGGTGCGCACCGTACTCCCGTAGTGTCTCCATACCAGGATCCGCCTCCTATCAAATGGAGGGCGGGGCCTTCCCGTAACATCTGTGGGCCCTGTAACGGATGTACAGGGAGCTCCATTCCCTGTAACTGCTCGCCCAGCCTATATTGAGTCACGCCAGGGGGTTAAAGTTAGGTAGAGAATAAACCCCACTTCGCTTCTCCCCTATTGCATGCGCTTTCCAATAGGCAGTACAGCTCGGACGCAGTATAGTGGTAATTCAGACACAGGACATTTGCGCTCATTGAGACCTGGGAGGGAAACGGTGGTAGTACACCCGATTATTGCATGCGGAGTTAATAACGGCTAGACGCGTCTTCCCTACCTCAGGCCTGTCAATCAAAAACTGCTAATCATTTGGTGTCTCCATGGGGTCAGGGCATAGCAACGATGTCCTGGAGCTCATGTGATCAGCACACTGTGTAAAAATAAAAACAAAGCAACATTGTCAGCGTTCTTAATCATATTGTTACATTATTCACATTCATGACTCGAAATGTATCCACAATAGTGGAAACAAGAACTGAACCATATATTGTTACTAAGCGGGTCTGATGTCATCATAAACAGTAACACAACTGATACATAGTAGGCTCTAATCATGGTGTCGTCTGTGTGAGATATTAACCCAATCCCCAGGTCTAATAGAAGGGGGACATAGGCAGGGTCTCATTCAGTCCTCTTGGGGCTAAAGTGTCCAAAGTAAAGATCCACATGCTCTCCCTCTGTAGAAGCAGGAGATCTCTATCACCTCCTCTTTTGGGAATAGGCACATGATCAATGATCATGTGCCTAAATTGTGGAACCGTGTGTTTCATCTTAAGCCAATGTCTAGGAACCGATTGTTCCGCCTTTCCCGTGGATAGTGCGCTTCTTATTGCACTGCGATGATTGTTCATTCGTTCCCTGTAGGTAGTGGAGGCTTTGCCAACATAGTACAGTCCACACGGGCACCAAGCCATATACACAATGTGGTCAGATGTACAGGTTACCCTATGCCTAATTCTGTATTTTACCCCCGTTCTTGGGTGCGTGAAGAAAGTGCCCTGTAACATCCCTCCACAAGTCAGACAGTTCACACATTTGTAGCAACCTGGTTTTACGGGTCGGTCCAGCCAGGTACCCCCCTTGTTTGCCCCTTTTGAGAAGTTTTTAACCACCAGCATATCACTTAAGTTCCTTCCTCTCCTGAAGGCCATCATAGGTGCCTGTTTTTCATAGAAAGGTAAGTCTGCTTCAGAGTTAATTACTTCCCAACGTTTCTTCACAGCCCTCCTGCTATTCTGTCACAAAAATAGAATTCACACCCTCCTTGGGTGGTTTCACTTGTTCCTGTAATAGGTCATCCTGGTTATGGAGGCGGGCTCTCCTCAATTGTTGGTTTATCAGGGCCTCTGGGTAGCCCCTGGAAGCAAATTGTCCTGCTAGAGTGGTGAGTTGTAGTTCCGCCAATGTCCGGTCTGAGTTATTCCTAATGACCCTTAGGAATTGGGAATAGAGTACCCCCCGGGACATGTGTGGTGGATGGTGAGACTGCGCTTGGATGAGGCTATTCCTATCTGTGGGCTTCTTGAATAAGGTGGTACAAAGCTTGTTACCCTGTATAGATATACTCACATCCAAATAGTCAATCTTAAATCTGTCATATGTCATAGTCAACCTTATGGGAGAGTCCAGGTTGTTGAGGGCCTTATGAAAGTCAATAAGCTCAACCTCTGTGCCCAGCCACAATAGCAGCAGATCATCAATATAGCGTTTATAGAACACGATCCTGTCTCCACCCAGAGGAAGTAGGTATTTGTTCTCATATGATTGCATAAACAGATTTGCAAAGGAGGGAGCTACATTCGAGCCCATAGCAGTCCCAGATATTTGTAGGAAAAATGAATCATCAAAGGAAAAATAATTATGTGTCAATGCCAAATCCAGTAAGGCAATCAAGAATTCAATGGGTGGTGATTGGTGGTCTGAGTTTTGTAAAGCCTCTCTACAGACCTCTATACCCCTATTGTGTGGAATAACCGTGTATAGGCTCGAGACGTCCATTGTCACTAGTAGGCAGTCCGCTGGGAAAAACACCCCCCTCAGAAGAGACAATAAGTGTGTTGTATCCTTCACATATGAGCCCATGCTCTGTACCAGGGGTTGGAGGTAGAAATCAAGATATTGTGCCACAGGTTGAAAAAGGGACCCTATTGCCGAGATAATAGGTCGGCCTGGAGGTGCAGATAGGGATTTGTGAATTTTGGGTAGGGTGTATATATATGGGATTTTTGGATATTCTGTCATCAGGAAATTATTTGTACTACTATCAATCCATCCTGCAGCTAAGGCCATCTCAATCAGAGAATCCAGACTTTTTTTGTATCCCATCGTGGGGTCTCTTTGTAAGAGGACATAGGTGTTAGTATCCGATAGTTGCCCCCTCAACTCGTTCATATAGTAATCTTTATCCAACAAAACTATTGCTCCCCCTTTATCAGCCTGTCTAATGACCAATTCCTTGTCCCTTTTCAATGTTAACAGGGCCCCCCTCTCCCCACTAGATAAATTTGGAAAAAACTTTTGCTTCCTTTGGTGAATCTCCTTCGAATCCTTGCTCAGTAGTTGAGAGAAGATAGAAATGGCTGGGGCTGTATTTGGGGGTTCAAAAGTGCTCTTGCCTCTAAATGTAGGGGATTCTGTGGCTACTTTGTCCTGGAAGAAGTCTCGTAGTTTGAGTTGTCGTCTAAATTTGTGAATGTCTTTATATACTTCGAAAGGTTTAGAATAATTTGTTGGAACAAATTTTAATCCTCTGTTTAGTAGCCTGGCTTCCCCCATGGTCAATTCGTGTTTGGATAAGTTTACTACTACGTCTTGCTCCTCCCCCTCCTTGGTGGTCTGCCTTCTGTGTTTCTTGCCTCCCCTCCTGGTTTTCTTGTTTTTCCCCTCTCTAACCCGGTGGGCGTAGTGGATTGAGTGGGGGTATCCCCTAAAAAAGGTTGTGTTGAAGGGTTAGATGAGCCTGGGTCTGAATCAGTCGAGTTACCTGAACTGTCTATGGTAGCAAGGGAGATAGGTTTATATCTATGTGTCGATCTCTTCCTCTTATCGTCAGACAGACCTAAGAGCCACCTATATACTCTTTTGTGTTTGTAATCTTCCTTAACTATCGCAAGTTTCCTCTCCTTGAACGAGATCAGTTCCTGCTTATATTTACTGAGGTTGGTTTCTATATTTTTAATCCAATCAATGGATTTGTCCTGAGAGATCTGCAGCAGATGGTGTGCCTCAAAATCAATAATCTCCTTTTGGGTCTGTTTCAACTCCGTGCCCACAAATTCAACCACAAGAAGTAGTAGATCTGATGAGCATTTGTTCAATATCTTACACCACTTGCTGCAGAACTCTGTATTGGATCTTCCTAATGTGGGAACATTCCTTATTCTAAAACCTCTGGGGATCGCCTTCTGTCTATGATAATTCGATAAGTATGTCCCGTGCAACAATAAATCAATTTCCTTTTTTTTAAGGTTTAAAAGGCTATGATATAAGTCCCGGGGGGTCCTACCAGATCCTTCAGTGTCAGGTAGTTCGCCAAACAAGATCCTCTCTGCGTCCTCTGGAGTAAAGGTATGTTCACCAACCGTGTCCACTTCTGTGGCTGTAGGAGAGCTTTCCATCCTCCGTCCGCATATAGTGGAAAGAACTGGCTTGTTTAAACAATATTCAGCTGAGAAGGTTGCTGTAACCCTGTGTCACACCAAATTTCAAAAAAATCAACGAAGTACATATGTAGCAAAAAAAGAACAAAAAGATTTCTAGGTGCTGCCAGAAAGGGCAGAGTGTACTCAGTGTAAACACTGAGTGCACAATGGTTCCTGTATCAATAAACGATCAAAAAACTGGAGCACTCATGCATGAAAAGACAACTGCCTGGGTGCAGTATTCCAAAAGTATGTAAACCAAAAATGCTGTACAAAAACCGCAGACAGAAGGCGATCCCCAGAGGTTTTAGAATAAGGAATGTTCCCACATTAGGAAGATCCAATACAGAGTTCTGCAGCAAGTGGTGTAAGATATTGAACAAATGCTCATCAGATCTACTACTTCTTGTGGTTGAATTTGTGGGCACGGAGTTGAAACAGACCCAAAAGGAGATTATTGATTTTGAGGCACACCATCTGCTGCAGATCTCTCAGGACAAATCCATTGATTGGATTAAAAATATAGAAACCAACCTCAGTAAATATAAGCAGGAACTGATCTCGTTCAAGGAGAGGAAACTTGCGATAGTTAAGGAAGATTACAAACACAAAAGAGTATATAGGTGGCTCTTAGGTCTGTCTGACGATAAGAGGAAGAGATCGACACATAGATATAAACCTATCTCCCTTGCTACCATAGACAGTTCAGGTAACTCGACTGATTCAGACCCAGGCTCATCTAACCCTTCAACACAACCTTTTTTAGGGGATACCCCCACTCAATCCACTACGCCCACCGGGTTAGAGAGGGGAAAAACAAGAAAACCAGGAGGGGAGGCAAGAAACACAGAAGGCAGACCACCAAGGAGGGGGAGGAGCAAGACGTAGTAGTAAACTTATCCAAACACGAATTGACCATGGGGGAAGCCAGGCTACTAAACAGAGGATTAAAATGTGTTCCAACAAATTATTCTAAACCTTTCGAAGTATATAAAGACATTCACAAATTTAGACGACAACTCAAACTACGAGACTTCTTCCAGGACAAAGTAGCCACAGAATCCCCTACATTTAGAGGCAAGAGCACTTTTGAACCCCCAAATACAGCCCCAGCCATTTCTATCTTCTCCCAACTACTGAGCAAGGATTCGAAGGAGATTCACCAAAGGAAGCAAAAGTTTTTTCCAAATTTATCTAGTGGGGAGAGGGGGGCCCTGTTAACATTGAAAAGGGACAAGGAATTGGTCATTAGACAAGCTGATAAAGGGGGAGCAATAGTTTTGTTGGATAAAGATTACTATATGAACGAGTTGAGGGGGCAACTATCGGATACTAACACCTATGTCCTCTTACAAAGAGACCCCACGATGGGATACAAAAAAAGTCTGGATTCTCTGATTGAGATGGCCTTAGCTGCAGGATGGATTGATAGTAGTACAAATAATTTCCTGATGACAGAATATCCAAAAATCCCATATATATACACCCTACCCAAAATTCACAAATCACTATCTGCACCTCCAGGCCGACCTATTATCTCGGCAATAGGGTCCCTTTTTCAACCTGTGGCACAATATCTTGATTTCTACCTCCAACCCCTGGTACAGAGCATGGGCTCATATGTGAAGGATACAACACACTTATTGTCTCTTCTGAGGGGGGTGTTTTTCCCAGCGGACTGCCTACTAGTGACAATGGACGTCTCGAGCCTATACACGGTTATTCCACACAATAGGGGTATAGAGGTCTGTAGAGAGGCTTTACAAAACTCAGACCACCAATCACCACCCATTGAATTCTTGATTGCCTTACTGGATTTGGCATTGACACATAATTATTTTTCCTTTGATGATTCATTTTTCCTACAAATATCTGGGACTGCTATGGGCTCGAATGTAGCTCCCTCCTTTGCAAATCTGTTTATGCAATCATATGAGAACAAATACCTACTTCCTCTGGGTGGAGACAGGATCGTGTTCTATAAACGCTATATTGATGATCTGCTGCTATTGTGGCTGGGCACAGAGGTTGAGCTTATTGACTTTCATAAGGCCCTCAACGACCTGGACTCTCCCATAAGGTTGACTATGACATATGACAGATTTAAGATTGACTATTTGGATGTGAGTATATCTATACAGGGTAACAAGCTTTGTACCACCTTATTCAAGAAGCCCACAGATAGGAATAGCCTCATCCAAGCGCAGTCTCACCATCCACCACACATGTCCCGGGGGGTACTCTATTCCCAATTCCTAAGGGTCATTAGGAATAACTCCGACCGGACATTGGCGGAACTACAACTCACCACTCTAGCAGGACAATTTGCTTCCAGGGGCTACCCAGAGGCCCTGATAAACCAACAATTGAGGAGAGCCCGCCTCCATAACCAGGATGACCTATTACAGGAACAAGTGAAACCACCCAAGGAGGGTGTGAATTCTATTTTTGTGACAGAATGGACTGAAGCTAGTCCACTAATCAGGAGGGCTGTGAAGAAACGTTGGGAAGTAATTAACTCTGAAGCAGACTTACCTTTCTATGAAAAACAGGCACCTATGATGGCCTTCAGGAGAGGAAGGAACTTAAGTGATATGCTGGTGGTTAAAAACTTCTCAAAAGGGGCAAACAAGGGGGGTACCTGGCTGGACCGACCCCTCAAACCAGGTTGCTACAAATGTGTGAACTGTCTGACTTGTGGAGGGATGTTACAGGGCACTTTCTTCACGCACCCAAGAACGGGGGTAAAATACAGAATTAGGCATAGGGTAACCTGTACATCTGACCACATTGTGTATATGGCTTGGTGCCCGTGTGGACTGTACTATGTTGGCAAAGCCTCCACTACCTACAGGGAACGAATGAACAATCATCGCAGTGCGATAAGAAGCGCACTATCCACGGGAAAGGCGGAAACAACCGGTTCCTAGACATTGGCTTAAGATGAAACACACGGTTCCACAATTTAGGCACATGATCATTGATCATGTGCCTATTCCCAAAAGAGGAGGTGATAGAGATCTCCTGCTTCTACAGAGGGAGAGCATGTGGATCTTTACTTTGGACACTTTAGCCCCAAGAGGACTGAATGAGACCCTGCCTATGTCCCCCTTCTATTAGACCTGGGGATTGGGTTAATATCTCACACAGACGACACCATGATTAGAGCCTACTATGTATCAGTTGTGTTACTGTTTATGATGACATCAGACCCGCTTAGTAACAATATATGGTTCAGTTCTTGTTTCCACTATTGTGGATACATTTCGAGTCATGAATGTGAATAATGTAACAATATGATTAAGAACGCTGACAATGTTGCTTTGTTTTTATTTTTACACAGTGTGCTGATCACATGAGCTCCAGGACATCGTTGCTATGCCCTGACCCCATGGAGACACCAAATGATTAGCAGTTTTTGATTGACAGGCCTGAGGTAGGGAAGACGCGTCCAGCAGCTCGACACCCCGCAGAGCCAGTGATTGTCTAGCCGTTATTAACTCCGCATGCAATAATCGGGTGTACTACCACCGTTTCCCTCCCAGGTCTCAATGAGCGCAAATGTCCTGTGTCTGAATTACCACTATACTGCGTCCGAGCTGTACTGCCTATTGGAAAGCGCATGCAATAGGGGAGAAGCGAAGTGGGGTTTATTCTCTACCTAACTTTAACCCCCTGGCGTGACTCAATATAGGCTGGGCGAGCAGTTACAGGGAATGGAGCTCCCTGTACATCCGTTACAGGGCCCACAGATGTTACGGGAAGGCCCCGCCCTCCATTTGATAGGAGGCGGATCCTGGTATGGAGACACTACGGGAGTACGGTGCGCACCGGCAGCAGGGATCCTGGCGGTACTTGCAAATGGAGAGATGGGGTGTCAGGCTGTGCTTGTGGATGTCGCCTCCTCCCAGTAAGGCGATACGGAGCGGTTTTCGTCTCTGGGGTAAGTGATGATCAGTACCTTAGCGCACCAGGGTCACGGAGAGGGTTTATTTGAGCACTATGATGAACACGCTTTTTCATCACAGTTGGAGACGACTGTGTATAAGGACACTAAACATTTCTTTTCCTGGACACTCTAATCACTCCCTTATAAGATGAAAAAGTTTTCATGATGCTAGTGACGCCCACATGATGCTATGACGTCACAGGACGTGTTTTGGCGCCGTTTTTGTGTTTAAATATTGTTTGTCATTCCCACTGTGCACACCACTTGAGAAAGGCTTCAGTAGTGGAAGCCGAAACGTCGTAAATAATAAACAGAATTTTTTGCACCTGTATAAAGTCCTGTGAGTGCGGTTTTTGTACAGCATTTTTGGTTTACATACTTTTGGAATACTGCACCCAGGCAGTTGTCTTTTCATGCATGAGTGCTCCAGTTTTTTGATCGTTTATATATATATATATATATATATATATATATATATATATATATATATATATATATATATAGGCAAAGGGCTGGCAGAATAGAGCAGGATACATGGAAAAAATATCAGGACCACTCAAAGATGAACAGTTTATGCTGTGCTACATACAGTGACACAATACTGGTGCTGAGCTGTGAACAGGTGAACAATATGGGCACTTTCAGTCTGGGGTTAGGAGGTGTAAACAATACAGGGCTTTAGAGGTATTAATAATAGAGGTGTTACAAGTGTAAAAAATGCAGGGGGATTAAAAGTGTAAACAATGAAGGGGCCAGTTAATTTCAGTATTGATACCTTTAAAAGTTTACACAAGGTAAGAAGTCAAATCAGGCAGATTTTCAGGTGGGGGGCCACACAAGGGGGGTCACGGGCCAGATGCAGCCCAAGGAATGCCATTGAACAGCACTAAGAAGTAGATTAAACACATTGCCACACATAAGGTGGCTAGTACTCGTATATAGTAAATATATTATACAGAATCCAGCAAGTGCAGAGGGTCTGCCTTGTCCATTCAGTCAATCAGTGAATTTACATACCAAATTAAAGTGTAGAAATCTATTTTGGCTTATACACCAATACTTATATATGTGTATAAATAAGAGTTAAACTACCCCCTGCTATGAATACATGGATATTAGATCCATATGCATGCATTTATACAGGTCATGTAACACCAAGTTGACTTCTAATATCTTTATAATGGACAGCAAGGGTTTGTTATGTCTTCAAATGTTTTCTGATAGAGAAATGTGCTTGTGAAGGTGAGTAGGGGAGGGTATAAAGAACTAGAAGGCTGAAGAACCAGAGGATATTTGTACCATCAATTATGGTGATGGCATACATATTTCTGGTGCTCATGTCATGCTCATTCACAGTGAGTGGTGGACAGATTCTGAGATTTATCCACAAATATGATTGTATTTGGCCCAAACCACAGGCTCCTTGCATTTAACAAATAAAGGCGTATTTCAGAGGACAACAAATATGGATGTCATAGATATCGGAAAGAAGCAGAAGCAGAAAAAAGAACCAGAAATTATTTTAGAGCGCCTAATCCCATTTCCCCGCTTGAAGCAGAAGACTAGGAAGGGACATCAATTACAAAACAGGTCTGAACCATTAAAACGTTTAGGGCTAGTCCACACGGGGAGATAGCGGCGCGTTTGGCTTTCCTTATAAGCTGAAAGAGTGATTTTGATAAGGCAAAGAAAAAGTTACAAGGTTCAAAAGATCGAATTACCTTTGTTTCCAGATATAGTACTGTCAGTACATAGGTGGCAAAAGTAATTAGGAGACATTGGTCCCTCTTAAGGGATAGTATACCTGAAATTGAGGCATTCAAACATCCCTCTTTTTATGTAGTATAAGGAATCGAGAACAATAGGTTTTTGTTAGTAAAGTCTGATATAGAAGGTCCATCGGTCAAACAACAGTTGCTGCATCCATGGAAAAAAAGGGGATATAATATAATATTCTACAACCAAGAAAGGGTATACATATACAAATGAATAGTTACTACATGTGCAATAGTTCATAAGTGATGTATGTAAATGTCTGTGTGTATTAGCATATGTTAGTCAAACATCTCTCAGCATCAGAGAGAAAATTCAAGAACATGTCAACAATTAACACAAAATAAATGCATCAAGCTGTCTCCTATCATTTTCTCAAAGAAGGCCATGGGGTGTAACAATTAAAATGTTCAAAATATAGGTGAGGTTCCAAAAAACACAGAGGTGGTATATAAATAAATTACTATAGGAAAACAAGCAAGATGGATTTGTAGGTTGGAGATATTGGCCCCCTATGGCCTAATAGGGAATATGACTTAAAGTGATACTGACACAAAAAAAATATTATTCAAAATATATCAATGTACATCAAAAGTTACCTATGTTACCTCATGTTGATCATTTTTCACTCATAGGGCTGCTTTTGTAAGTAATTTTTACTTGAAGTTCCTAAACCTGACTGTTTTGAAAACCTGACTGTCCCTTCTCAACATGTTAGTTAGAGTTTCTAATGCTAACAGACTGCTGAAGCTCAAATATGGCAGCACCCTCAGAGAGAAACAGGGGGGATCAAATGGGTAATGTAAAAGCATCTGTAAATACTTAATTACACTATAAATGTTGGGCATGTGCTGTAGATTGATAAAAGACTGCAAAAGGTCTGAAACATTGCTGTTTTCCAGGTCATGACCAATTTTGGTCATGACTAAAAAAAAAAAGGCTATTGCAAATGTTCTGGAATGGGCAGATGAATGTGGCCATCTTAGATGTGCACTGTTTATAATGTTAGAAGTGGTGCTGAAAAATATTGAAACCTGTTAGAATGAGTGACTGCAACAGTTATTTTTAATGTTTTATTTGTCAAAAGTGATTTGAATTCTTTGAAAAAGAACTACCATTAAAGGGCAGTAATTCACCAACTAAAAAAATCATGAAATGTTTTATCTCATATCATCATCATTATCATCATCATTTATTTATATAGCGCTGTCAAGATACGCAGTGCACGGTCTTCTTTCTTAGACTCAGGACAATGTGGAATGGCTGAGAAACAAAATTTGGCTTTGGCTGAGCTACACATGTTTTTGAAGGCTTTGTGGTTGGGAGACACAAACTTTGCTCCAGGTGTAAAATATGGATGTTAGTGACCGTTCATATTATTCAAACTGGAGAAAAGAAGCTCTACATATATTTCACATACACAAGCTGAAACCTGATAGACAAAGGCGTTGTTGATGGGAGACACAAACTTTGCTCCAGGTGTAAAATATGGATGTTAGCGACTGTTCATATTATTCACACTGGAGAAAAGAAGCTGTGCATATATTTAACATACACAAGCTGAAACCTGATAGACAAAGGCGTTGTTGATGGGATACACAAACTTTGCTCCAGGTGTAAAATATGGATGTTAGCGACTGTTCATATTATTCACACTGGAGAAAAGAAGCTGTGCATATATTTCACATACACAAGCTGAAACCTGATAGATGTGTTCATTATGAATAAAAAGTATGAAGAGCTAAAATCCTGTACATCATTAATACATAGACTGGGAGCTCAGAGGTCTGGATTATCAATCTCAGTACTTTCTCTGAATGCAGGGCCATTCTGACTCTCAGCCCCCCCCCATCAAGTTCACATGTGTACCTTTCTGCCAGATAATGGCAGGCCGAGGAGCTCCTGATGTCTCACATTGCAGTACCACAGCTGTCCCATCAATTACAGTGCTGTCCTGGGGGGCCCTGGTTATATTTGGGGCAATGCCTGTTAAAGAAAAAAATGACACTGGTTAGCTGATATATCTTATTGTGATCTCTGTTCGTTCTCAAAGTCTGGAGGCAAGGTCAACTCTGTAAGTCTGCTAATTGCACACCCCATGAATACACTGCTCCTGGCATCTGCTGACAATTAAATACTGTAAATAATGAGTTTTGTTTGTTTTTAAAAGTTCACAATGTTATGCATGGTATACGTGTATAGACATTGGGAGGCGATCAGTTTAGTGTATATATATATATATATATATATATATATATATATATATATATATAGATATATATATATCTATATATATCTATATATATATGTATATATCTATATATATGTATATATATATATATATATATATATATATATATATATAGACAAATACTTTCCCTTGTTTGATATATATATATATATATATATATATATATATATATATATATATATATATATATATATAAAACATAATATATATATTAATAAATAGAATATATAATAATATATACATATATACTCAGATACAATGCTATCATACCAATAAAAAAAACTTCATTCACTACTACAATGTACACTGAGTGTGCTGATCCATTATCACTGCGAAAAACAAACAGCCAGACCCATTGGCTGTTTGTTTGTGATCTCCTGACGAAGATCCCTGTGGGGGATCGAAACGTTCAGTGGAATAAACACAACTTGCTTGCATTGAAAACAACCCTGTGAGTGTCGCTCTTTTTCGCAAATATCTACCTTTTTCGGCTG
This sequence comes from Xenopus laevis, assembly GCF_017654675.1. Classification (NCBI taxonomy): domain Eukaryota; kingdom Metazoa; phylum Chordata; class Amphibia; order Anura; family Pipidae; genus Xenopus; species Xenopus laevis. The sequence continues at coordinate 22,757,501 of NC_054387.1, forward strand.
GCACCCAGGTTTCTACCGAGTCAACGGAGTGCACCTTTGGATTTGGTATATATATATATATATATATATATATATATATATATATATATAGTTACTTGAGAAGTTTGGCAATCCACTGGACAATCCACACACAAATAAGAATGAGAACTGGGTCAGCCCAGACACAAGGTAAACCACAAGTGTCGCATTTTGGCTGGTCGCAAAGTATAACACGCCGATTCCTGCATCACAAATTAATTTGTCTGCAAAATGATTAAAACCTCTCGTTCAGACACTTTAAAGCAACTGTACTTTAGGTCTGAGGTGATTCACCATCAAGTCAAGTGAATGCAAGATGCAAACAGGTTTGGATGAAAAGTTCAAGGTTTGCCGTAACCAACAGACCTATAGACCTATTTGAACCATTAAAATTGTCAAAGCTATATGGAACAACAGCATTTTCTGCTCACAAACCAATAGAAACAACAAAAAGCAAACAATTATAGAAAGATGGTGACTTCTGCTTCAGCTTTATTAACTAAAGGTTTGCCTGTCTGATGAATCCCCTTGATACAGAGATATCCAGCTGAAGGTCTGCTGGCCAGATGTGGGTATCCAAGGAATATTTATGGCTGGATAAGGGTTCCACAGACATTTTGCATAAGATCATACGTTAAAATGGAATATGAGACATGACAATTAATTTGCCGACGACATGCAAAAACTTCCACAATACTGCCAGAAAGCATTTATTTAATAAGAATGAAACCATCATCTATTACATCTTCTTGCATCTTCAAAACAAACTCAGTAAGTGCAAAGTTACTCTCTATACTGCAAAGAAGCAGCACTTTAAGCTTCTATAATGAAGTGGAGTACTTTAGATAAATTATAAAAACAATTTTTCACATAGTAGGTTTATTGTTATTATTTTTCTAGTTATTCCTGTACTTAATTTACCAAGCTCTCTATCCTTTCTACTTTACAATATAACAAATGGAGTGTAGTTTATGCATTCAAGTACTTACTGGTAACAGCCAGGTAAGTGGAGGTCTGCACCTCTCCTGCGTCACTGTGAGCAAAGCACTGGAAAATTCCAGTATCATCTGGTATAAGCCCACTGATCCTCAAGCTACCTGAAGAAATTAATCGGAACCTGGCATCTCTGCGGATGTCTATGAGAACAGCGTCTTTATACCAAGATATGATGGGTTGGGGTACCCCTAGGACAGACAAAAAATGTAAATTAAATATCAAAATATGGCATTAAAAAGGGTTATCCATCCCATGGCCCTCACGTTGTTGCTCATGGGAGTTGTAGTTCTACAGATGGAGGGCAAAAGTTTGGATATTCCAGGACAGAAGAAGTGTCAGTTAGATAAAAAGACTAAGCAATGCTAAAGGGAGAAAAAGGAGGCAGAGGAAATGGTAGGCAATAAAAAAAAACTGTAATGTGAGCAACATCTTATAAAAAGTAAAGATGTAGTAAAAGACAAGGCAGGATAGGTGTCAGAGGTAAGTGTAAGAGGGAGGACAAGGGAGAATGTGATATGGCAAGATTGCTAATCATGCCTCCCAACATTTTGAAAATAAAAAGAGGGACAAAAAATTTGCCTTGTGTAGCGAATTTTTTTGACCAAGTCCATTTGTGTGGCCACACCCCCTAAGTACCATTTCACAAAACTTAGCAGGTTATGAAAGTTTGCACATATTTCTGTGTTTTTTTAAGTTATTACAGTTTTGCTAATGAAGGTGAATTGCTCTTTAGCTGTGAGTCTCAAGTCTCCTGTCTCCTAATGGACCTGTTATCTAAATTGTTACATTTACTTGTTTGCTTATCTCTAAATTGTTACAAAAGTATCTCTTTTTTGGCCTTCTGCCAAAAGCCAATTAAGTTAGAAACATTGTTTCTTTTTTTTTTAGCTGTTCAGTGCCGAGAAAATCAGGACTTTCCAGTACAAACACATGACTGTGGGTTGAGCTGTCAAAAGCTGAAAACGGGACAGTTGGGAGGCATGGATAATAACTAGGGGACCTAGCATATTGATCACTAGGCAAGAGGATATTGTGGAGAAAACAAAGGGAGAACTTGGGTTTCAGTAAAGATTTAGAGAAATGGAGGGATGGAAGAAAAAAAATGGAAAAAAAGAACTGAGCATATATAAACAGGTAGAGAATTAATGAGAGAGAAGAGAGTGAGAGACAGGTATAAGAGGAATCACAAGAGTATGGTATAAGCCCAAGCAGAATCTAACGAGTTCCATCTCCTGGGTACTTAAGATAGCACAGCATATTAAAGTATTCTCTGCTCTAATATATGTACAGCACAGACCTAATTGGAACAATGCTGTTTATTATTACTGACACATGGTCTACTCCATGATACATTTTTTATACAGAAACACAGGATATAAAGTTCTTAGAGCCAAGGTCACCTGCTCACTCCAGGATATAAGTCCTATAGCCAAGAACTGGGCTGTGAACATTCTGCATCTTTCCATAAGACATATATGCAGTAAGGGGAAAATTAAGATGCACCACAGATCTCCACAATCTTTTTGCTGCCATCAAGAATGTAAAAACATGACAAAATAAATATAGGCGTGAGGCCACAACCAAAAACTCCGCATCCCACAAAACAGACTTTTCCTATATCCTCAGTCTGTTATAAGTCCTGATTCTGTCATGGGAAAACATGTTTTTTACTGCATTGGTTAATGACGCTCCTTCAGCAGAATCCTGCACAGTCTGTTATAAGTTAAAGGGATTCTGTCATGGGAAAACATGTTTTTAACTGCAATGGTTAATAACGCTCCTCCAGCAGAATCCTGTCTTGAAATTGGTTTTTCAAAATAGCAAACATTTTTTTAAATTGAATACTGAAATTTGATGTGGGGCTAGACATGCCCTTAGTTTCTCAGGTGCCCTCAGCCATGTGACTTATGCTATGATAAACTTAATTTTCTCTTTACTGCTGAATTGCAAGTTGGAGTGATATCCCCCCAGCAGCGTATCAACAGAACAATGAGTGGGTAACAAGAAAACAGTTCCTTGACACCTGCATTGCTAAAAAAAATGTTTTTTGTTTTGAAACTCAAAAATGAAACCTGAAAAAAAAACTGAATAAGGAGTCCATGACTCCTCCAGTTACATTTAGTAGGAGAAACACACTAATATTACAACTAAAAATATCTATTGGTTCAAGAATAACATTTTAAATGGTAGAATGAATAGTTTAAAATGTACACAGAGTAGTTAAGTAGTAACAACTACACCATATAAATCATGACAGGATCCCTTAAAGGCTTCAGGTTATCATGTTACCTCTCCAAATGTTGCTTTATATATGTTACAGAAGCAATTTGCAGGCCACCAAATTTACAGAGTTTACACAATATTTGTTATGTTAAAGCCAAATCCAACATGCGTACAGGTGTTACTGGGCCTGTCCCTTTTAATATGAGACTTGACAGTAATTACAGGTATAGTATAAGAAGCATGTTTGTTCTGAGGTTCTGTTATTGTACAGTATATAAGCCACACTCACCTTTTGCCTGGCAAGGGATCTCTACCACTTTCTCTATCTCAGCAGTCAGGTGTCTATCTGGCTCCTTCACAAACTGTGGAGGCTCTGTAAATATGGGGGAATATTTTTTATTTCATCACAAAAGAAATTTTGTTTGCCACCAACAGCTTCAAGCATAATCATAACATATATATATGTGGTCAATGAATCTGAATGCTAATCACATTTATTCTCCACAAACTGGTACAGGCATGGAAACCCTCTGGAAATCCATTATACAGAAAGCTTTGAATTATGGGAAGGCCATTTCTCAAAGGTTCCATTTCAAAAAGATTCAAAAATGATTTACTTCAGTGGCATAACTATAGAGGAAAAGACACAATGGTTGTGGGAGGGCCTGGGGGACAGGGGGCCTGGACCATGGAGTCAGCTACCCCTATAGCTCTACTCACAGACAATTTGTGCGCCCACTTGAGCAGACAGGCAGGCACCGGGTAGCTGGCAGTGCACGCCAGCTCAGTGCTGTATGGTTTGCTTTTTCTCTGTAATGATAAAACAGTACCTTGAAAATGTTCCTAACTTTGTATCATGAATCCCGAATATGCAGAATGCTCAGGATAATTTTGATCTCCATACTTTAAAAATATATTTAAACATTAATTATACACAATATGATTTTTTGCCTCCAATAAGTATTAATTAAAGTATATCTTAGTTGGAATGGAGTACAAGATACTGTTTTATTATTACAGAGAAGAAGAAAGTATTTTAAAAAAAATGTTAATAAACGGTTTTTAAAATTAATGAATTAATATTGAGTCTATGAGAGATGGCCTTCCCATAAAATAACTTTCTGAATAACAGGTTTCTGGATAACAGACCTGTTTAGAAAGATCACTCTAGATAACAGATCATGATGCCTGTATATTTATTCCTATAGATCCATTATTGCGATTGATTTTAGTCACTAGCACTTGGAACGCTATCTCCCATTATACATTCTAGTTCTCATCCCTACTGACATCCACCATGATTTTCTTTATTTACAATGTAAACACATAATTTACAAGGGCTTTCTATTTTCTAAGTGAAGCTGGGCAAACACAAGGTTTGCATAAGTATGTTTTATACATTAACTTTCAGTTTTACTACAACAGTGGGTTTTAAAAGAGAATGATTCATGAACTTTCAGATGGAATTTCAGATTCTAGATATGGGCTATGCTACTGCTCTTGCCACCTGTAGGCATAAGATGAGAGACAACTCTCTTAATAAAGACAGACACAGTATGGGGCCATATTTAGGTGCCCTCTAAACTCACTCTATTTCCATCTCTGTTTGATCAGAAATCATTATTGCCATCTAGAAGGCATAATATATTTTGTGACAGTCATGATAGCCTGCATTCCACTAGAGGATAATTGAGGTTTGCTTATTTGGTATGCATCTCAAATACCAGGTTGTAATCAATTAACAGCCGCTCTATAGTGCCATGTGTCACTGACAACACAGTGATATCAGTAACTGGATTCAGATAACTGGATTGGACAGAGCACTATTTATATTACAGGGGCAACAACGATGATGAAACTTGCATAGAATTTGCATAGAAAACCTAAAAACAGCATGCAGGAACTACATAACCCACAATGCATTGCACTGTGATTTTCCATTCCTTATTGAAATCATGTGTGCAGGGAATTGTGGGGTTTGGAGGATGCAGGCACAGCTGGCTTCTGATACAAAGTAACAGTAGTCAGCCAGCTCAGCAAAGTAGTAAGACAGATCAGCAGGAAAGCAGGGGGCTTGGTTAAGGGAACTGTTCCAAACCATTAAAAAAATCGTAAAAAGTCTGCATGTTTTTTAATTGATGTATATTGCAAAGTTGCTTGAAATTATGTTTACTTTTCAAAAAACGTATGTTATATTTGTGTGGAGTTCCCCTTTAAATGTAAAATAGCATATCTATGTATACAATTACAGAAAAGTTAAGCTATATAGGCTGTACTGGATAAATGTTTTCATTGGGAAAATTATGATTTACTGCATTTGCCTACTACAGAAATAAGGCATTTTAAGTAAATATGAAATATAGATATACTATACGACTATAACGAAATGTGCCTTACTGAACACTGCCAAAACCCCTCAAAGTTGTGCAGTTTCAATTCCAGTAGAGCTTTCCACCCTGGGGCTTTGGGGATCCTAAAAATATATTACAGTGGGGCCTATCACTTCTAATTACTCAGTTGTTAGCTTATTTCATGTTGCTGATTTTACAGAAAATGGGTTACGTAACATTGGGTTTTCTGCAATGCATATTTTATTCTAAATAGAACAAGTTATTCTCTCACCAAGCACTGTTAAGTATGCCCCAGCAGACACTGGCGGGACACTGCTGCTCCGTAGAGTAGCTTCACAAGAGTAATAACCAGCATCACTCAGTACGGGGTTCAAAATTGTTAGGAAACGCCCAAATTCTGTCACCCCACTGGACAGGTGAACGCCATTTTTCTTCCAAACAATGTTTAGCTTAGTGAGTGGCCTGAAGGAAAAAAAATTTAAGTACATGTTGATGAGAAAACAAGTAAGATGAAGCTGTTATAAAAAAGAGGTGAGGCATGGCAGATAAGCAACGACACAGACAATATAAAGTGTCATTAGACAAATTATACATTTGTTTTATACTTTTTCTTAAGATTTTGAGATAAAAATGATTTATAAGCATGCTACCTCCATTTTTTTCCTACTGCAAACATCTCAAACATGTCATTTGTCAGTAGTGTACTGCAATGTGCTAGAATCAGTCAATCAGAGCAAGTATAATCAATCAGTGACAAGCTTCAGTGTGTTGCTTGCAAGAAAAGTTAGGCTGGGGAACTCAAAGCTAAAAATTATAATGAACAAACTACTTCCACAAACTTACCTTGCATTGGCAACACATTCCATAGACACCTCTGATGTGCCAGTCACCACGCTTGTATTCTGCGGTGGTATGATTATGATTGGAGCTATGGGATCTGCAGGACCACCCACATCTATAAATCAAACAGGTGCAACAAAGATAATTTAAAGGTTTAAACGTGTCAGAGCAAATTTGAGCCCTGCTGGCAGTAGCCATTTTTACTGTCAGCGACAGAGGTGATATTTTACAGAGGTTTGGAGAAGATTGGCTTAAAAGGAACTTGAAGTGTTAAATGAACACAATTGACAAAAAATACTGGGATTTTGTATTCTTAAAACCCCTGAAGCCAAGTACAGATTTTAGCAAAATCTTAACAAAGCACTAGTCAAAGTCTACAGGATGAGCTGGTTTCATTTGTAGTAAATCATGTGCCTATTCGATGTTTTATTCTGGTTCTGCAGGGCAATGAGTGGAAGATACATTTTGACTGTATCACACCCTTAACCCACCTCTTTAAATTGTCAGGACATAACAAAAACTTTGCTGCATATCCCAATCAGTCTTTTTCTCACTTCTAACATTCAGATAGTGACAGCCTGCCTGGGAGGCCATGCAAAACTCTGCAGGGCATCTTTAGCAGATTCACAGCCACAAAACGGATGCTTAGTAGAGTATGTATATCAGTTCAAGTTTTCATGTCAGATCACCATGATTAACTGATTTGCTTATCCCTTAAAGGAACACTAACACCAAAAAATGTAAGTGTTTTAAAGTAATGAAAATATCATGTATTGTTACCCTGCACTGGTAAAACTGATCTGTATGCATCAGAAACACTACTATAGTTCATATAAACAAGCTGCTGTGGAGACTTGTCAGAGCTTATTTGCTATCTGCTGTGTAACTTGAGCTTTTTCTCCTTTGAATGGCTGCCCCCATTGCTACACAGCAGATAATTTATATAAACAATAGTAGTGTTTCTTAAGCAAACACAGCAGTTTTACTAGTGCAGGGCAACACTGCATTATAATTTCATTACTTAAAACACTTTTATTTTTTGACCTTACTGTTCCTTCAAGTTAACCTTCAAAAAGGAGATCATTACAGTGAGCAATTTAACCTGTGTTCATACAAAACACAGAAAAAGAAAAAAATAATATGATTAGATTTATGATATGAGGCTTCTGTCAGCCTTCCTTGTCTTGTCAAGAAAACTATTCAACCCACACTTATTTTACAGTTTCCACCAGTGTGGCCCCACGCTCATTTTCTCAGGGACAGAAACAGATCAAGTAGCCTGCACTCAGGGGTGATGTGCAATACCCTGGGCTTGGAAGACAGAACCTCAGGAACTGAATGGTAAATGTTAACACAGGGGGCTCTTGCTACAGTGACACAGAGCTGCAGACTAATAAATATCAATAAATATAGGCCATATTGATTCTGGAATTTAGTTGCTGTTTTAGACCTACAGTGTGTAGAACAGAAGGAATGGCCCCCTATGGGGTTGTCTCATCACTGCCTTGCCAGCCATTTCAATGTGGTTTACCATATGCCATTAAAATACTTGTATAATGAGAGGACTTCACCTTTTACAATCCTGACCCATCAGAAAAAAAGAGATCATAGCCTGTGGGTTGCCACCTTTTCTGGAAAAAAATACAGGCCTTCCTATATACAGTATTCTCTATTATAACATTGGGGTCAACCATAATTTTTACCGGCCAGGCCAGTAAAATACCAGCCAGGTGGCAACCCTACCTGGGGGTCACTTGATAACAGCCTACAGCGTTCATGTATGTTACACACTAAAAGATAAAGCATGGGTGCAAAACTATTCAGACCACTTGGGCCTACTCCAACCAAAGTCCCTCATGCCACAGCAATATCTCTTCCGCATTCATATTAATCATATTGATTCAGATGGATCAACTAGCAGTTAGGCAAGTTAAAATAGAGTTAAAAGGTTGAACTTGAAGGACGTATGTCTTTTTTCAACCTAACTTACTATGTTACTATATTTCCTTAATAGTATAACAATATGGCTGATGTGGGACATTACACAAAAGTGAATTGCCTAGGATGCAAAAGGGTGTAAAAATGTACTGTAATGTGAAAACTACTAAGGTAAGCCATGTTGTAGTGCCCCTTTTTACAAACTCATAATTAACACAATAACACTACAAATATTGCTTGAAAAATTACTCAATCAGGGAGTCTTAAACTAGGAAATGGTACACAAACACCCCTTGTCAAACATGAGCACTAGCATGTGTATGCTTCGACAATGCTCTATTGTCTAGTATTGTTTTAGATTATATAATGCCTCTCGACAAAAGTGGAAGGGGCAGTAACTAATGCCTATTGTTAGCGTTAGTGTACAAGTACAAATAGTTTTTTTCTACAATTTGTGTGTCTGTGTTTTATTGCTCAAGATTCGGCTAAACATACAATTCTTCCAGACTGCAGTGCATGCTTTCTCTGCTGGTCATTCTGGCAAGCATTCTCCTTCCCTAAATTTACTATATATGGACTTATTATACCATGTCCTATTCCAAAAGCAGCAACACTCTCAAATATTTATCTTCTTCTTTGTAAGACATGTTTGGATTCAAAACAAAACAGTGCAGTTGAATCGTTTTTCAGTACACAGACCAAGAAGTCGACTTCACACTAGGCTATTGTAAAATGGTCACTTGGCTTTGAAGTATTGTTTCTATTCTCCACATGCGGCTACATGTTTTATACCCATTTGAGAAATGTAGGGCACAGCAGTGTAGGTCACTGAAACAAGTGGATCTGTTTTAACCCACTATAAGAAAACCACAAGCAACATTAAACTTTAAAAATGTGGTGACAAACTGCTATTTATACAAGCATACTGTGACTGTACTGAATTCTATCGATGTATTGATAATTCTGCATTTCTTCCACTATGGATCTAGTTTGTTAACTTAAATGTTAACAAAATGAAGTTTGCCAATCTTTTTATGCAAAAAAAGAGATGCAAAAACCAAAAAATAATTGATGTAAATTTACTCTCTTACTCTTCTCTTAGAACTTTTACATTGCCTACATTATTGGATTGGATTGCTAATACCATATTAAGCTCAGCAGTTCTCTTACAAATTCAGCAGTTAAATGACTACACAGATGGAAAATAGTTAGGGTTGCATTTTGACTCAAGGAGAGCTGCTAAGCTGAAACATTATAAAACTGCAAATATCTCAGAAACCATTTATTGCAGAGACCTACATGGCTGTGCCTACAACTCACAAATGGGTATACAATGTATAGCCAGCTCCGGTAGCAGAAACAAAGCAGGAGAATAGAAACAATACAATAAAGATGCAACTTGCCAAAGCACAGTAACCATTTGGAACTTACCTTTTGATCTGTGCAAGCTTACGGTAATTAATGTTTAGATCCCCTTTAAGATAGCATTACAGTGTAAGCAGATCTTTACCCTATTTGGCCTCCAAATTGGCAAAATCTGATTGTTTGGCCCCTTTCCAATAATTATATTATTCAGAGTGCTGGGGAAAACCTGTTAGGACAAAAGCACATCAACATGCCAATACAGTCCTCTCCAGATGACATATTCTTTTTCAAATTCAAAGATTTCTTTTATTTTTCATTTCTCAAAAAGAAGGGGATTGGGGTGGGTTCAGAATAAAGAAGGGATGGGGATAATAAAGTATAGAACATTAACATAATTATTTGTTACATATTACACACCAAGTAATTGTTAATTGTAAAAAAAGAGAGAAAAAATTAAAACAATGGTACATTTTTATGCTTTTTCAAGACAATATGATTTTATATATATTAGAGATAGATCAGAAAATTTTAAAAACAAATCATTGTAAAGGCAAAACATTATAGGTTAGAAGATGTTTTGTATCACATTTTTATTTTTCTAGTGTTTGAGAAAATTACCCCTTTTAAAAGCTATTATTTCCTCATTATGTTTGGTTTCTTCTGCTAAATCTACCGATTCTGATATATCTGGAGGTTCAGTCTTTTTCCATTTTCTAGGTATCATTGCCCCTTGCAATAGTTATAATATATTTTATTAATGGTTCATTAATAATTGTTTTTTTTATTGTTATATAGTATATTTAGTAATATTATAGCTGAGTTTAACTTTAATTGTTGTGGGAAAAATAGTTTCAATGACCTGTTGAATAGAGTCCCAGTAGGATTTTAGCTTATTACATGAATACCAAATATGTTCATACGTCCCAATTTTTGTTTTACATCTCCAACAAGTGTCATAGATGTTATATATGCTTTTGAGTTTGGTTGGGGTGAAATACCACCTTGCTATGATCTTACTGTTTTCCTGGAGAGATGACATTTACTTACATACCCAACAGAAAATCTCTGTTAAATTGTACAGATAAATTGCCTGGCAGGTCTGGAGGTGCAGAGCTGGCCATGTATGGCCTTCTTTACAGTTAGGGGGTTATTTACTAAACTTAAATTTATCTGGTCAGGCTTTTTGGAGCAAAAACTAAAATTTTTTGTGGAAAAAACCCCCTCAATTTTATCCTAATGCTGCAAACAGCCCGAATTCAAAATCCACCATCTCAGACCTGTCGAGGTCATGTATAAGTCAATGGCAGATGTCCCTATCCTAGTTTGGAGATATTGTGGTTCACTCTGGGTTTAGCTCGATAACCCAATTAATTTGGGGTTTCAGACAAAAACAAAAAAATTGTACGATTTGGGGAAAAATACCAAAAAAATTTACAGTTCAGGTTTTCGCTCGATTTTAACAGTTTTTCCTTATCTGATTTATTTGAATTATTTTATTAATAAATAAGCTTTTTTTATTTTAATTATAAGATAAATTTGGATTTTAGTAAATAACCCCCTTAAAGCAATCTGTATGATAGTGGCACCCTTTACAGATACTAAGGAAAGAGCTGCGACAGAAATACTTTTATGAATTCAATATAAATAAAAATGGAAACATTGTTTTTTTAGGCCTTCTTAAGGGCAATGACATATGAGGAGATTAGTCACCTGTGATAAGTCTCATTTTTGGCAGGCAACTACTCTCCTCCAAATGCTTTCCCACTGACGATCAAGTGAATAGCCGTTGGTAAAACATATGCAGTGCTTCCAAAGTTGCCACAAGAGGAAACTTCAGACGACCTAGGAAAAACAAAGCTCTGAATATTACTACTGGCGATTCACTTGATCACCAGCAGGAAAGTATTTGGAGGAGATTAGCTGCATGCAGAAGAGGAGAATTTTTCCTGTAGTTTTGCTAATTTTTTTGGCAAATAGGACAGATTCGCTCATCACTATTCATATGTTTTGTGACCTGTGCTTTGTTTTAAACATATCAAGTATAAATCAGTCCAAGATTGGATCAGTATTATTATCAGATTGGAAGCCTTGCACTCTCAACCAACCATTATCTAGGACATGTTTTGCAAGTTTGCTTTACTAAAAAGTATTTTTAGATAACAGCTACTATCAGCACTTTATACAGCATGCACTTTAAAGGAGAATGAAAGGTCCAATCAATGATGGGCCCAGGGTACATACTTCTTTCTTCAAAATTCCAAAGCCGACACATGCACAGTAGAGTAAAAAAGCCAGCTTTTTTGTTAAAGGGATACTGTCATGGGAAAAAATGTTTTTTTCACAATGAATCAGTTAATAGTGCTGCTCCAGCAGAATTCTGCACTGAAATCCATTTCTCAAAAGAGCAAACAGATTTTTTTTCAATTTTGAAATCTGACATGGGGCTAGACATTTTGTCAATTTCCCAGCTGCCCCTGGTCATGTGACTTGTGCCTGCACTTTAGGAGAGAAATGCTTTCTGGCAGGCTGCTGTTTTTCCTTCTCAATGTAACTGAATGTGTCTCAGTGGGACATGGGTTTTTTCTATTGAGTGCTGTTCTTAGATCTACCAGGCAGCTGTTATCTTGTGTTAGGGAGCTGCTATCTGGTTACCTTCCCATTGTTCTTTTGTTTTGCTGCTGGGGGGGGGGGAAAGGGAGGGGGTGATATCACTCCAACTTTCAGTACAGCAGTAAAGAGTGATTGAAGTTTATCAGAGCACAAGTCACATGACTTGGGGCAGCTGGGAAATTGACAATATGTCTAGCCCCATGTCAGATTTCAAAATGAAATATAAAAAAATCTGTTTGCTCTTTTGAGAAATGGATTTCAGTGCAGAATTCTGCTGGAGCAGCACTATTAACTGATTCATTTTGAAAAAACATTTTTTCCCATGACAGTATCCCTTTAAAGTCCGGGTTTTAACTCTGTGTACGCACACCAGCGTGAAGAAAGAGGGGAGGAAGAGGATCGCTTACTCCAAGTACCAGCCCGGATTTGTGGAGAGGCCACCAAGGCAGTAGGATTTTAGGGGGCGGCATGCTGCCCAACCACACCCACATTGGTTCAGAATCACTGGAAATGCACAGAAGAAACAATAGTTTTTTTACATTTCCCATGCGCCACTCCTGATTGCTTGAGTCCTGATGAGTGACTAAAAGTGAGGGGACGGGGGCCACGAACGACAGATGGCCTAGGGGCGCCCACTATGTAAATCCGTCCCTGCTCCTGGTGCAGTTTTCTGCTAACAGAAGAACAATCAGGTAAGTGATTACAACCCTTGGGTCGATTGGACCTTTCCTTCTCCTTTAAAGCAGCGACTATTTGTACTGCTTTTAACAATCAAAAAAAATGTTGCCAATTTTTCTGCCAATATTCATCATATAACAATAAGTTGTGGAAGGGGGAGGAAGCAGGGTAACTGCACTGGGCCTCACAGATTATCAGATTTTAAGCAAGATTTGGGAAACAGGAGTTTTAGGACATGTAGATGTTAGGGCACGATGATAGCAATAAAATATGATAGGGCTTATTTACAATTGTGTAGTTGTGGTCAAGTAAAAATGCATACTGTGTATACTAATGTAATTTCTTAAAAGTACTTGTAGAAAAAAATGATTCTTGCACTTCACTATAGTTTCTACTTGCACCGCTGTATCCTTCCTACCTCCTTTTCTGATTTTTGTGCAAGTGCAAATTTTCACGCAGGGGAAACCTGGAGCTACTGCCACCATCAAGCTGGCAGTAATTACCGGGTTCCCTCTGCAGGAGCAGTTAACTGATGCAGCATTAATATACATGCAAACATCATATTAACGCCAAGCTTTGGAAATGACACACTCCCTAAAACTCTGGATGCAATTGCCAAAATGCGCACCTGCAACTGAGTTAGTCTTGCTGCATCAGGTGCAATCGTATTACATTCTAATCAAAAAAGATTGTAAATTATATCCAAGATTGCGATTTTCACACTGTACTTACAGTTGTAAATGACCGACTTGCATCACATTGGTCAAATTGTGGCTCTGTAACAGTGATCTGTCCTAACTTATATTAGTAATGGGGCCAGTAAACCTGTTTTCCCTGCAACAGAAGATGAGACTAAACCAGTAACTATTTTACATGTTGACTTCTAACATCAAAGCTGAGGTCCTTGCATTTTGCAAGTTACATTACACAAAAACTGGGACATTTATTCATCCAAAAAGCATTTTAAAAATCAATTTTACCCTGTAAAATGAGAATATGTTTTTGAAGGCATTCCTTTTTCCCTAGCACTAAATTACCATCAATTGCAGGAGCACATTAACATGAAGTAAAGAAGTGACACACAGATGAGTGAATTGCACAGCTCATACTGTGTAATATAAATGATAAATTAAATAAATATTGGTCTCAGTTAGTGCTGATTATTAGAGCTATAATGCAGGATCATACAGGGTCGGACTGGTGGGTTCTGTGCCCACCGGAGCTGTGCCACGGTTTTCACCATGCAGGCTAAGCCTTACGGGCTATTGCAGCAGTGAAGGAGTGAAGAAATGTACCTATAGTATGCATTTTATTAAAAACTTTACAAACTATGGTTGTGGGTAGGATAGAAGGTACATGGGGGGGGTGCCTATAGCAACAGTGGGGATGATAGATTCTGGGAAGGGTTATGTGACACTAGATTTTGCAGAGAGATGGTGCCTAAAAGTAGAAGGTGTGTCTTTGGAGAACTTGGTATTGTGGGGGGAAATGGTGCACAGAGGAACACTAGAGATACTAGTCACTGGGAAAGGGCCAGGGCCATGCGATACAATACATTTATAGTAGGAAGAGATTGTGCCAATGGGTGGCAGAATCAATAGGTATAACAGCCTCTGATTCTGCTACCCTATTGCTGTGGGATAGCTGATATAGTGATGGAGAGATGGTGTCAATAGTAGCAGTAGGGATAATAGCCTGGGGGAAGGGACTGTGGTTGTGGAAAACTTGGTATAGTGGGGAGAGATGGTGCCAATGGTAACTGTCACTTTCACCTAAGGGCAAACACACACTCTCAGATTCTGGGAGATTAGTCACCCAGCAACAAACCTCCTCTTCTTCGGGGCAACTAATCTCCCCAAACTGCCTCCCGCTGGCTAGAATGCAAATAGCCGGCGGGATGGCAATTGGTGCATTTCGTTTTCCGAAGTTGCCTCACGACGAAACTTCGGGCGACTTCGGAAAATTAAGTGTTCTGTGTGCTATCCCACCTGCAATTTACATTGTAGCCGACGGGAGGCAGTTCGGGGAGATTAGTCGCCCCGAAGAGGAGACGATATATCGCTAGGCGACTAAATCTCCCCGAATCTGAGCGTGTGTCTCTGCCCTAAGGAACATATGCAAAATACCATCATTTATCACCCAAGATGCTGCCAAAATTCTTATGCCCTCTCTCATCATATCACATCTAGACTACTCTAACTCTCTATTAATTGGCTTTCCCCATCAGAGACTGTACCTCTCCAGTCATAACATTTACTTCACAGCGCTGCAAAATATGTTGCCGCTCTAAAAATACATGTTAATAATAATAATAAAGTTGCCTACAGTAGCAGTAGGGATAATAGCCTAAAGGTAGGGACTGTGGCTGTGGGATAGCAGGTATAGCAGGATGGTGCCTATAGTAGCTGTAGGGTATCTTTAAAGTAGGCTGTAATTGAAAAAAAAGTATATTGTGTAATTCTCTTAATTAGGTAGCAGATAATACAACTCACCTCACTACAAAATGACGCTTCAAATGATATAAAATCAGTTTTCTATTGTACATTACAATTCACGTAGAACTAGCTACTAAATGTTCCAAGACGCTTGTGTGGCTCAAGCAGTTTAATAACTACTCCCATTTCTATTCAACTTTCCAACATGCACCTGTTTCTTTTTTTCAGTGGAAATTTCCAAGTCTGTTTTGGTGCAAATTAATGGAGTAAAGTCAAGCGCTTTTGTGGTGTAAACATTTTATGCTAAATGTTGGATTTTTTTTAGTGTAAAATGAAATTTGCATATGAATAAATATGTCAATTAGACTTGAGTTTTTTGCTAATCCCTTGTTGCCTTTCTCCATTTAGTGCTTAAATTTTTTTTTTGCTTTTACAGGAACAAGCTTGCCTGCTATATAACATTTCCAATGAAACCTAAGAACTAGCAAACACATGACTACTGATTGTTACACATAGAAATGAAGCATGGAAATTGTATCAGCCATCTGGATCACAACTAAGATGCTACATACATTTCTGTTATTCTTTGCATCATTAAAGTGCTAATTCGATCTTAAATAATGATGTCATAATATGACAAGGACACATATTGAAAATATGAAAAAGTTTGGGAAGTTGGAGGTAGGAATTTATAATTTGTTCAGTAAATATCTGTAAACAAATCATATTGTTCTTACATTTCAGTGATATACGATACTACATCCATCCGACAAAATTAATTTGGAGAGTGAAACTGCTTTATAAGCCAGGTTGCATAAGAGTGATATGAAGGAGGTACAACATAAGCACTGTCAGCTTCTCTACCCTCTACCATTCAGGACTCATCTGATTAATAGCTGAAACAAAGTCAGATGGACTAGCTCTGCAAGCTTAAATGAGCTTTACATCTTGCTGTTCCAGAGTAATGTGCACAGTTTGCTTAGCAGTCTGTTCTGATTGGCAGGATGACAGACCGTTAACTTGAAAGGGAAACAATGATTGATCTGTTGCCTGATATTGGGGAAAAATAGGATGCTAGAGCCATACTCCTTCTTATTATCATAAGCACTCATGTATTAGTGTAGTCTGTTTAGAAGAGAAATGAACAGCCTACAGCTCTTGAAGAGCCTATATCTCTTGAAGTTTTCTTGGTTATCCCTTCCCATTTAATAACATATCTGCTCAATGCTTATGCTGGGGTGCAGTTCTGTTTATGATCTCATGATTAAATAAAAAGAAGATTTTGGGGAAAAAAACAACAAATCCCAGATCTAGCTGGAGGCTCACAGAGTTGGAATGCATGCTGATATGCCAAGTAGTATCTTTATGACTGATTACTCAGCTACACAGCTTTCAATCCAGCACTACACAATGCAAGAGGCAATATTCCTTCCATAGTTTTTCTACAACATTTATTTTAAACGGGCCAGAAAGAACCAAGGTCAGATAGTGATCAAAGATGTTCATGCTGAGCTTTTTACTTACTCTCCACAGTTATAGTGATGGGCTGGCTAGTTTTGTTGTCACCGTTCTTATCATTGACAGCCTGCACATAGTAGCGCCCAGTATCTGGAGCCACACTGGATAAAATCACTAATGTATTGTTCTTGGTGATAGCTCTGAGAAAGAAAAAAACAAATCAAAATATTACAGCTTTAAATTATTCATTGGCTTGAGAGTTACAGTATTATCAGCTCCTGACCTGTAAGTATATGAATTTAATGTTGTCAACAACAACAAAACTTGAGTACTACATGAATAGGCTGCATATTGTAATGGAGACAAATTATTATAAAGCACAGAACTCTGAGGCTGAAATGGATTCTTTACATAATTTAAGGTTTCTCATACTTTTTTCAAGTGCTGAAATATTACTTTATTTTAGTAAAAGAGCTACTAGCCATGTAGGTCAAGCCTTCTGCAAGGTTAAAGAACTTCTTCTTCAAGTGTTCCAGATCACTTCACATCATCACTTCACTGGTCATTGATGCCAGGGTGCAGAGTACAAATTTTTGCACACATCCCTGCCCTGAGGCAGTGAGCTGTATCTGTGCTCTATACTGGACCTAGAAGATAAGGTTTGCAATTGTGCATTTACTAAAAAGGTAAAACTCAGGAGTATGGGGTCCAATTCCTGCATGGAAATGGATACTGGCTTTGGAAAATGCTACATCAAATCTGCCAATATTTCTATTTATGGAAAACGCATTGTAGAAAGCAGTTTTAGAAAATCTGCAACCCCATGGGTGTACTTCAAATAATAATGAATATTCCACTGCCTTTATTTCAATTCAGTTCTGCACAAGCCATTAGTATCCCTGTGTAAAGAGAAATGTTGTGCTGTAATCAAAGCAAAGAGGCCAATGTAAAATGTCACATGCAGCGGTTAAGATATAGATGGGATGATGGGAATAAGCAGTCTCAATTTTGCTGCTGTTATTCATCATACTCAGTACAGAAGCAATGGGAGACTGTAATTCATACCTAATTCACAGTCACCTTGTACACTCATATATAATGCACGCCCTGCCCTGATATGCTGCAGGGATTTTATGAGGGTTGGGATTTCTACCAAAAGAGAAATAAAACATGAAGTACAACTGAGAATTTGCCTGCATCTGCCATGAACTGGCAACGGCTTGACACACAGGGCTAATCATTCCAGGTTTCCTGAAATAGAATATCACTATAATGGCAGGGAATCTATTGGATGGAATGGGATATCTAAGCTTTCATGTCTCTAAGCTTGGTGCCCTCTCATAAACCACAGCATGCCCTTTTGGCATCTCTCCTCACAGATATCTCCTGGCTCAGGCTCTCACATTGGGGACCTACTGACAGATCATCTGGATAATAATTCTCTGCAATTAGAGAGATAAGACTGACTGTGTGACTGATTCATTAGCACCACCCATTCTCTGGAAGGATTAGCTTGGTGTGTGACAGACTGAGATATACTAGAAGGAATGCAAACTCTGCTCAGAATGTCAACTGTAACATGATGTTTATTAAAATAACAAATATGGCTTGTGTAATGTAGCAGGGAGGTGGATGGGATGGGGCGACAGAATACAGCTTGCACTTATTAGCAAAGTCCACATTGATTAAACCTTCTATGGAAATATTTGCTTTCTCCAAGTACTTCTTTAAGTTTAGATTTCAGGAAACATCACAGAAATCACAGGCAACAATTACCGGTACCTCAATTTGACTATAAAAAATGATTGAAGAAAAAATTGGTAAAAATCACAGCTGTTGCATGCTTCATACATGCAACTTAAGCGATTAACTTTTAATACCCAAATAAACCCCTTCTTGTTTACATAGTGATTAGGGAGTTCTATACAATCCACAACAGGTTTATAATTTAGAACACCGTAAGAACATTTATGTGGGGTTTTCCTCATGGGCTCTTGCCACAAGAGCTACATTTTTATGGTTTACTTTTTATTTCTAAATTACTCAGTTTACATTGCAAATAATTCACTCTACCGTTTAAAATTTTATTCTTGAACCAACAAATATATTTTTAGCTGTAATATTTGTGTGGAGGCAGTTATCTCAGAGTTTTGTGTCCTATTCTGAGTTTTGAGAAGAAGTCAGCACTACACAAAAGAATTGCTCTCAGGTAGTTATAGTTTCTACCCTTCTCATTGTACTTCAATACTATCCAAGTCATATAATAGCAAAGCAGGATTGATCCTGCTTGGGTGCTATTCTCATAGAGCACCTTTAGCAATGCAAACGATTTCTAACTTCAGTTTGATCTCTACAATGCTCAAATCTTCTCCAGACTTCAGGAAACCTGCTTTTTGGAAGGGTAATAGGTATGGGTGTCAGAAATCACTATTTCTTCCCCTCATTGTATAATTTATTAAGGCTCTAGAGTTATTGTTCATAGAAGCAAGTGAACTAAAATTCACAAGTGCGTACTCTGTGTGTGTCTGTATATATCAATATCTCCTTTACTGTACAAGCTAATTGAGGCTAAGACTATGTGCACACAGGCTGTTGTAAGCCTGAGTATATTTACAGGCTGAGAGAATCAGATCTGCTCAGCATCCCTGCTCAATTGATTTAAATTTGATTAGCCTGTGTGCGGTCACACACAGCGGAGCTGAAGCTGAGATCAGAATATCACTCTCTACATCATACAAAAGTTATGACACCAGTGAACAACCCCTTTAACATACAAGGGTTATTCACCTGAGACATCAACCTCAGAATGCTGATTTCAGGAAGATTTTTGACAACAACCTAGTCGCATGCATTTACACCCAAGGTTGACAAGAACAGGTATGGGATTTATAATCCTTCACACTAGGTTTATACACTTGACCAAAAGGCCTGAGCACAGAGTCCAAAAGTGCAACCAAGGAGCAAAAATCCATATATACCAAAGTCAACTTTTACAAGAGTCCATAAGTGCTACTAAAAACCAAGTAAAAACATATTTTTAAACATGATAACATAGGTACTGCCCACAAAGGGCCTACCTGATAAAAGGAAACAATGTTGCACCAATCAAGAGTAAACTCTTACAAATCCAAGATCAAGTAAGTAAAATCAACAGAGTTTAACTTCTTAGAGGTCCAAAGATAAGCGGAAAAGCTTACAAAGAATTTTATTTGTATCAAAGTATGGTAAACAGAATAAACAAATGAACAAATAATAAAAAAACCAATAGCCTATATTACAAGAGGACAAGAAACATGGTAAACTGTTTAACCCATTACCCTTATGTTGTTACACTAGGGGGCAGATTTATCAAGTGTTAAATTTCAAAGTGCAAAAAACTTCAAAATTCGACCATCGAATAGGGTAGTTCGACATTCAAAGTCGAAGTCAAAGGATTTTTAAAATCGTACGATTAAATCGTTCGATTTGTATGATTTTACAAAAAATCCTTTGGTTTCTCAAAACTTGCCCAAACACTCAAGATTTATACTCAGGTTATAGGCTAAACAGCAATTTGGCAGGTTTAAGATGGCGAAGTGTCGAAGTCGAACTTTTTTAAAGAGACAGAACTTCGATTTTCGAAGTCGAAGTTTTTTACTTCGAATTTAAGTAGAATTTGGCCTATTCGATGGTCAAAGTATCCAAAAATTACTTCGAAATTTCTATGTTTTTGAATTCGAAAATTCACTTCGAATTCACTTCGACCCTTAGTAAATGTGCCCTTAGATGTTAAAACCTCAGGAATGTTCTTTGTGCTTCAGACATAACCTCAAAAAACATTGAAATTGCACATTGAAATTGCATATGCTGCTCATTAGTGATGAAAAGTCATGTACGCAAGTCAATGGGCATCAATCCAAATGCATTAAAGTCAATGGGAGTTTTTTCTTGCAGCAACTTATTTTGTCTCTGTGACTTTTTTGTCCAAAGCATTAAAGTCAATGGGTGTTTTTCTCTTATATCCAAATATTAAGGAAATTGGTGTGCAGTGCCAGTAACTATACCATTATTAATCAGAAAGAAAGTACCAAAAAATAATTAATGAAGGGAGAAAAAATACTCACAGTTCACCCGAGTCCATGGGTGCAAAAATCCAAAACAGCAAAAAGCTTTGAGTTTTCTTCAAAAGTAAAGACCAAAATTAAGATAAAAAATTCAAATAATTTATGAGGTCATATAGATGACCGCCTAACGTGTTTCGTGCCCCAGTATTTCCTAATAAATTATTTTGATTTTTTTATCTTAATTTTTCTCTTTACTTTTGGAGAAAACACAACTTTTTGCTATTTTGTTTTTTCCTCTTATGGTGACTTTTTTGTCACTGCAAATTTTTCTGCAGAAATTTTTTTCCGCAGTTCAAAAGTCAATGGGAGTTTTTATTCTTATGGCAACCTTTTAATCCAAATGCATTAGTCAATGGTAGTTTTGTCTTATGGCAACTTTTTTGTCCAAACGTATTAAAGTCAATGGGTGTTTTTTCTCTTATGGTGACTTTTTTTGTCTTGGCGACTCTTTTGTCACTGCAAATTTTTCTGCAGCAAATTTTCACAGCAGTTTCGTGAAAAAATTTCCCGCAAATCCATGGCTGGTGAAAAAATACACTCATCACTACTGCTGATCCATAATTAAGGGGGAGAAGGTTTGTCACCCCAGCAAAGGCAATATAATACTTTTAAAAGAATTTTCAAGGTATGATACTGAAAATGCAATTTGCATGTTGAAATGTCCTTGCGGGCTAGCCTTTTTAGGACAAACTGGCAGATAAGTGAAAGAATACATAAAAGAACACAGAGGTAACATCAGGAATTACAAGGCAGGACACACCAGTGTCAAGACGCTTTGCTATTTGTGGCCACAACCAGAAACAACTGAAATGGCTAGTTCTTGAATAGGTAAAATAACCTAAAACTGAGGGGTTAATAAAGTACTTTTACATGAGGCCATGTGGACTAAGAAATTGCATATACTCATACCCATGGGTCTAAAGGATTATTGTAATTATTGATGTATTACATGTAGGATAGCTGTGTACATTTGTCTCTCCTCTGTATTTTTCTGTGCAAGGAGGGGGAGGGTGAGAAGCCCCATGCTCTGTGAGCTGACAGGAAGGAAGAGGGAGAGAGGATGTGCTGCTGGGAGAGACAAAGGCATGGTTACCAGGTTGGTGGGTTTCCAGCCAAATTGGCTACTAATTTAAAGCCAAGGCGGGTTTTATAAATACAAGCTAGCCAAGGAACAGATTTGGGGTAACTTTTTGGGCCTTTGGCTGGTTTGTACTTTGGAAACCAGCCAAAGTGTTTTCTTGCGCTAATGTGCCAAGCCTGCATATCCCAATGCATGTTGGGTAATGTAGTTTTTGTTTTCAATTTTCCAACTGGCAAGTTTAATGTAAGTTTAATGTAAGACTACAATACCCAGCATGCAATGGGACTGACTTGTGTAGACTTTGGGAGTTCCCAGATTTTGGGCTCTGTACCCCAGTCTTCTGTCACTCTTAATCATTCTTGCATTTTCCTGTGAAATTACTCAAAATCAGACAATTTAGATTTTTTGGCCACCAAAATGTCTATAGGTTGACCTGTTTTACCAATATTTATTGAAATTGTATATGTAATAAGGCCTTATGGGACCCCTATACCTCCGGGGCCCCCATCTGTAGTTAAGGTCCTGTTGACAGGCGAATCTGACCCATTTTGCTTCATGGAAAAATTTAAAAAGACATGTTTTCATATATATTCATTTATTTTTTTAAACTTTTTTTCACTGCACATGCTATTTTTGGGCTACTTTTGAAGTGCCTCTTGGCTAGTTTTTGACTGGTCTTGTAGCTGATTTTGAAAATTAGACCTGACAACCCTGGAGAAAGGGCCACTGGGAGAGAGAAGCAGCAGAGTACAAGCAAAGTGTGCATGCTCCTATTGTTTCTGTGTGTATAAGTTAGTAGGGAACCCCAGTGGCAGAAAAGCACACTCTCATTAGGGTGCGGAAGGAAAGGGGGTCCTTGTCAGGGCTCTGAAGAGCAAAGCATGCTCTTCTCAGGGCACAGAAAAACAAAAGGGAGTCCTTCTCAGGACTTTAAAGCAACTGACACATAAGTGGGGGATTCCCCTCAGCAGTTCAGAGATCATCAGCTGCATTAATTCAGTGAAGTTGCGAGTCCTGGCTGGCAGGCTATCTGTATCACTATAATTTGAAGGTATAGTGTTCTGCCAAAATAATCCATCAACCCTTCCACTGTGTATGTGTATTGAGGAATCAGAGAAGTTCCCAGGGAGGGGTATTACAGATCAGCCTATCCTGACCTTGGGTGGAGACAAACAAATTTCAAGTGTACCTGCTTTCCCAAATAGCGGAGGCACAGGACTCCTGTAGCGCCACACTCAACTAAATGAGTGTTAGGTCTTATGCAGTAGCAGAAGAGGGCTTTATACAGATATTGAAAACTACCCTAGTCATTATATTAGCATTTGGGTAAGAATTTTTTTTTCTTTTACAATTATATTTGGGTAAGAGTTTACACATGTTCCTAATGCTATTTGTAAAGTTATGAATGGGCAGCTTACTGGTTTATAGTAATTGGTACATCATTGGTTCCTTTTATCAGGTAGGCCACTTGAAGGCAATACCTATGAATCATAATATTTTCATATTTAAAAATATGTTTTCACTTGGTTTTTTAGCAGCACTTATGGACTTTAAAAGTGGAGGTGGGGGGTTACATCCCCAGGTGATTATTTAAAGTTGTGTTCATGCAGTTTTTAGTACACACTTGAAATAGGGATCTGTTATCCGCAAACCTACTATCTAGAAATCTCAGAATTGCCAGAAAACCCATTATCCAGAAAAAGAATTACGGGAAGGCCAACATTTACTCCATTTTAATGAATAAATTAAAACATTTTAAAAATTAGTTTTCTCTGTAATAATAAAACAGTGTATTTTACTTGATCCCAACTAATATATCTAATCATTATTAGAGGAAAAACAATCCTATTGGGTTTAATGTATAAATAATGTTAAGCTAAAGTATGGAGATCCAAATTACAAAAAGACCCTGTATCTGGAAAACACCATATCCCTCATTGTTTCAGCATTGCCAAAGTAAGGTATTATTTTCCTTCTGGGAGAAATTAAAAAGCAGGAGACTTGGCTGCTATTATGGGCCATTGGGAAGGGTGGCCAAAACCAGGAGCCTACCTATAAATACAGAAAAGCTAACATGTCTCCAGGCATAGATATAAGATTGTGATGAATACAGCACTCTTCTTTTCCCCCAGGTTGGCTGTGTTGTGTGTTGGTAAACAATGAGCTACTCAACAGTACTGATCATCCCCACTTGTAGATCAGCTGACAGTCTGAACACAGTAAAATTGTAAAGGTACATTCACACAATAACTTTTCACTCACATACGATTGCTGGGTGGGATCTTTCTGCCGTCCCTGAACCATGTCACCTGGGGTTGGGGGAAGCTGGCAATGTTGGGAGCATTGATCACCGCCGCATCTCCATGAGAAACAAACAGAGAAGTATCGCCATCTTCAAAGATACCCATATCTGAAATATGAATAAAAGACCAACATACTGTAAGTGTATACCCATTCTGGTGTAAATAATAATGTGACCTATTCCCTGTGAAATTCTAAAATGGCAATTGGAATGCATTACTGACTAGTCCCAGACTATTAGTTGATGTACAGTATTATGTATTAAGAAAGTTGGGGTGGGCTCGGTTGGCCAATATTTGGTGTATATATATATATATATATATATATATATATATATATATATATATATATATATATATATATATATAAAATATATATATATATATATATATATATATATATATATATATATATACTATAAAAAAGAAAACCCCTCAAGCATGATGTCTTTTTCACTGATATGTTTAATATGTTTGTTAAGAACATCTTACGTTACATAAAAAGTATAGAAATATAAATATTATTTTAATTATTAATAATAATAATAATAATCTGGATTTATTAAGCACCAACATATGCTGCAGCCATGCACAATAGATACAGTCATTTGAAAAAGTTTGGGAACCCCTCTCAGCCAGCATAATAATTTACTCCACTTTCAACAAAAAAGATAACAGTGGTATGTCTTCATTTCCCAGGAACATCTGAGTACCGGGTGTTTTCTGAACAAAGATTTTTAGCGAAGCAGTATTCAGTTGAATGAAATTAAATCAAATGTAAAAAACTGGCTGTGCAAAAATGTGGGTACCCTTGTAATTTTGCTAATTTGAAGGCATGTAACTGCTCAATATTGATAACTGGCAACACCAAATTGGTTGGATTAGTTCATTAAGCCTTGAACTTCATAGGCAGGTGTGTCCAATCATGTCATGAGAAAATGTACAGTACAGTGACAGCATGAGATCCTCAAAGCAACTCTCAAAAGATCTGAAAACAAAGATTGTTCCGTATCATTGTTTAGGAGGAGGCTACTAAAAGCTATCTCAGACGTTTAAACTGTCAGTTTCAACTGTAAGGAATGAAATTAGAAAATGGAAGGCCACAGGCAAAGTTGCTGTAAAACCCATACAGGAGCAGCATATGCGGAGGATTGTGAGAATGGTTACAGACAACCCAAAGATCACCTCCAAAGACCTGCAAGAACATCTTGCTGCAGATGGTGTATCTGTATATCGTTCTACAATTTAGCACAATTTGCACAAAGACCATCTGTATGGCAGGTGATGAGAAAGAAGCCCCTTCTGCACTCACGCCACAAACAGAGTCGCTTGTTGTATGCAAAAGCTCAGTTAGACAAGCCACAGTCATTTTGGAAAAAAGTGCTTTGGACTGATGAGACAAAAATTGATTTATTTGGTCATAACAAAAAGTACTTTGCATGGTGGAAGAACACCGCATTCCAAGAAAAACACCTGCTACCTACTGTCAATTTGGTGGAGGTTTCATCATGCTGTGGGGCTGTGTGGCTAGTTCAGGGACTGGGGCCCTTGTTAAAGTCGAGGATTGGATGAATTCAACCCAATATCTGTCCATGTTTGGCAGCCATCAAATTTAACTGAACTGGAGAAATATTGTATGGAGGAATGGTCAAAAATACCGCCATCCAGAATCTAGACACTCGTCAAAGGCTGTAGGAGGCTTCTAGAGGCTCTTGCATTTGCAAAAGGAGGCTCAACTAAGTATTGATGTAATATCTCTGTTGGGGTTCCCTAATTTATGCACCTGTCTAATTTTGTTATGATGCATATTGCATATTTTCTGATAATCCAATAAACTTTATATCACTGCTGAAATACTACTGTTTCCGTAAGGCATGTTATATATTAAAAGGAAATTGCTAAAACAAAACTCCAAAGAATTAAGAGGGGTTCCCAAACTTTTTCATATGACTTTAAAATAAAAAAAAATATTCTGATTAAAGGCCTGTATATTGCTTGCATGTCTGTCTCTACACACAGCAACAAGGATTTAATCATCTGCATACACCTGTAATAGACTGTTTTAGATCATATTCAGACCTTAAAGGGCACTTATTATGGTAAAAGTGGTTCCACACCAGGCTAATAGATCCCATACTCCAGATGAGGAAACAATGCTATTTGGGCCAGAAAATGCTCCAAGTGAATGCCATGCCCCATGTATTGAGAGGTAGCCCCGGCTCAGGCATCTTAAGCTGGCCATACATAGGCCGATAAAAGCTGCCAACAGACGGAGTCGGCAGCTTATTGGCCCGTGTGTGGCGCCCTCCGACAGGCTTCCTCAATCGATATCTGGCCGGAAGTCGGGCAGCTGTCTATCGGGCAGGGATAAAAGTCCCGTTGGATGGCAGACCACACCTGTTTGTTGATAAGGTCCCGCAATCCAACTGCCCATATGCCATACATTATGATTCAATCGGATCAGCCCGATATTGCCCAACTTGAGGGCACATAGGGGAGATAAATCGCCAAACAAGCGGATCTCTATGTGTATGGCCACCTTTAGTTGCCATAACCATGTAAATAATGAGTAGTGTTCTAGCTTGTTTATTAACTGATTGTGTGACACATAGGAGCAGGGCAGCAATCCAATGATCTCATGATGCATAATTGCACATAATGAGCAAGCTGGAAGACTTTTTCATAATGGGCATATGTCTGACCAAACATGACACTTGGCAGGAGCGTTTTGTGGACAAAATCGTATTGTTTCCTTCGGTGGGGGAAACAATTTTACTATGACTGAAAGATGCAATAGTGCAAGTTTATTAAGCATGTTCATATGAAATTAGAAAATTTTTCCAGCCTCGTTAGTGTATTAAATGCACAAAGCTCTATTATACAAACATTCTGGTTGCAATTAGGGTATGGAACCAAGTCCAGGCTCTGTTTAGCAGTATAAGGAACATAGGAAGAGAGTCGCATGAACACCATGTTATTTTGCAGGTGGGGAACTTACCCCCTTTATTCTTTACCACCCGTGCATCAAAGTTTCAGGGGGGGTTTCTTGCATTCACCCTCGCTTCATCAGGATAATCCCACAGTGTTGGCTAACATATCTAAAGCCTTAGTAGACACACCCAAAAACTCCCATGATTCCCCAAGTCCAATGGAAATCCTAAATGAGGCTTGATACTCTGTCCAATTAAGTCCCATATTAATGTCCATTTTGTGGTGTTTGAAACACAATGTCCATTTTAAATCACATAAAAATTGGTTATATACAATCTGACAGCTCTTCCAAGGGACCTGTCCACATTAAGAACATATCACCCACATACCATTTCCAGAGTGCAATATGTTTTTTATAACGGATGTTTTCCAAAATATGTGTATGTTCGAATTTGTGCATAAATATATTAGCATAGGCCGGAGCCATGTTCGCACCCATACTGGTCCCTTGGATTTGTAAATAAAAATCAGTATCAAACCTAAAATAATTCCATTTAACACCAGTTCAGGGCAATCACAGACAAAATTGGCTTTGTGTGTTGGAAGATCCTCGTTTAATAGATATTCCCTGGTGCACTCAATCCCTTCATTATGGGGTATTGAGGTATAGAGGTCTTTTACATCTATGTAACTTAATCACTATTAAATGATAACCAAAAAAGTTTGGGTATCCCCTGTGTTACAACATATAGCCCACATAGTAACTACATTTAAAAGGTGATAAGGAAAAATTGGCCCATTTTACAAAACGATAAGATTTTTGGAAAATGATTTACTAAGGTCCAACTATTCTCATACAAGAAAGGCAAGAGCATAGGGGAACACTTAACTAAAGCTGACATTAGAAGAGTTGACACCAAAATAAAACTGACAGAAAGGGTGGGAACATTCCCATCCTTAAACTGTAGTCATTGCAATGGGATCATAAAAGGGGAGGTTTGTACCCACAAGCAAAGGGGAAAGGATTAATCGTTGTTTTGCAAATTGTAACACTAGGGGTAATTTACCTCCTTAAGTGTCCCTGTGGCTTTGGCTATGTTGGCCAAACCTCTAGGGCATTTAAAACTAGACATAATGAACACAAAAGTGTAATAAGGAATTTTAAACAAAGTGAAAAAGAGACAATGGTAGCAAAACATTTCTTTGAAAATACGTATCCCAAATTAAATGGCAAATTCTAGAAGTAGTGGCAGTTAACCCAGTTAATGACAAACAACAAGCTTTACTTTTGGCGCATGTGCAGTACATCGTACCGGCGAAATGCTCCTACTGCGCATGCGCCGGTCAAAGCAGGAAGAAGATCACGTGGAAGAAGATGTCGTCTGTGAACTCCCTGGACTGGACTGGACTGAACTCCCTCACTAACCACTGATGTTCAAACCCAGATAAAGACTGCTTAGTAGCCATCACTTCCTGGATGAACCAACACCACCTGAAGCTCAACTTGGCCAAGACTCAGTTCATGGTTTTTCCACCCAAACCTGAGCCCTTCTCTTCCTTTCACCGTTACTATTGATGGCATGACCAATAACCCAGTTAACTCAGCAAGCTGCTTGGGGTCATCTTTGACCAGTCCTTCTCTAATCATATTGATAATACTGACAAAACCTGTCATTTCTTCCTCTGTAATATAGCCAAGATACGCCCCTTTCTTTCACAAACAAGAGCCAAAACACTAGTCCATGCCCTTATCTTATCCAGTTTAGACAATTGCAATCTCCTCCTAACCGGTCTTCCTGACTCCCATCTCTTTCCCCTCCAATCAATCTTAAACTCTGCTACCAGGATCCTTCTGCTCTCTCCTAAAAGAGAACCTGCTCAAGCAAAGGATAGCATATAAAACCCTTCTACTAACAAAAAGACCTTCACTCCTCTGCTCCTCACTACATTTCTTCTCTTGTCTCGCTATATGTTCCTGGTCATTCTTCTCCGCTCTTCTCAGAGCCACCTTCTCTTCGCACCATCCACATCCACTGCCTCTCGGCTCAAAACCCTTCTTTCTTTCCATCCCTGAATTCCTCCGTAAGGAATCCTCTCTCAATCTCCTTAAGAAAAAACTAAGAGCCTACCTTTTGGAGCACTAGAACATTAGCCTAGTCCTGTGCCTACTGACTATGCCTTACCTTGTGCACTTTTTCATCTCCAATTTGTGCCTGTATGTTAGCCTCCAATCTACTTAGACTGTAAGCTCTGTAAGGGACCTCCTTTCCACTATGTCTCTTACCACATAGCAATTAAGCTCTTTGTCCTGATATGATTCTGTATATATTTATTATGTGATTTGTGCAATGAGTCTGTGACCACAAAATGCATATAGACAAATACAAGAGGTCCTCTGCACTCAACCCATTATCAATATATTTAAGACAGAGACATTTTGTGCATACTGCTACTGAAAAATGCCTTACCCTTTAAACAAAACAGGGATTGTTAGTCCATATATTGCAATATATTTAAGATGGCCAACTTGTATTTGTCTATATGTATTTTGTGGTCACAGCCTCAGTGCAGCCCCGCCTAATGGTTTTAAAAATTAGTGGTGAGCACAATTTTTCCTTGTTTGTTATAGTTTTAAAGGAGCAGTGACGAGCTCCATGTTGTAGCCCCCACCCTTCCCAGCTATAGTCAGGTGATCCCACTGGGCAGCCAAGTTGGGGAGTTTTACTTTGAAAGCAGCTAGTAAGTTGCAGGTAAATCTTAGTCCCTTTGTAAAATGTATAATGAAGCAATAGAATTCTTAATGAATCAGATGAAAATTGAGCATAGGACTGGCTAGATATGGGATGACTTTGACGTAGTTGGCCAGCTAAAATATATTGCGATATATGGACAAACAATTCCTGTTTTGTTTAAAGGGTAAGGCATTTTTCACTAGCAGAAAATGTCTCTGTTTTAATTATATTGATAATGGGTTGAGTGCTGTGGACCTCTTGTATTTGTGTATATATATATACAGTATATATATATTGTGAGAGAAATGCTGGATTAGAGGTGGAAGGTGTTTATATTTCTCCCAGATTTCTCTCTTATATATACTAAGCTCCAGGGAAAGTATGTCAGCAGTGAAAGAGTGTTCTTTCACTGCATTTGGCTTTTGGAAAAGCCGGTAAAAAGGGCCCTGGAGTGAATGGAAGTGAGCGGGTGGGACTTCCATTCACCAGGCTATCCAGGTTTTGGTGAAGCCTGGCTAATTAGTGGCCTCGTTAGACTTCAGGGGGAAACCCCTTTAAACAGTGTGTCTCAGAGTTACTCTCTCTCTCTCTTCCTGGGGAACTGCCTGCATGCAGTAAGGGGAGAGCCGGACACAGTGAGTAACCAAACAAACAACTGTTTTTTGTAGAGTTGGATGCTAGATCCTCTCTATTGTATAAAGAGGGAGCGACTGTATGTTATTTAGAGCCGGACAGGCTAGGATTTCTTTTTATCTTTTGTTTTCCAATATGCTCCTGTGTGCCGGTTATGTGTGAATAAAGCTGATTGCGCTCAGCCTAAAACTCAATGCTGAGTGTGAACTGTGGTTTTCTGAGACCAATCCGATCCCTGCAATCTACCTAAACCCCCTGAGACGGCACCGTTTGGACGAGTGACGTTAACATATGGTGGAGGATTTTTTTTTTTTTGTTTGGTTTTTTTTTTTTGAAGATTTAAAGGGCCAGAAACCCAGTTCCAGCTGTGCATTATAAAGTGTTTTGCTGCAAGGCATTATGGACGACGTTCTCAAGGCCCTGATACAGGCTACGGCTGCTCAGCAAGAGGCCACCAGAGTCCAGCAGCAACAGCTGATCGCAAACCGAGAGGAGCAACGACAAGACCGGGAGCTCCTCAAAGAGGTAGTGCAGCAGCTAGCTGCAAGGAGTGCTGCAGCACCCCCTACAGAAACTGCTAAACCAACTGCTATACGGGCTAGCTACTATCTTCAAAAGCTGACAACAAGTGATGATGTTGAAGCTTACCTTTCCACATTTGAGAGGACAGCAGAGCGAGAGGACTGGCCTAAAGAGCAGTGGGCAGGCCTGGTGGCACCTTTTCTCTCTGGGGAACCACAAAAAGCCTATTTTGATCTGGATCATGTTGCCGCTAAAGATTATGACAAACTAAAAGCTGAGATTTTGGCCCGGCTGGGGGTCACCCTCTCGGTCCGTGCCCAGCGTGTTCATCAGTGGATGTTTATGGCAGAAAAGCCTCCACGCTCCCAGATGCATGACCTAATTCATCTAACTAAAAAGTGGTTGCAGCCGGAGACCCTAACAGGGCCACAGATCGTGGAGCGGATAGTGATGGACCGGTACCTTAGGTCTCTGCCTCCACCTTTGCGCAAATGGGTAAGCCATGCAGACCCAACAACTGCAGACCAGCTTGTGGAAATGGTAGAGAGGTACCTTTCTGCCGAAGAGCTACTCAGTTTTCAACAAGTGAAGCACACCCTAGCTCCCAAAGGGAAACTTCCTGGCATATCCAGCAAACTCCCTGCATGGAAAAAGGGACCTACGACCGATAAGAGCATGCTCCAACGTGGAGAATCTACAGGCACTAGACCCAGAGACTACCAAAATGTGCCAGGAGGGACCCCTCCTCGCAGAGGACCCAATAAAGACTTGGTGCGGTGTTACCGGTGCCATATGCTGGGACACGTTGCTGCCGACTGCAGCCTAACTGATGAACCTATGCAGTGTGATACTGCCTTAACAAAGAGACGTACGTCAATGTATGCTCAGGTTGTATGTACTGCCCTTCCAAAGACAGGGAAGGATAAGTACCTGTGTGATGTTGTTGTGGAAGGAAAGCTAGTAAATGCATTATTAGATTCTGGTAGCCAGGTTACCCTGATGAAATCTTTGTTGATTGAAACGCCTCAGTATGGGCCTGAGACGGTAGGGGTCACATGTATTCATGGGGATACTCGCGAGTATGCTATGGCTGAAGTGGAAATCAAAACTGCCTACGGGACATTAAGGTACCCCGTAGGGTTGGTTCCCACTTTACCACATGACATAATTTTGGGGAGGAACTTCCCCCATTTCTGGAAATTGTGGGAAACTGACAAGGTTATGGACCAATCCTACTCAAAGGGAAGCCGCCCTGATTCCGGTAATAAAGTGTCTGAGGGTGTACCGGAGGGTGAGGTTACGACAGATTTTCCCTTTTCTGTATTAGCAGGGGAATCTGATGAGGTAGACCCGTTGGAGGAAGACAATGACATGCCTGACTTGGAGATTAGGAGGGATAATTTTGCTTCAGAGCAGTTAAAGGATCCCACACTGTCTAGAGCAAGGGCCAATGTAAAAATGATAGATGGGAAATCTATAGATTCTGACTCTAGACCCTCTTGTCCCTACTTAGCCCTCCAAAATGACCTACTATATCAGGTAGTAGAAAAGGGAAATGACCGGGTAGAGCAGCTGGTTGTCCCAAAACCATACCGGCGTATGGTACTTGACCTCGCACATAAACATGTGATGGGCGGACATTTAGGTGTAGAGAAGACCAAAGAGTGAATTTTGCAACGGTTTTTCTGGCCAGGAATACATGGTGAAGTCGAGCAATACTGTAGTTCCTGTCCAGACTGTCAGTATTCGGTTCCTAAGCCGCATTTTCGGAGCCCTTTGGTCCCTCTCCCTGTGATAGAGACACCATTTGAGAGGATAGCCATGGATTTGGTGGGCCCAATAGTAAATTCTGCACGGGGACACCAACATATATTAGTAATTATGGATTATGCTACCCGATACCCCGAGGCCATTCCTCTACGTAATACCTCCTCTAAATCCATTGCTAGAGAGTTGGTACATGTCTTTAGCAGGGTAGGAATCCCAAAGGAAATACTCACTGACCAAGGCACCCCGTTTATGTCCCGGGTCATGAAGGATCTGTGCAAGCTGTTTAAAGTAGTCCAACTTCGCACTTCAGTATACCACCCCCAGACTGATGGATTAGTGGAAAGGTTCAATAAAACGCTCAAAAATATGCTTAAGAAGGTGGTAGACAAGGATGGGAAAAATTGGGATTACCTGTTACCCTATTTGATGTTTGCCATAAGGGAGGTCCCTCAATCCTCTACGGGATACTCACCGTTTGAGTTGCTATATGGTAGGCACCCTAGGGGCTTGTTGGACATAGCAAAGGAGACTTGGGAGGGACAACCCACCCCCTTTAAAAGTGTCATTGAGCATGTATGCCAAATGCAGGACAGGATCACCGCGGTGATGCCCATAGTAAGAGAGCACATGGAGCAGGCGCAAGAAGCTCAACAGAGGGTGTATAATAGGGGTGCCAGAGTACGCAATTTTTCCCCTGGTGATCGTGTACTTGTGTTAATACCCACGGTAGAAAGCAAATTTTTGGCAAAGTGGCAAGGACCCTTTGAGATCCTTGAAAAGATTGGTGAAGTAAATTATAAGGTTCGCCAACCAGGTAAAAGAAAATCCGAGCAAATTTACCATGTCAATCTTATAAAACCCTGGAAAGAAAGAATGTCATTGTTCACCAAACCTACTTCATCTCTAAGGGCAGAACCCTTAGTGCCAGAGGTTAACGTATCAGACTCCTTGTCAGACACTCAGAGGAAAGAAGTACAGACCTTTGTAACCCAGAATAGGGATGTTTTTTCTGAGAAACCTGGACGAACCTCTTTGGTAAAGCATGACATCATAACTGAACCTGGGGTAAAGGTTAACGTAAAAGCTTATAGGGTGCCTGAAGCTAGACGAGAAGCCATATCTCAGGAAGTTAAAAAGATGTTAGAGTTGGGAGTCATTGAGGAGTCGCATAGCGAGTGGTCCAGTCCCATTGTTATAATACCTAAACCGGATGGGAGCTGGCGCTTCTGTAACGACTTTCGAAAATTAAATACGGTCTCCAAATTTGATGCCTACCCTATGCCTCGTGTGGACGAGTTAATTGAGAGATTAGGGACGGCTAGATACCTGACAACCTTAGATTTGACCAAGGGCTATTGGCAGATTCCCCTGACGGATCAAGCCAAAGAGAAAACTGCTTTTAGTACTCCTGAAGGTCTGTTCCAGTATGTAGTGTTGCCGTTTGGGTTACATGGAGCCCCGGCAACCTTCCAACGTACCATGGACCAAATCTTAAGGCCCCATAGGCACTACGCAGCAGCGTACCTTGATGACGTCGTTATCCATAGCTCGGATTGGCAATCCCATCTACCTAGGGTACAGGCCGCGCTTGATTCCATACGAATGGCCGGTTTGACGGCTAACCCAAAAAAATGTAGCATAGGCCTGGAAGAAGCCAAGTATTTGGGGTATAACATTGGTAGAGGGCTAGTTAAGCCTCAGCTTAACAAGGTGCAGGCCATTCAAGAATGGCCTAGACCAGTCACAAAAAAACAGGTTCGAGCTTTTTTGGGGATCACTGGTTACTATAGACGGTTCATAGCTAACTTTGCTACTATAGCTGTCCCTCTGACTGACCTTACAAAAGGGACCAAGTCCATAATGATCAAGTGGAACTCTGAGGCAGAGCAGGCCTTTCAGACCCTGAAAAAAGCCTTATGTAGCCAACCAGTACTGATAACCCCAGACTTCACACAGACATTTATTGTACAGACTGATGCATCCGATGTGGGGGTCGGAGCAGTACTATCCCAAATCAGAGAAGGTGCAGAGCATCCTATAGTTTTCCTGAGTAAAAAGCTGAACATCCATGAGAGAAACTATGCTACAGTAGAGAAGGAATGCTTAGCAGTGAAGTGGGCTCTGGAGGAGCTTAGATACTATCTGTTAGGCCGCCAGTTTACATTAATTACTGACCACGCCCCCCTTAAATGGATGTGTGAAAATCGTGAAAAGAATAGAAGGGTGACAAGATGGTTCCTGGCCCTTCAGAACTACAATTTCACAGTGGAGCATAGACCGGGGTCCCAGCTGGGAAATGCAGATGCCTTATCCCGGGTACACTGTCTTGAGGCTAATTGTGTTCCGACCCCTACGTCGAAACAGAGGGGGAGGGTGTGTGAGAGAAATGCTGGATTAGAGGTGGAAGGTGTTTATATTTCTCCCAGATTTCTCTCTTATAT
This sequence comes from Xenopus laevis, assembly GCF_017654675.1. Taxonomy (NCBI): domain Eukaryota; kingdom Metazoa; phylum Chordata; class Amphibia; order Anura; family Pipidae; genus Xenopus; species Xenopus laevis. The sequence continues at coordinate 22,792,926 of NC_054387.1, forward strand.
ATACTAAGCTCCAGGGAAAGTATGTCAGCAGTGAAAGAGTGTTCTTTCACTGCATTTGGCTTTTGGAAAAGCCGGTAAAAAGGGCCCTGGAGTGAATGGAAGTGAGCGGGTGGGACTTCCATTCACCAGGCTATCCAGGTTTTGGTGAAGCCTGGCTAATTAGTGGCCTCGTTAGACTTCAGGGGGAAACCCCTTTAAACAGTGTGTCTCAGAGTTACTCTCTCTCTCTCTTCCTGGGGAACTGCCTGCATGCAGTAAGGGGAGAGCCGGACACAGTGAGTAACCAAACAAACAACTGTTTTTTGTAGAGTTGGATGCTAGATCCTCTCTATTGTATAGAGAGGGAGCGACTGTATGTTATTTAGAGCCGGACAGGCTAGGATTTCTTTTTATGTTTTGTTTTCCAATATGCTCCTGTGTGCCGGTTATGTGTGAATAAAGCTGATTGCAGTCAGCCTAAAACTCAATGCTGAGTGTGAACTGTGGTTTTCTGAGACCAATCCGATCCCTGCAATCTACCTAAACCCCCCGAGACGGCACCGTTTGGACGAGTGACGTTACAATATATATATATATATATATATATATATATATATATATATATATATATATATATATAATGCACTGTACAGCACTGCTGCTCTTTAACAGCACTTTACAAATAAAGTTATACATACATACCTCTGTTCCAGTTCTACTTGTCAAGATTAATTTCAGGGCACTTGAAGAGCCTGGGTTGATGTTCCTTTCTGCACAGAGCTGATTCATATGCATTCATATGTCTTTCTGAGAGGTGATAAAAACAAACATCTAACACCCTAGTTTGAGAAATAACCTCTCGAAGCTGCAACGGCCATGAAGCAGCTCTCTGGCATAATTCCTCACTGGGTCAACTAGAAAAATAGATGCTGTGCCAATGTGCCATGACAGTTATTGAAAGAATATTAAACCCCATCTCCTGATTCTAGAATGGAGGATCTCCAAGGAAAAGCAGACATGGTGCCATTGTATTTACATTTACTTAATTTTTTTATAGTCCAGTCATTTTCCCCTTCTGTATATCTTGTCCCTACATACCTCTACAAGAAATTAATTGTCCCTATAGAAATTAAGGCCTAATAATTTGTCCTAGTACCATTACACAGGATGCTCGTCAACATTCATGCATTTTTTTCTATAAACTTCGTTCAATTTAATCAAAAGGCAATGGTTTATCTCCCAGAGACTTCTTGCATTCTTTGTGCTAGAATTGAAGATTTACTTATCTTCATAAACCAGGGATACATAAAACCAGGGTTGCAGACTCATTAAAAAAGCCATACAAAGAATTTACTTAATTTTAAAGAACAATACATTCTTTATATGTATTCTCTTATTGAATAAAGCAAGCTGACATCTACTGTATATCTAAGAGATGCTGAGCACAAAAGTTATTGTTTGCATATCTATAGTAATAAGTCAAATCAACGGGACTTGCTGTATTTCTTTTCTCTTGAGAAAGAGAAAAAATACAGCAAGTCCTGTTGATTTGACTTATTACATAGATATACCATGAACTGGATGAACTTCACAGACTTATTGCTTTGCAAATCTAAGCAAGTATTGAGTTATGTGCGGGCCAACCCAATACCTGTGGAACAAGTGATCGGGCAGCTTTGGGCCGACCTCACTCCACCGTTTGTGGGTCAAGTCCTTCTGCCCAACACAAAAGTATCCAGCGCTGTACTAGGGGTTCAACGTAAATCAATCAAGCCAACTTGCAGTAATAGTATATTACTAAATATCTATATGTAAGCACGGGCCACTCACCGTTCCCATTCAATGGCCCGGGTGCAATTAGCCCCTGACCCGGCACTTGTAAAATGGAGCTATTACACCTCCCATTCAATACAAAATTCAATACTGTCTTCTCTGTTAAAGGTCTTACCCAGTCGGCGGTGTGACCCATGTGCTCCCGCCCTGAGTCCGTCACTAAGAAGAACGTACATATCCACTGCACACCTCAATTCCCTGGGAACGCACTCAAGGGTCGTGCTATGCTGGTTATTTGTATGCAGCCCTATTTTTACATGTACAGGTATGGGACCTGTTATCCAGTATGCTCAGGACCTGGGGTTTTCTGGATAATGGATCTTTCCATAATTTGGCTCTTCATACATTGTCTACTAGAAAATCATGTAAACATTAAATAACTCCAATAGGCTGGTTTTGCTTCCAATTAATTAATTCTTTGTTTGGATCAAGTGCAAGGTACTGTTTTATTATTAGAGAGAAAAAAGAAATAGTTTTTAAAAGTTTGGATTATTTGGATAAAATGGAGTCAAAGGGAGACAGCCCTTCCGTAATTCGGCGCTTTCTCGATAACAGCTTTTCGTATAGCAGATCCTCTTCCTGAATTTTAAAAGCATCTGTAATTCAATGGATGAATCAATCACACACCCCCAGCATTTTCTCCTCATATTAACTGCACTACATTGTTGTTGTGGGGTACAAGGTGTCTAGTGCTGATTGTATTTCAGACTAACCTGCCCATACATGAAAATCAGTAGCTTGGACTAATAAATTGGAGTAATACATTTAGAACAAATGGATATCAGGAGGTGTAATAGCTTTTTGAAAGTATAGGGATGGTGCAACGTACATGGCATGGCACTTGAGGTATTGCCAAAGATAAGATAAGATTCTTTATTTTTCACATGCATAGTTATACAGGTATAACATGCAGTGAAATGCATAATGATCCACTTTTTTAGACTGTGCAAAATTCAACATACTAGTTAAATACTACAACTAAGTACAAAAGGATGTATAAGAATTCTAAGAAAAGTTTTAAATTAAGCATAGCAGCAGAGCAGATGTAGTGCAAGATAAACCATATTATTTACATAAGTGACAGTGAGTGCAGATTATATAAAAATATAAAAAATAATATAATATAAATATATAAAAACAATATAAAACAGCAGTGCAATATATGACAATATAAAAAAATGTAACGTTAAAAAACACAATTGCTGGGCCCCTCTCAACCTCCTAACCTGATACCTCACTACGGAAGAGCTGTGCTATTTGAGAGGTAATGGACATGAGAGTTGACCTAATGATAATTGTATATTAAAATAACACTTCGGGTCTTTCATTGTGTCAATTAACCAAGTGGGCCCAGTTGCATGTATTCTTAGACCCAGGACTGGATTTGTGGCGAGGCCCGGGCCTAGGGTGGCGACGTTTTAAGGGCGGCATGCTGTCCAGCCGCAGTAGCAACTCACCATTCCTGCGCTGCGATTGCAGGGGGTTACACGCTAGGACCGCGAGGCCTTGGATGGCGGCCCTGCTTAGACCATTGGTCACAGCCATCCAAACATGATGGAAAAAACCACTGTATATAGTAAACAAAACTTCTAATGACAATTCTATGCCAATATAGCCATACCCTCATACTATATACAACAATGCAGTGGAATGTGAGGCATAAGTGCCTCTTATTAACAGAAAATGTATAGGGATTCTCCCTTTATTTGTTAGGTTTGGTAATCCTCCCACACTTTGTTATTCAGTGTGCCTAATTTGTGTAAACGTTGAGACAACACCCTTTGATAAAGACAATACATTTTCTGAGCGCGTCTTTTATATATGGCATATTGCAATAATATAGTAGTCATAGTCAACTGTGCACACAGGGATAAAATGCTTTTATTAATATCCCTCTTCCTATTCCACAATAATATCAGCAATATAATTCTGTGGGTCTAATATACACTGGGTTCCGTTACTAGTATAGATGAGAGGTGCATGAGTGGAGTGATCATGCTGAGAGCTTGCTGTGTAACACTGAGCTAGATGCATCTTAATAGACTCATTTAGGAGCCAATGTTGATAGTTCCCTGGTGTTACCAACAGCCATGTAATCTGAAGAAGCGTAAGAATGGAGGTCCAGTTTAAATTGAAGGACAAGAAAGCATTAATTTCCAGATAATATCCTGCTGTCAACAGAGGAGCGTCCTGCCAATTCCACAGCCAGAGAAATTACTACCATTCCCAGACCCTACATATCAGCAGATTCTGCTGGAATCCCAATGATTTCTGAATTCTGATTATTCTATACAATGCTTTAGTATCTCAGTAGTGTCTGGATATTTATAAATCATATTTACCTGGTGATTTGCAAAGATTTATGAGCACAAGCAACATAGACATATAAGCTGTATCAGGAATGAATATATAAAGTGAAAGTGGTTTTATGGATAACTGACTGCAGGGGAAATTGCAAGTAACTGTACTTGAGGATGTAATTCAGCCCTATATGTAATTTAGAATATATTTTACAATTATTGAGTGAAAAAATGGTTTTAATTCAAAGGCTTGGTATATACAAAATGTAACTCTTATATCAAATGGGGTATTCTTCCATCAGCAATTAATCACTAGTTGTTGGGTGTCAACAAATTGCCCTGTCTGCATCTGCCAATCAGTGTGAGACTTGCAATGATGTCAGTAAAGATAGCCCTGGAGGACCTTCTGCGTTTGTTAGGATTATTGCTCAGATGAGGAGCATACAGTAAGAATCTTTGGGACAGCATGATGACTAAGTGGGTGCCACGGCTGGGGTCTTGAGTTAAATTTTTAACCTAAGCACTAGGTTGTATATTTGCACTTAGTCTCTTAGGGGGTCCTCCAGGTTTGTTAGTTATGAAATTGTTGTGTGATAAGGATTGTAAGCTCCACTTGGGTATGGACCAACATGAATCACAATCACTGTAAAATAGCATAGTGATCTTGAGCCTTGGGAACAGTGTTAGAAGATACTTACATGCTACTTGAACCTCAGTCTTCCTTTGCATCAATGCACCCATCCGATTACGTACAATGCAGCGATAATATCCAGCATGAGACCGGTCAAGAGACGTTATCATGTACCTGAGAAGAACAGGAGAGAACAAAGTTCAAAAAACTGTTCCGTTATACCACTAAAAAGCAAATCTGATTCAAAACGTAGGTGTCCTTTATAGCTCTGATAAAAACAGATGAAGCTGGCAAAACTGCTGGACAGCAAAACAATTACATATCACACTATATATTAATATAAATTCTGTTACTGCACCATTCAGAAATTTGCTAAGCCTTTGGGCAATGCGGTTTTAGCTGCTGTCTAATAAACAAATATTGAAAAGAATTGCCTTTATATTATTTTCCTATCAAAGTTGATTTATCCCTTTCTCATTTGGAGCTGGTATGTGGACATTACTGTCTCTTTTATCATGGTGTCCAGGGAGAGATCCATTTCCTTGACCTGATATGTGAAACTGTGGCCGACATACATGGAGGACCAAACTGTACAACTGAAACATTGGATATTCTGAGCCATGAGGATGCTGTAATCAAGCAGTAAGATTTTCCTAACTGTCAGATTGTTATCCTTGAAAATAAACACTTGCCAAGAAATGTAATCCTTTTTGGCAATACTACAACTAGAAAAGGTGCATGAATTGAGTTGAAAATGACCAAACAACCTTACAATATCTTGTATGTTTATAAGTAGGGATTGTATATTATTTAATACAGGAAGATGAGTAACAGTTTATTGTGCTTTTGTAGGCTGCAACCATATACTGGATATTCCATTGCATAGTACAGTTACAAAGTGTCATAGTAATGTCGGACAAAATACTCCTTCATTGAACTTTGAAACAAAAAGATATATTTTGTTTACTGTGTGGCATATAGATGCACCTAATTAAAGCCAGTATTACTTAGTCACTGCACTGAAAATGTATATCACTTGTTATATGCTTAGGATAACACTGCAATCAGGATCCTAAAGTGGACCTGTCACCCAGACACAAAAATCTGTAAAATCTGCTTTGTTTTGCCAAGTTGTTATGAAACATGCTACAAACTAATGATAGGCTTAACACTCCATTACTTTTTGACTCTCTGGCAATAGCCTTTTGAATAATGCCTTACATAGGCCGCCGTATACGGACCACATCAGTGTGATTTTTGCAGTCTTCTTCTGACAAGCCTGTATAGGCACCCATTATCATCTGATCTCAGACCAATTTATGAGACCCATATCCGACCCTGCAACCCGCAGCCTGTGACCAGAACTGCAACCCGCATATTTACCCACTTTGATCCACTACCTGACCCAACCCGCAACTGCCTTATCCACAACACAATACGCAACCCGCCGACCACCATTGAACAGGAAGTGCTGTTGCTGCAAACTGGACGTGACATCATCAAAAGTGGACGGGAAAGAAAAAGGTTTTGTAAAATTTTAAAAGGAGTAAAATATAGACAATATAACATAAGATAATACATTTAGATGAGACCCGCAACCCGCAGACCTACATCTATACCCACACCAGAAAATCCTACCCTTACCCGCAAGGTACCTGCCTTTTTTTTGCGGGTTATCTGTGGGTACCCGACCTGCTGCAGGACTCTATCTCAGGCCCATGGGCTAAACAAACTAATCACCCAATGCTTAAGACCCCCTTGACCATACTAATACTGTAGATGTTCACCAGTTCTAACAGCAGCAAATAATTAGGTTACTCTGACAGTTTTGGAAATTTTAGGCTCTATAGGATTCATGAATATCTCCTGGACCAGAACCTTCCATAGTCAGGGAACCAAAAGGCAGTTTCAAAGTCAGTTTAATGTTATATAACTATAAAAGTCTACATCATTGGACTGGGAGCCTGGGGCCCACTCGGGCTGCTCCTTCACCTCTCAGGATATGATAACTATGCATAAATATATAAGGGGATCATATAATAATCTCTCTTTATTTCTCTTATTCTCTTATTTTTCTATAATCTCTTTATTTCCCAGTAGGTCGTACCAGCTGACATGAGGTCAACCATTCCGATTAGAAGAAAAGAGGTTCCGCCTAAATATTCGGAAGGGATTTTTTACAGTGCGAGATGTGGAATTCTTTCGCTGAATCAGGTTGATACATTAGATAGCTTTAAAACGGGGTTTGATGGCTTTTTAGCAAGTGAGGGAATACAGGGTTATGGAAAATAGCTCATAGCACAAGTTGATCCAGGGACTAGTCCGAAGGAGTCAGGAAGGAATTTTTATCCAAAATGTACCCTGAATGCAACCTACTCATATACAGAACAGATGCACTTCCTCAGGGGCACCCAATCTTTTTTTTTCCAGAACATAAACTGGCATTTTTCTGAAATCAATAAATTACTTTTCTCCAAGCCCTGTCATTTTCTCCTTGGTGCTATTGTTTGTTAAAAGCAAACACAGAGGAATACCTACCAATATTCATTTCCCTATCTACCCCATTAAATTTCTTCCCTTCTTACGCTTCTTTAGCTGTAGAACAATGCCTGTTTTTGGCCCTAATTGTATTGGAAGCCATCTGTTTTTTTTTGCAGCAGCAGCAGCGGGAGGTGGTACTTTTTGGCATGAGCAAGAGGACTGAGTGGTTTCAGCAGGCTGGCAGACTCTGTAGAACTCTCAATTGTCATTCTTCCACAGCTGGTTTTCACAGGAGGCAACAGAACGTGTGATGTGTCAGCTGCTCTGGCATCCAGAGAAAATATGCTCTATCCCCCACTCTTCCTCAGGATGGAAAACTTTAATTTCTTTCAGAAAATTATCAAGTTCTATTAAGATCCTCCAGCTGGCTCTAGGGAAATGCAGGCAAGTATTACTTTATTGAGAATGTGGTGGATTCATGAGATGAAGTGGAAGATGCTAATACTTTTTTCAGTACTTCTGCAAGGGAAATGGGATGTAGGCTTTGGAGCAATGTTTTAGTTGGAGTCAGAGTAGCTGTTGTAAAAACAAAGATGATAATGCAAAAATAAATGAGGTGCCACAAGTCTATGTTGTACTTCTTTCTAATAAACATATCCATGTCTTCCATTATCTACCCTTGTCTTCTAGAAGCGTCTCCTGAAAGGCGTGAAAGAAATGTGTCCTATGTACAAGTAAGGTGTACTGTGCTAAACCATTTTTTCAAATGTATAAACCATATTGATTGCTCTTAAAAGGGGCACTAAAAATCTCATTCACTTTAAATAAATAGCATTAGTTTTGGTCTTGTGACCAGATTGTCAGGAAAAATATTAGAATGTATTAAAAACTAAAAAGGCTTTTAAGAGGAGTAGCATTTTGGAGACACAGTGGTCTTTGTACAACTAAGTATGAAAAACAAAGTAAGAGGTGAAAAGTTGAGGACAAGCCTGCTCACCTTTTTGGCGCCAGAGGGGGACCATGGGGGGTCTATGATACTAGCGCAGAGAAACACAATTGTACTCTCTGCACTAGAAGTGCCAAATTTCTGGTTTGAAAACCGGAAATGTGTCTCTTAAAGGTACCAGGAGCAGCATTTTCCCACTCCTGGTAACCAGTGGGATACTGCTGTATGAGGCTAGTTTCTCAACACGCCTCATTGGCACAGCGCCCCAGAAATTAGTCACATGACTTGTCAGTAAATATATGAGGCTAAACTTTTTTGCAGAGAGACAGAGGCAATAGAAAAGGAGGAGGTATATGTATGTTTGTTAAGCAAGATTTAAAAGCCAATACAAAGGAAGACGTAATGATGGAAAATGAGGGATCTGAATCCTTATGGTTGGAGATTTTCACAGATTATAAAGAGCTCAGCAAATTAATTGTAGGGGTATGCTACTCTAACTCAAGGCTGTCTGACTGGAGGCCCACAGGCAGTGGTCAATTGTAATAGTGGCTTTTAGGGAACTTACATTCAAGGCTCAGTGGCTAAAGGTGACTAATGCTGCCACACTCAAGAAATTGCTGGGGTTTCATAAAGGGTTACCCCTAGGAAACATTTTTACAATATGCCCAAATGGGATTTCCTGTGCTTGGCTAATGAGAGCAAAGCTGTTTTAATACACAATTAGTTCCTTTCAGCACTTGTAGCATTTTTAAAAACCATTTCATCACCAGAACCCGATATTCTAGCAATTACATTCTTCTTCCAAAACACTACATTTTGGCAATACAGCACCTCCTAGCTGTTTTATAATCTAGGTTGCTGTCCTCTTTTCTCATGAAACCAAGCAGCAAGCCAACTAGTGAGTGGTGCCAGTGATTTGGGGCTTTTCAGAAACTAACATCCCCAGATGTTTTTTTAAATGTTTCAGTATTCCTGTAGTAACGCCTAGCACATTTGAGAAGCAGACAGAACAGTGGATGAATGGGAGGGGGGGTCTTCATAACTGTCCCATATTTATTACACATGAGCCTGATTATGCTAGATATTTATGGTCTGAAGGCAACCTAAGGGCTCAAAAGCCTTTTTTAAATTACATAACATTTTATAATCATCAGTCCCAAAAATGTGTTATACTGGGTAATTGATGCCCACTACATAAAAATAGTTTAACAGTACTGTCTGTTGCTGCTCAACTACTGCTAAGACAAGTATGTGGTTGATGGAAATATGGAAGGCACACACTAATTTTTATTGAGGTCTGTGTCTTTGGTGATCTTGAGCTGAGGAAATAATTGATATCTTAATCTGTATCCTATCATCATGCCACAAAATGAGCTGTTGCTAAATTGAAAATCATTATCATTTTGCAGGCAAATTGCACACAATGGCCTTTCAAGATCTTCCTTCTGGGTATCAATGCTGTAAGGACATCTGGGTTAATTATCAGCAAGAGGTTTGATCTAGAAAGCTTCACCTCTTATAACCCTGTCAGTGATATGAACCCCAAAAAGCCTCTTCTATTTGCCTGGGGACATACTAGGATTGTAACTATCATATATATCTATTGGAAAAGCATGGTGGAACACACAATGACTGCCGTGTCCCCCCTGTATTCCTCCAGTTAACTAGTTCAGGTGCTGAGGTAATTACTTAATTAAAACTCAACTTTTATTGATCTCATTTAAAAGAACACGCTACACAAACACATCATTGGGGATCATCCACAATGAAGCTGGACAATGTCCATAAAAAATACACATAAGTTAAAACCACATAGGATGGACAAGTGGGATATTAGTGCACTGATATCCAATCAGCCACTGATATCCAATCAGCCACTGTCCACCTATGCCACATGTGGCATAGGTGGACAGTGGGAGACCAGCTCCCTTCTGCTCCCTACGTAGGTAGGCAGAAGCACTCTGGGAATTGATGGAAGGGTGGTTTGGGAGGACTGGCTTTGGCAATGACCAGTTACTGACGCTTGGTCACTAAAAGGCATATTTTCACTCTGGCTAAAAGGAAATAGCTATCTGGCTAAAAGGAAAAGCCGTTTTTTTCGGTGGTCTTTTGGGATTAATATCTGTTATACATTGATAATAGCAATGATAAACTTATATATGCCTCATCACTGAATATTTTTGTAGAGACAGTGGCTGATTGGATATCAGTGCACTAATATCCCACTTGTCCATCCTATGTGGTTTTAACTTATGTGTATTTTTTATGGACATTGTCCAGCTTCATTGTGGATGATCCCCAATGATGTGTTTGTGTAGCGTGTTCTTTTAAATGAGATCAATAAAAGTTGAGTTTTAATTAAGTAATTACCTCAGCACCTGAACTAGTTAACTGGAGGAATACAGGGGGGACACGGCAGTCATTGTGTGTTCCACCATGCTTTTCCAATAGATATATATGATAGTTACAATTGTTTCAATTTAACTTGCGGGTGCACTGTTATTTTGTTTCACTTTCTGTTACTCCGATAGTTAGTGGACATACTAGGATTACAGGCTGCAAGAATTAGCCTATTAAATAGCACTGGTAAACAAGAGAGCCTAAATCCAAATTACCTATTTCCCAAATGATGCAGCTAACACACTGGCTTCCAAAATAACTAGTTCTGCTTTATAGTTGAGGTGCCAGCTTGCTCTCCTTCAGTTGCTTGGAACTACAGCTCCCATACAGAATCCTCACAATTCTAGTATATGAATATGGATGACCACATTCCCCTCTCAAAATCTGGATAAGTAGGGCTTCAAAACATGTTGGTTTTTCATCATTTGGACCTTTGATTTGATTACGGTATATGTGCAGATCAGATATCATACCTCCTTATTATTTTGTACTTAGATGGGCATTCAAAAAGTGGCAGAAGAAAATAGGTGGGATTTGGGGGTTGATTATCCAGTTCCATATATTAAAAGGTATTCTTATTCCAATTTAAGGGCTACTGGACTGGCATATTATTAGGCTTAGGGCCTAGGACTCAATATGCCTTCCTAGAGGTACTGTAATCCTGTGACAGAGATCTTTTCCTTTGAATTTGTTCTTGTGGTTTTATCTCTCTGATTATGATCTGCCCTTTCATTGGTGTTGGTGACAGACATGCTTAGTCGGCTATGGGCTGCTGAAGGTGCAATACTTGAGCACTGATTAGTTTACTCCAATAATCCCCAACCAGTGGCTTGGGAGCAACATGTTGCTCACCAACCCCTTGTATGTTGCTCCCAATGGCCTCAAAGCAGGTGCTTAGTTTTAAATTTCTGGCTTGGAGGCAAGTTTTGGTTACATAAAAATCAAGTGTACAGCCAAACTTTCCTGTAGGCCGTCAGTCCATATAGACAGGTCTGGACTGGGATTCAAAAAAGGCGTACAGTACACAGAGGCCCAAACAGTTTTTATCCAAATAGCATGATAAATAGGCCCCTAAACAGGGAAGAGGTTCTTGTACAAATGCAAACGTCCCTTTAATTAAAACAAAACCTCTTTATTTAAACTGCTTAGATCTTATGTAAACCTAACAGGCCCCACCAGGAATTAATGAAGGTGTGCTAATGATTTTCTGGTAGTTATGTACTGCTGGAATAAAGTTTGTCTCCACCTGACCAGTAAAGGCATGAAAATATAAGAGGGCAATACATCATTGCTGGGATTGAGAGGGTCAAGAGTGAGCCTCTTGGATCAGGGAGAGCTGCAGGATCAAGATCGTGCATTGGGGGTGGAATGTTGGGGGACTGCAAATTTTCTCACAATTTGTCAATTTTTTAATACAAACCTGGCCTCAGCTGATGATTTCCTGGCAAGGCCATTAAATTACTGTTCAAATGGCAGCCGTAGCTGAGATGTCCTTAGTGTGTGTTGTGAAGCAAAATTAATCATTGTGGCTTGGAGGCAGGGAGGTGTAATGGCATGAGTATCAGTTAGCGAAGAAACATATTTGCACCCTAGATACTCCAGGAAACCTAGAATGAAGGTCAGTTATGGTGAGAAGCTTTCCATCCTATAGTCCTATATAAGCTTTTTTCTATGGTGGAGTGACTGATGCACCAATATTTTCAAGCATCTGTAACTACTGTTATTAGCTAGGAGGGGGGAGGGGCTCACCAAGAACTGGACCTCAACCCAAAAAGTCAGAAAACCACTGCTTTAAAGACTTGCCTGTTACTTTTAGAGATAACTCCACTTTTCTTGTACAGAGTTATTATAACTTGGAATACTTGCTTCAAGACATAACTTTACTTTCTAAAGAAGAATGATCCTGTTCCTCCAAAGGCAAGCACTACATAAAGATGATGCTTTATGGCTGCACTATTTCAACATATTTCTCAGTGGCAGATGAATATAATCCTAGCCAAACAGTATTCTGTGGTGTCACACAGCGGCACGGCTACCATAAAGACAACAGTATCTATTTTTCAGTAGTTATTCTTGAAATCGCTGAGATGCTGTAGATAAATATTCTGGAAATGTCATTGCTGTAAACTGAGAAGTTTCTTAGAATTAACTTTTTTTAAAAAAAATATTATCTGTATTTGCAACCCTGTATTCCAAGGATATGTTTTTTTTATGGTTATTTCTTCTTGTTATTGTGTTTTTCCAGGCTTTCTCTCCTTTTCATCTTCCAGTCTTCAATTTTGTCATCATTGTCTATATAATATTTAAGGTTCATTTTTACATTAACATTTCCCTTTAATCCAAGGAAACAAAACATAAATGAAAAACCAAAAAAATGGAGATGAAGGCCCAAAATGTATCAGCTGACACCTTCTCTCTAGTTCAAAGTAAATAATATTTGAATCAACAGGGTCCTTCCTCTGGTGCCCTGAAAGGAATCAAAATAAGTATCAACAAGCTAAAGAAGGAGATCGTGCATGGAAACTTAAAAATTTGAGCGGGATACAAGAGACTACAGCACCGGCAACGTCTATACCTGGCAGAGTGAATCCCCAAGGCAGCAGACTCAGATCGGAAGGAAGTTTGGTCTCACGGGACACCATACCCAATATCTGCTGCAACAGGATCCACCCGCGACATGTGCAGCGAGCGAAGCACCTCCAGGCGTTTTTTAGAGACAAGCCGGAAGAGAGGTCTGAGGGACAGACAATGGAATCACAGCACAGAAAGAGGCACAGGGGAACCAGGAGACATATACATGGATTACAACATTACACAGAGACGGTCTCAGCGTGCACCAGTGAGACCGTCCATAACCACACACTCTCCAAAGCAGAACGTGACATTTTGAACAAGGGTTTGGGGTGTGTGGGCACATACTACTGACCAATTTCAGTGGAAATTAGACTTCTTTAAATTTATTAGAAGACTGAAATTAAAAATGTATTTTATGGACAAAAAAAATGAAAACTGCTGGCAATATTATGCATAATAGTGATTTACTAAAAGATAAAAGAGACTTTATACCTGACAAAACCTGTCAAACATTAGAAACATTTCAAAATGTTTTTTTGCATGAAATATCAGAAATATGGGGTATGATTAAAACATTTGATAAGAAGTTACCACCAAATCAGAAAGGGATGCACTAAGGGGCTTGCAAAGTAAAGAAAAGATTTGTTATTAAAAAGGCAGATAAGGGGGGGGGGAGTATAGTAATCCAGAATAAAGAAGATTACATTAAGGAGTCACTTGAACAATTTAATACCCCGCGTCATTATGAATTTATTGACCATGATCCCACATGGGAAATTAAGAAAATGGTTGAGGAAAAAGTCTCATATGCATTTTAGTGTGAGATCATATCTGAAAACCCCAGAAACTTCTTAACCACACCTCACCCCAGAACCCCATTATTGTATCTACTACCTAAGGTACACAAAAGACTAATGGACCCCCCGGGATGCCCAATAGTGACAGGAATGGGCTCGGTCTTACAACACTGTCCCTATATGTAGACACTTTTTTACAAGAAATCATGCAAAAAATATCCCAATGCCTGAAGGTCATCACTGATTTTCTGATAAGACTTTCCAACTTGGGCAAAATTAACCCTAATGGGATTCTTGTAGCACTGATGTCCAGTCCCTATATACCTCAATCCCCCATGAGGAAGGGATGCTATATATAGAGGAAATGCTACTGGAAGGGAACATACCGCATGCTAAAGTATACTTTATCCTAGACTTATTGGCACTAGTCTTGAAGAAAAAATACTTCTGGTTCGATAAAGATCACTTTATACATAGACAGGGGACCGCAATGGGAAGTAAAGTTATGCAAATATTTTTATGAATACCATTCAAAAAAATCTTATCCTACATAATCCTCAGTGTATTGGCAAAATATCATGCTACATTAGTTTTTTGGATGATATTTTTATGATTTGAGACTCCACAATAGAGAAACTTGAAGGACTCCTATCTTTCTTAAATACAGCACCAAACGGTGAAATTTTCAGCTGAATATAGTCCCACAAGTATACACTACCTTGATGTTAACATTAACAACCAAATGGGACCCTAACAACTGAATTATACAGAAAACCACTTGAAAGAAATAACATCTTACTATACAACAACTTTCACACTCCAAATACGGTTAGAGGCATCCCCAAAGCTCAATTTCTAAGGCTCCGTAGACTATCATCAGATGATACAAAATACTTGGAGGCAACAAATACCCTTATTGAGAAATTTGTAAGCAGGGGATATAAAAAGAACCATTTGGAACAAACTAGAGATGAAGTACTGTTAAAAACACGTGATATGTTATTGAGGAATAGAAACGAGTGACAAGATTCCACTAGTTACAGAATATGGCCCACTGAGCAAAAAAATTTAACACATTGTGAAAAAACATTGGTCCCTAATTGGACAGGATTACACCTTTGGGAAACTTTTTAAAGAGAAGCTCCTTTTCTCATATAAAAGAGGGAAAGATATTGCCAATTCCCTTGTTAGGGCAGATTTGAATAGATCTAATAATAACAACAGAGAGACCAGATTTCTAACTAAACCAAAGATTTCTTACTAAACCAAATAATCGGACATTCCCATGTCTGAACTGCAGTAAATGTAACTCAATAATAAAAGCAGAGTACATTACACATCCACATCAAGGACATAAAATCCCTATAACACAATACCATACCTGTAACTCTGACCACTTGATATATGCCCTTAATTGCCCATGTGGCAAAAGATATGTGGGGCAAATGACACGAACAGTTAAAATATGGATTGGTGAACACAAGAGGTCGATCACCTCCTCCAAATAACAAAAAGACACACACACCTGTTGGCAGACATTTCTTTAATGAAAGGCACAGTGCTTTAAGCTAAAAATGGATGGTTTTACAGAAAAGGAATGAATGAAGCTTGAAGTTTAAAATGCTTCTTAAAGAACATAATTCTTATACTAAGTTTAACACTTTTTTCTAGACTGCTAATATCATCTGGTTACTTCGATACAATGTATGGACAATTACTTTTGAACTACAAACAACCAGATGGTATGGTAAATTTATCTATATTGATACACTGTTTATTTAAACTAGCATAACTATATGTACAATGATGGTGAGTTTTTGGATAGACTTGATTGTAGTATCTGCTATGAATTACCTTGTAATTTGTATACCTGGCCAGAAGATGGAGCTGGTATATGCACGTTTGGTCACATGATTTGAAGTGGAATGGGGGAGTTAGCCTTTAAAAGTTCAACTCACACAGTATGTTGTAAACTGCACCAGAGGAATGACCCTAGAGGTCCGAAACATGTTGTGCTCTGTAACTTAAATAAAGCACTTGAAAAGACTGCTCTCCAGTGAACCTTTATTCCTATATGATACCTTCTCTCTAGTGTAGCTGGTACCTCAAAGCTCATTTTAGTTACCTTTTCTATGAAACAGTGTGAATTTTTATAGTTTTCATGACAAGTTTATACCAAATCTGACATTAAATGGTCCATTTGCACAGATGATTAAGGATTGTTAAAACAGATTGTTTATTTTTAATTGAAACAATTTAGGTTTGAGTCAATCACAGACACTCAAAGAGAAAAATAAATAAATGGAATTGTATTATGTCTGCACCTCAACTCTTCTTGTACTGTAAATTTTTTTTGCCTGTTGATGAGGTATTACAGCTGTCTCTTATTAACCGTCGCACCTTACTATCCCGGTCTTTGATGAAGACCCTTAGGGCGCATGAGCCAATTGCACACATCTTCAAAAAACCGAAATGGAAGCAGAGGATATAATTCAATCAAGTTCAAGCGAGAAGAGCCCAGAGCGGAAACATAATGTGTGTGAAATTAGAGGCTCACAAACACACAGTGACCTCTCCAGTTTCTTTTGTAACTTTGGTTTTATGGATTTTAGAACATACAGGATAGCAATTCTGTACCAGCATGGAAAAAAAAGATATTATGATTTTGTACGTTATTGAAAAGGTTTTTATTACAATATTTTTAAATAAAGATGTTGAATTCACAGGGGGAATGCAGGGAGTGCAATACATTTTAAAGGAAAATTAGTATTTGTAGTAGATCCCTTTGTTGGAAAGTTGATAAAAAATGGAGAGCTTTTTGTACTCTGTTATGATTTTGAAGAAGTACAGCTGAAACTGTTATGTCAACGTTTATTTGGCAAGTATACAATGTATTTCAGCATTATTTATTTCTGTAAATACATAATTTGAGTTCAAAGCTGTCATTGCAAGGAACCACTATAGGGGGCCCAATCAGCAATGCTTTAAAATTAAATAAATGCTGTGGATTACTGGGGTAGTGGCCAAGCCTGATAATTGGCATAGACAATATCTTACAAACAGTGGTGGTAACCTCTTCAAAACTGACAATAAATCATGCTCCCTGCTTTAAAATGGACAGCTGACCTGACACTATGCATTCACTCTAGTCAACAGGGGCGATTCTATACCCTGTTGCCCTGTGCTGGTAAAAGTGGTGTGCTTGCTTTAGAAACTCAAATATAGTTTATATATACAGCTGCTGTGTAGCCATGGGGGCAGCAATTCAAGTACAGGATACACAGTAGATAACAAATGTTTTGAAAACTCCCATTGTATACTACAAAGCGTATTTGTTATCTGTTGTATATCCTGTGCCTTTTCTTCTGTTTAGGGTAAGCCAACACTGGGCGTTTTGGGGAGATTTGGTCGCCTGGTGACTAATTGCCTTGTCTTTGCGGCAACCAATCTCCCCAAATGCCTTCCCTGACTCTGCGCCGGCTAAAATGAAAAAACACACTAATCACATGCCGCCCGCAAAGACGAGGCCCACTGTGGCCTAACCCTTAAGCTTTGAATGTCTGCCCCCATGGCTACACATTAGATTGTTTATATAAGCTATTGAAGAGGCTCTGAAGCTAGCACAGCTTTTTTACTAGCACAGAACAAAAGTACATTATATTACAACAGTTTTTGGTGTTACTGTTACTTTAAATTTACCAGGACTGCCTTTTTGCCACCTCTGGTAACTTACTGGCAGCTGCCACCTGAGGCGATTTTCACAACTTGCCTCATGGCAATATCGCCTCTGCAAGTCAACTCTACAAGTAATGTCAACCACTGTTATATAATACATTTACTCTTCTATCAGTCAAGTCCAAGTTCACCCAAGGTCAAACCTTGCTTTCAGTGCATCTAGTATTCAGTACCACTGTCATTATCCTACTCACAACTACAAACCCCATTCCAACCTGCATTTACTCTACTCAAAATCTTGTTCATTTCATGTTATCACTATATTTATGCCAAAATCAAATTCAAACCATAGCAATTCTGTGCTACTCACATTTAGGTTTAAGCAGATCCAGTGAATTAACTCTCACTCAAGGTCAAACTTATTAACTTTTCTCACAATCAAGACAAATACTTGTTACATAATTCAATTTACTCACAATCATGCTCAGATCCTATTCAAATAACGTATGCTTACTGTCACGGTGAAACCCTGATGTAATCGAAGTCAATGGGCTTTATAGGCAGGGGCGCGCTGCCAACGAGGCGAGTTGAGAAACTCGCCTCAGGCGGCACGCCGGAGAGGTTTCCAGGGGCGGCAAAAAGATGGTCCTGGTACCCAGGCGCGTTTCAGGCATCAACGCCGCCTGAGGCGGCGTTCACAATGCCGCCCCCAGGCTTACCATAAGTTCTCCGACAGGATATCCGGTGAGGGGCGCATTGCTAGCGCAGAGTGCGAAATATCGCTCTCAGCGCTAGAAAAGCCGAATTTCCGGTTTAATAACCGGAAATTCGGCTCTTAAAGTTACCAGGAGCGGCTTTTTGCCGCCCCTGGTAACTTCTGGGGAGCTGCCGCCTGAGGCAAGGCACTCACCTTGCCTCATGGCAGAAACGCCCCTGCTGGTACCTTTAAGAGCCGAATTTCCGGTTTTTAAATGCGATCTCCGCATTAGAGTTCCTGCCTCCCCTCCCGACGGGTAAACCGGGGAGGGGGGGCGGCATTTTCCTCTGAATCAGCGCTGTTTATAGGAGAAGGAAAATCATTTTATACTTTGGGGTGCCAAAACTTAGGCACCCCAAGTGATTGTATTTACTTACCTGACACTACAAGCCGGTTCTCCTATCAGCAGAAAACTGCACCGAACCGGGGTTATTCCAGTGAGCAACACGGAGTGATCCTCTTCTTCTCTTTTCCAATTTCTTAGGTCAGACGCAGGCACAGAAAAACAAAATAGCTGCATTTTCGTCTCTACTGCACATGCGCAGCTGCAAGCTTAAAGAAAATGCAGGAAGAGGATCACTCCATGGTGCTTACTGGAAGGACCCTGGGCTGGTGCATTTATGGAATTTACTTGAAATATAGAGCCGCACAATAGTTAATACCATTCATTCACAGTCAATGTCAAATAATGGAGTTTACAGCATTATTCTCAGTCAATTTGCGGCATTCACTCACAGTCAAGGGAAATGGAGTTTGAGTGATTTACTCACAGTCAAGGTCAAGCAGCATCCACTCTATTCAAGTTTTCATAGCACCACTAATAACTACCTTTCCCCACAACAAAGCTAGTATGTGTTCACATCCTCCTGTTCTGGTTGTTTATTATGCTTTCCAAACTAAAGCTCTATATACTGATGTTGTGTACGTCAGACACATACTGTGCTGATATAACACTGAAGGCCTGGTCCAAAATTCTTCCACTGGGACAGTTTGATGACAAGGCCACAAATCTTCAGTCTCACAGTTATGGATTTACAGCAATGTCATTTAAATCTGCTTTAAATCTGCTATAGCAAACTTAATAATACCCCACAGATCAGCTACAGTATATAATGTGAAACTGTATATAAAATGCAAATTAACCAGTCTGGCTAGGTTTATTATCTAACATGTAAAAAAGGGATCAGAGAGAACTTCAGTTAACAAAAGAAATTGATGTAGCATGTGGTTAGTTAGTGTGTTGTTGTTCCATCACTTTACTCCTTTATTAAAGCTTCCTTTATATTAATTGGGGTTAGCGTTGTTTGGATAATCAATGCAAGTTTCATAATACGTAAAGTACGAAAAGCAGTGTTGTAGTGCTCAGGACTAGCCTTAGAACCAAATGGAACAGCTTTGGGTACTGTAGCACTAGTTCTTTCCTTGGTCATAGTCTTTTTAGCTCATAATTAGGATAATAGACTAGAAGATGTGCTTCCAAGATGAGACAAGGTCAATTGAATATTAGTAAGTTATGATTACATGGCCTTTTTTTCACTTTCATATTGTGTAGCACAGTTTATGTCAATATAACTTGTTCAGTCTGATACTTCACTTGAAAGCATAGATGTCTATATGGGAACTTGGGGCCACTGCCCACTCAGGCTTTTACATATTTATTTAACAATAAATTACAGATTTACTTTTGACAAGGTAGTGCAGATTTTTTCCCTTTTTGGATTTATAAGCAGAGGAGCACTGCTTTTGGACACCCAGGCATTCTCCATTGTCTCATAAGTCCAGACTCGGAAGTAACAGGAAGGTGTATAATTGGTTCAGTCAGTGTTTTTTTCTTTTGTGATACTTCAGTTGGACTTTAGCCCCCCATACTTGGTTGTCTAAATCCCAACACTGATCCAAGAGATATTTATATTTGTTCCACCAATAACCCCTCTCTGGCTCAACTTCTATAGTGTGAAATTTGATTTACGACAAACTGCAGTACTACCTTCAATATAAAGGAACTGGTCTGCTGGTGCATACTACCCCAATTTGTATTGATATTGCCTCTGAAATCATGTGGTTCGAAATCCTTTAGCCACTGTAAAATGTTTGACTGTTGGAGGATCCTCAGAGTTGCAGTTCAACAAGATCTGGAGTGTCACAGGTTGGACATCCTTGTGGTTGATCATAAATTCTTACAAAATAATATTTAACCAGTTTTTTTCTCGGACTGTACCTGAACATCGTGTGCCTGCTTTTTTATTTTATACATAATTTACGATAACAACTCTGTATGAGCTTCACAAATGAGAAAATCAACAAATCTACAGAGAATTCTGCAAAATAAATAAATAAATTAGACAATATTTTATGAGATAAGGTAGTTACCTCTCTGGTGCTGTAGGTGGCCCTGCTGCCTTCTTTTGGCTCTGCTTTATGTAAAAAAAGCAACAGAACTTTCCATTGTTTTCTTGCAGGCCTTGACTCCTACCTCTCATCAGAGAAACGGAGCGGCACAGCGCTTACATCGAGGCAGGCAAATAAGATCATGACTCCAGCTCTCTGTAGCAGTGGCAGATCTAAGCACAAATACCTAATAGGGAATGGCAGCAAACTGCCACCATCACACACACATCCAATATCCTGACATCTGTTTCACAGAAATAAACAAGTTAATGGCACATCAGAGCAGGTTGTCAATCCTGGTCTCCGATGCTTCCTATCTGCTGAAAAGCCCTTTTTTCTTTTAGGATTTGTCTGTCCTAAACCATGATTGCATTCTTTTTAATCTAGCATATATAAGCATTCAGTATATGTAACTACTGGGCCCCACAGCAAATATTGTTATAGGGCCCCTTTGGGAATAACACATTTCTCCATAATGTGCTTTGGAGAGTAGGCCTAAAGTAGTGAGAATTCCGGGGCCATAGCACTGAACAACCATTAAACACGTTTTTGGTGTTCTAATGCTTCTGAAGCAGCTAAATGCTAACTGGGCATGCACAACAAGCTCATTTACTTCACTGAATGCTTTTGCTCATCTGAACATTGAATTAGGTCAGAGAAACTGAAAAACCTAGGGAATAGCAAATAGTGATGGGAGATCAGAGAGGGAATACAATACCAGGTAACTCCTGGGGAAATTGGAGGAGTAGTCAGGTATGCTAAGGTTTTCTGGTGGGATCCTGGAACTCCAACACTGCCAAAAACCTACTTGAAAATACCACTGATACAGGCCGTATTGGGCAAAGATTGGATATGTGGTCAAGATGCAAATGATAAAAAGTAGTGATGAGCAAAATTTTTCACCAAGTTTCGCCACAAAAATGACACTCAGAGGGGCAAATTCACTAAGATGCGAAGTTGCGCCAGGCGCAACTTCGCCGCACTTCGCCGCACTTCACCAGGCGTAGTTTCGCCAGGGCTCCGCAAATTCACTAAAATCCGAAGTTGCGCACAGGGGTATCGTAAGGTTGCGAAGTTGCGCTAGCGTTGATTCGCTATATAAAGCGAAGTTACGCTAGCGAAGGCTAATTTGCATATGGCGCGAAATTCAAATTTCAATGGAGGAACACGTATCTGCACTACAAATGCCTAGAAAACCTTCAAATCAGCAAATAAAATTTTTATTTTGCCCTACACATGTGCCCACTGTCTAGGTAAGTTGCCATGAGTCAGGAAATGTAGGGGGGAGGAAGGGGAGCCCCAAAAAATTTTCGATCTTTTTCAGCCATCATGTAGAAAACACGCCAGCGTTTTTTGGGACTTAGAAAAAAAATTGACTTTTTTTTAAACAATCCCTATCTACTCTATTGCGCTTCGCCAGGTCTGAGGTGGCGACGGAAGTCTAGCGTAAAAGGTAGCGTTCAGTACACTGCGCAAGTTAGTGAATTTGCGTAGTTTCGTCGCTAGCGAAGATTCGCCTGGCGTAAGGTTGCGAAGTAACACTAGCGAAACTACGCCAGCGTTCGTTAGTGAATTTGCGCAGTAGCGAAAATGCCAATGGCTAGCGAATTAACGCTAGTGTTCGGCGCTTCGCGGCTTAGTGAATTTGCCCCATAGACTCCAATGGGCGCCCAAAGACATCAATGCATTTCAGAGAATTTTTGCTGTTTTGCAAATTTTCAGTGAAGCGAAAAGGGTCAGATTCACCCATCACTAATAAAAAGGCTTGTTGTGTTGACATATCTCTGGGGCCCAGTAAAATATCTATAATCCTACATCCGCAGCCCCCCGAGCCCCCCCAAAAATTTCCACCACCATGTAAGTCTTATTTTCCACACTGGACTAGCTTTCACTCAAATAGTGTAGAGCATTGGTTACATCAGACATTCAGTCTCAGCTGGGCCTTCGCATATATGTGTGTGGCGGAAGGGATAGGTGTTGTAGAACTTTATCTCTCAGCTGCTCAAACAGGATTTTTGGACATCAGGGGTTCTTAACCAAAATAACTTCTTTTTATTACTTATTAATGTATTAACAATGACAGGGTACACACACACAGTACAGAGTGGTCAAGGCACATTCAATCTCCTTCGTTTGAGAGCAAAACTATTTCTAGCTCAACTATCTGATTTACCTATATAGTACTATGTCAGGAGCTACACCTACCACTATCTCATACCTCATTCACAGGGCCCTGTTCCATGGCTACTCCAAAGTTCTTCTCCCTTGGGATCTTACCTTACTAGGGCCTAAGTTGCAGGCTCTCCAGCAGACATCCACCTTGATCAGCATGTGGCAGCCAAAGAGGAAGAGCACATGGTGCCTCTCCTTTATAAAGACTTGAGTAACAGAGTCACGGGCAAATTGATTCACTGCTATTGTTTCATTTCTGTCCATATCAATCTTCCGAAACACCTCCCCTAACTCATTTTCATGTCATAATCCCCTTCCAAGAATCCAGCAGGAATAGAAGTGGCCTAGTGAACATTTCTCTGTGGCCTAACAAAATGTGGGCACAGCCTGCTGAAAATGGACATTAACGGAATCCTGAAGATACAGCAGCAAATGGAGGCAAGTTCTCTGTTTGTTTATAGTAAGTATAGATGTCCACAAAACTATTCAACTAACAGGTATTCCTTGATACTGAAAAAATTATATATATGGGGACATCATCCAATTTAATTCATAGCAAAAATCCATATGAATCATAGAGATAAGTAAAACATTGTTAAAAGATGACAACCCAATCCTACAACTAAATGGTTACTGTTATGAGTGGGAGCTGTAGAAGACTTGGGGTGAGCTAATAATGCACAGCAAGAAATCTGTAGAAATCTATAAAGTGTTTTATTGAAATAGAAAGATTTTAGAGCAGTGAAGCAGGGCACCCTGACGGCAACCAGTTGACAGGAGCTTCTAACGGAATGAAGGCTAAATGACAGATCCTGTGTTCTAATACACAGCTCCAACACTGTATTATTCAGATCACAATGCAAACCTCATCAGGCTCTGATTTATCAAGGTGTAAGGAATCAAAGAGAAGGGTATGCTGGAAGACAGAAGCTGTAGGAAACAACTGCAATAGATGGCAGGAAAGAGAGGGAGGGATGGTAAATGGGAGAAAAAGGAGAGAATGGGAAATAGGTTGAAACAAGTGTTGGACTGGGTCTCCTAGGGCCCACCAGAGAAGCGGACACAGGCAGTTAGACATGGAAAGTGCCAAATGATGGATGAACCTTTTAAAGGAACATGAACATTAATGGATCCAACACCAGATAGACCCATTAATTTTAATAATGCTGAAACGTGTGGGGGAACATACTGTGCAAGCTGTTTAGTATATGCACCAGGCATGTTTCACTCTGTATTTTAAAGGAAAACTATACCCCCAAAATGAATACTTAAGCAACAGATAGTTTATATCAAATTGAATGACATATTAAAGAATCTTACCAAACTGGAATATATATTTACATAAATATTGCCCTTTTACATCTCTTGCCTTGAGCCACCATTTCGTGACTCTATCTGTGCTGCCTCAGAGATCACCTGACCAGAAATACTACAACACTAACTGTAACAGGAAGAAGTGTGGAAGCAAAAGGCAGAACTCTGTCTGTTAATTGGCTCATGTGACCTTACATGTGGTTTGTATGTGTGCACAGTGAATCTTACGATCTCAGGGGGCGGCCCTTATTTTTTAAAATGGCAATTTTCTATTTATGATTACCCAATGGCACATACTACTAAAAAAGTATATTATTATGATAATGGTTCATTTACATGAAGCAGGGTTTTACACATGAGCTGTTTTACTCAATATCTTTTAATAGAGACCTACATTGTTTGGGGGTATAGTTTTCCTTTAAGTCACTATCTGGTTGCAAGGTGAAGTGGAACCC
Source organism: Xenopus laevis (assembly GCF_017654675.1). Taxonomy (NCBI): domain Eukaryota; kingdom Metazoa; phylum Chordata; class Amphibia; order Anura; family Pipidae; genus Xenopus; species Xenopus laevis. Next base: position 22,817,628 of record NC_054387.1, read on the forward strand.
TAGCAACTGAAAAAATATATAAAACTGGAGGGCAGCAGAATTTAAAATCCACAAAAATACAAAATATGATGACCAACTGTAAACATTATCCTTAAGAAAAAATACTATAGCTGGTAGAGGAAGTCATTTTCCACTCTATTAGTATGTTGTCAAGAGGCTATAATTACGGTAATTTAGTATGTCAGTATATCAGCATTGATTTAAATTTCACAAGGTCATGTAACATGCCCATTTGCTAACAAAAAAAGAAAAGATATTTGAAAAAATAACCCCTAAAATTCACTTAGTTGAAAAAGCATGTGGATTTTTAGGAAATTCAATGTTAAAAGTTTGAAGGTGTGGCAGTGCTGACTGGGAGTGACCTGCGTGATACAGGTCCATATATGTCCTTCAGCTTAATTCAGCACTATGCATAGTCTCCAAGACTTTTTCAATTACTTTCACTTTTCTATTTGTGACCATTTTTCTAATATTAAACTGAAGTTTCATTTTTCACCTTCTGTTGGCTGAGAAATGTATCAACTAATGTAGCAAATTGTAACAGTTCAGAATCTGCATCTCAGCTGCCAGACTGAAACATTAGCAACAGGAACATTAAAATTTAAACTAAAATTGTAGAAAAATGGCAAAAATTTAAAGATAGAAAGCAATTGAAAAAAGTCTATATTTCTTTTTTTGTGTGAACAAAAAAGGGCGAACAACCTTTCTGTGGCTGCTCAAGAAATTTGTCATAGTACCACCTGATCAATAGGGTATCAATAAAGGAATCTAATCCAAACCTATATATTTTACTTATCAGTGTAGTCCAATTTAGTATGGGAGGCAAAATAATGTTGGAGCAGTCAATAGTTGTGGACCGCAAAAGAGGTCTTTAGCCACGTTCTTCGAAGAGCTGGCTGGGACAGTGGCAGAGTTTAATGGAAGGGTTGAGTTCACTTTAATCAGTTAGGTCAGGATAGCCAAACCTGTGACCCAGGCACCAGCTGTTATACTGCAATAGAATCCATAACTGAGCAAAGAGTCCCTGAGTATTTTAGGAACTGCACTTCACCAGCCGCAGCTCTAATACTACTGGCTTAGACAATTCACTGTTTCACAGCTGCATACAGTGGACCAACAAAGGGCCCCAGTGGAAGGACATTTAGGGCTTTAACTCACTTGAAATTAATTTAGTATTTTTGAATTAAGTGGGCCCCTAAGACTGAACTGCCCAGCTATTAGTGCCACAATCCCTGATCCTGTGTGCAGTTTGTATATTATTTATGACTCCATTAGTCCCACTCTAGTTGTAGCCAAAAGTCTGTTAGAGCATATGGATAATTTGCTTTTGATTACTGTAATTTCTCTACAAGTGCTGTGATGGGTGTGTTTTTGTCTAGGCTAGTTATAAATACAAATCTCTCTATCTAATAAGCCTAACTCTTCTTGTGAATGTGCCCAAAGCGATTTCTGAAACAAATACAAAAGCATTTATCTTCACCAGTTTAGAGCACAGTAGGACCTATCTGGTGCATGATGGGAGGATGCTAGTATTATTTTAATGCTCAGTAAGATATATTTCAGTTAGTATAAGGATATGGGTATGTATAAGTATACATTATGGTGTGAGTGTATGTGTGTATAATGAATGGCAATTAGGTTTACACATGACAGTCCTATGGTGACATAATAGTCACATAGTATATTGCAAATTGAAAACCCCACACAAAGACCTATTGCATAATGATTCTAAGCAAATTTCCAATATGTATGCATTACATTTTTCAAGTTGTTTTTGAAACGTAACAAATATGATGAACTGTTGAATTACAACAGTGTTCCCCTTTGATTGTAAACCCTATGTGATTCATTCTCATGCTTGCCTCAAATCCTTCCTGTCTTAAATATGGCCACTAGACACTATTTGAATCAACAAATTGCAATTAATGTTATAAGCTTGCACTCTCTGAAAAAAATGTGTTATGGAACATTATTTCTTAGCATATTTGGTGGAAGCTGCCACATGGCTTGTCTGAGTAGAGCAGCATGGTTTTAATTGTCCCATCTATCCTATAGCAACAATTCAGTTACTTGCAGAAAATAGCCAGTGTGTTCATTATTGTTTTCTATAAAAAGTATAAGTGTCATTGCTTCATAGAAGCTCTATATGAGTTGTGTATTTATACACCCTTAGTTGTTTTTCCTGGCCATTCCCCCAGACCCCACTGCACATTCTGTTGTTTGAAACATGTAGTTGGTGCTGCACTCCCACCCTAGGTGCCTGTGTGCTTTTCTCTCTGACTACTCTTAGCAGCATCTAAGCAGAACCACAGAGAACAGTCAGTGACCTTTAAACTGAGACCATAAAATCAGTGATCCGCTTTAGATATGCCTTACACAAAGGTGACACATAAGGATTTCTGCCTGTCAGGTGGTTGCCAGTGCCATTCAAACCTCTCTGTCACAAATACTCCCTCCCACGCTGTGTTCTTTGTCTCTCCTACACCTTTCTTGCTTGAGGATCATCTCTCTTACCTGCATTATCTTTATTCATCATTATGTACTTTTAATTCCCCCCCAATATTCCCTTACTCTGTTCATGTGATTTGCAATAAATTCCTTAAATTGAAGTTAAGATCCAAGTTACTGGCTTTTGCTACTGCTGGCTACAGAACATAACATAGAAGCTCCTAACATAAATGGCAAGCAAAGACTGCTTAGCTAATTTATTTGTGCTTTAGGTCCAATTGGCTGAAAACATATTATCTGTGGAGAGCCTGTAGCTAAAGCCTGCTGTTATTTAAATGTTCCCTTCCTTCCACAGGGCAGCACAGCACCTGAACATCATCATCTAAAAGAGGTCCAATATTGTGTTTTCTGGGAAGCGGCTGCAATTCTGAGGCTCATATATTCATAACTACTGAATTATATCAGTCAAACGGTATTTGATCTGATTTCTGCAGGTAGAATAATAAAAGCTAATACCTGATTGATTGTTATGCGATACCACACCACTGCAAATTTAAGCCATACAACAAGATGATGCCAATAAGCCTATTAGAACAAACTACAATTCCCCCCGTCATCCAGAGGCCTTCAGATAAGCTCAGATTACTACAGTAGAGATGCAGTATGTATTGTAAAAAGAAGGGTATTTTACCAATGGTTGGCCTACTGCTAACAACACCCCATAATCTACAAGTAGACTCATCCATGAAATATAAAGTGTTAACAACAAGACACTCTTTTCTTCCTTCACTTAACATTTTTGAGCTTAGTCCTCGGTGTGTTTCTTCTGAATACTGTATTCAGTGTTTTTCCTCTTAAGACAAATGAATTTTGGCTTGTGTTCAGATGCCATGCTTGAGGTGCATCCCCTTATACAAATGCAAGCTCGCTGCCAACTAATTCATCCTGCTCCTCTCTTGTTTTCTCGCATGGAGAACAAATCCAAACAGTAAAAAAGGCAGGGCCGGATTTACATAATGGGCACCCCTAGGCCCACTGCCATTCGCCCCCCCCTGTTCCCTCCCCAATATTCCTGCAAGTGGGGATTGGCACACAGGAAATTAAAAAAAATATTGTATCTCCTGCGCATCCCCAGTGTTTTTTTAACCAATGTGGGTGTGGTTGGGCATTTGTGGCCTTTCCACAAATCCAGGCCTGAAAAGAGGGGATAAGATATAAGAGAATTCCATTCCCAGAACATTTCCTCTTGCTTGGCCTGTGTCTACTAAATAGTCCAGTAAGTTATTACTTAACTAGACATTAAGCCCGTTAAATTAACAGGCGCTAGAACATATGTAGTCAAACATTCGCCAGAGACGGTCCGTGGGGCACATGCGCAGTAGCGCAATCCCACGGACACAGGGACTGGACGCAAAGACACTTCAACTTTTTTATATAGGATTTCCAGCACAGATATTTCTGTTCTGAGCTGAACATGCTTAGTAGATTAGCTTCCTCTGTCATTTTGTTATGGCCCAAGTATCAGGCTAAAGCTTCAACAATAACTGACATTTTTTCCTTTTACAGTCCTAATGGGTATTTAATAATGCTTCTTCTGTAATTTTTTGTGTTCAAGGGCCACAGGGATATACTGTAGGCTTTATCTGTTGATTAAGTAAGTCGAACGGTGGCATAATTACTTTGTTCTGGTAAGAAGGTAAGCTGGTACAAGCTAATGGAGCAAGATGCTCCCTCTAAGCCTTCTTTATATGCAGAGCTTATAACATTGCAGCGTTTTAGGGGTGATGGTATTGCCTGAAGCCAGGCTTTACAGGTTTGGTTGTATGGGATGCCAATTCAGTACTTGTGTGTCAAGCACTTGACTCCTAGCTAGCTTTGGAAGGGCAATATATGTGGAGGATCTTAGAAGGAGGACTGTAAATATTGCCTTAGGGATCTCTTTAAACCTCTGACTTCATGGTATCAACACAAATCCACCATAAAGCCCAAAAAACAAGTATTAAATTCTATGAGGTAATGTAATAAAAGTCAGTAATGAAAAAAATATTCACAATGCTAAAATGTATGCCTCTGCACACATTTAATATAGCTTTTGTGAACCTGGAAATGGTTTAGCGTCCTCTTCCAGTGTTCAGAAAGTTTGTGAGCACTTCCAGTGATTAGAAAGATTGCAAATTTTATAAAACATCTTATTGAAAAAGTTATGTTTGCTCCAAAAGATTATGACACTGTAAGGACTTACCCTGGTGGGCTAGTGTGGGTGCTACGGGGACGCCCGCTGTTGCGGACTCTGTGAAAAGAAAACTGTGCCAATTGCTTCCTGGTTTGAATTGGCGCTGTGTGTGACGTCATCTTGCTTTGACATGAAATTCAAATATTTAAAGCCACAGGCACCTTCTGTTCATAGCCCGTTAGGTCTACTCTATAGTTCCTGGGTGTTTTTTTGCTGTTTTACTGTTTCGTTACTGATCCTGCCTGTCCCTGATTATGTCTAGCTTGCTGCCTGTCGTGATCTTTGCTCTGTTTTTGGCTATTCTCTTGGAACCTGTTTTGGTACTACGCTTTCGGTGTGTTTTGACTTGGCCTGTGACCCAGACTACTCTCCTGAATTTGTACGGCTTTGTCTGACTGTTTACGACCCAGCCCGGCTTTGACTACGTTCGTTGTTTCCCATTCTACAACACCATGCTCGGTTCCCTAGCTTGCTCACCTTGGTTCTCCCACAATCAGTCCTGGCGGCATCTGAGTAGGGATGTAGCGAACTGTTCGCCGGCGAACTAGTTCGCGCGAACTTCGACTGTTCGCGTCCGCCGCAAGTTCGCGAACGTCGCGCGACGTTCGCCAATAGGCGTTCGCGTCAAAATCGGTCGCCCATTCGACCATTCGATCGCTAAAATCGAACGATTTTCGTTCGATTCGAACGAAAATCGTTCGATCGAACGATTAAAATCCTTCGATCGTTCGAATCGAACGATTTTCGGATGATCGAAGTTCGCGAACAGTTCGCGAACAGTTCGCAAATTATGCCGGTGTTCGCGAACGGCGTTCGCGAACACATCGGCGGCGGTTCGCTACATCCCTACATCTGAGTAGCTGAGGGCTCCACCTGAAGCTAAAGGCGGTTGCTACAGGCAGAAGAGTGGGCCGAGACTAGAACCTTGGGTTAGTTCTGGGTTTGGCATAACCTTATAAATGATAAACACCGTCAAGTACTTCATAAAAGTGCACAATTAAAATTCGCAATGCAATAACAGTCTAATGAAGAATATTACATTGCAAAATGAGAATGCTTTGGAGACCAATGCTTCTTCCTCAGATGACTGCATTACACTGGCCAAAATCTTTATGAGTAGAGAAATTATTTTAAATTTATTTAAAAATAAACCATTAGATTTTAACAGGGTCACCACTGGTGGGTGGGAAAAAGTACTGGTGGACCCAACATATATTAGGCCAATGAGTTCTAGACAGGACTGCTTTTATTATTCAGCAATATCTGAACCTCAATCCCTAATGAGGTCCTGGCTAGTAACAAGCCACAATGGCAGCAATGGCCCTCCAAGCCCTCCTATTCTTAGAAAGTCACAGCAATATCTGGGACCCAGTGTTGCTTACATAGGCCCCACAGGTCTTGCACAGAGGCAGCCCAGCGTTTGAAGAGGTCACAAATGAAGCAGCCAGTTCTAGGGCTGGCTCTCAGAATTATTAAACCACATTATACAGAATAGCAACTTTGGCACTTGTTGGAACTTTAGCACTACTACAATTTAAGCTGACTATTATCAGCTGCCCAGTATTTTTTGTGTGTTTAACAATACAGATACTACTCCTGTAGTAGTGCAGTGACCTGCTGTTACTTTCTCTGGCTTGCAAGAAACACAAGTGAATCACGTGGAATCACAGGGCATCAGTGTTTAAAGTGAAAAGTAACAGATAACTCCTAAATATTCCCAGAAGACAACAAGAAAAGTCCCTGAAACCAACAGTTTAAACCAAAGGTTTAATGGCATTCATGCCAAACCTGTAAAAGCAGGAGGCTCCCTATGTTTCTCAGCAGCTAATGTGTTAAAAGGATACCCATTAAGCAATAAAGACAAACTCATAGCTAGCTTATTGGGACAGACCATAGAGTTTTGCTTCATTGCTCTATCTCATATTATATTTATCAGCAAAATGTTTAATTTATGACTTGTCTCCCAAGATTATTCATTGGAAGATGCAGTTCGACCTGAACCTGAAGCAAATCCCACTCCCTGCAAGTGAAGAAGGTTTTGTATTTCTTTATTTATTCAATCTTTGCCTCTTAGAGCATCCCGCAAAGTATTTTATTTAAGGCCACAAACCTTTGGAGAGTAGAGAGGATTGAGTATATATTTTATGAAATAGTTTCATTGTGGAAACATATTAAACACCAGTGATTATTTAGAGGGTTATTTGTAGTGAAAGCTTTACCAAATCTAAGATATGGGTGTTTCTTGCTCTTCCCCAGTATCACCCTAAGGGCAAGTTCATGAGTGACTCATGAAGTAAGTTACAGTCACAGTAAGTTAGAACCACTGTTCACTGTGGGACAAGCTACACACAAAATAGTAACTGAGACAGTTTGTCACAGACCCATGAAAGTGAATATTCCTTTGTTCATAAAACCAGGAGAGATCTATGTTATGATAACCTCTGTTGCTATGTGGATCATTTAATTAGTATGCTCTTACTTAAAATGACTGGTTGCCTTAGGCTGAACAGGGCAACAGTCAGTCACAAAACTGAGCCTTCAGGCCAAGTTTTGAGTAGAAGCTAAACATTTTCATTACTTAGTAGCTCTATAAAAAAAAACCAATGAATCTCAGCATAAAAATAAAATATGGTTATGTTCTAGAATGGTCTTTTTTGAGCAGAGGTCAGCTCTCCGGTACTTAAGGGGTTGTTCACCTTCAATGTACAAATCTTATGAAACCAATAGGGATGCACCGAATCCAGGATTCTGCCTTTTTCAGCAGGATTCGGATTCGGCCGAATCCTTCTGCCCGCCCGAACCGAATCCGAATCATAATTTGCATATGCAAATTAGGATTCTGTAACTTACTTCATGAGCATATGCAAATTAGGGGTGGGGAGGGAAATCACCTGACTTTTTGTCACAAAACAAGGAAGTAAAAAAAGTTTTCCCCTTCCCACCCCTAATTTGCATATGCAAATTAGGATTTTGTTCGGTATACGGCCAAATCTTTTGCAAATTCGGATTCAGGGGTTCAGCCAAATCCAAAATAGTGTATTCAGTTTAGAAAAAGCTTTTTCCATAACTAAAAGTAAAAATGCCATTGTAAAAGCAAATCTTAACTCAATCCTTCTCCTGTCACTCTGACCAGTTTTCTGAAGGGATGGGAGTGGCCTATTTTGAACCTGACATCATCATGCCCAGGCTTTGCCCTTACTTGTTTCCTATTGGCCTTTGATACTGCCCTCCTCCTAGTAATTCATTGGCAGCTTCTGCACTGTAACCAGTCACGTAATTTGAATGGTCATTGGTTGATTACTCAATTGCAATGGCCGTGGTTAAAAGATGTAAAGAAAAGATAATGGGTAGCACCTTCCACTGTGTGAGACATGGAAACAAGTTAGTGGTGTGCAGGGTCACAACGAATTTAAGTAAATAGGAGAGAGAAAGTATGTCCCATTAGTTGCACCTCCCCACAAACTCAATCTGAAATTCCCAAATTGATGAAATAAAACTAAGCTTTTACTTCTTAAGAATTAAAATATAGTAGAAATAAACCGAAAAAAAAATATTTAAAAGAATGACTAGGAGGAAGAAGCGGTTATGACTCAAGGTCGACAGCTTATAGACGGTAAATACACATATATTGCTGTGTTGATTGTAGCAGTTAAATAAGTCACTGTTAAATCAATGGTGAGGCCAGATGGGGGCAAACGGTGTATTAAACAATAGTAGTACAATTTATTGTTTGTTGTAGGTACAAAGATCAGCACATTTGTGTTAATTACTGGTGTTGCAATTGAAATCCTCACAATGATCACTTAACCGGGTATTCTACCGTGGTTAACAGACGCAGCATAAAACCTGCCTTGCAACAAACAATCACACAGCCATACAGGCAAATACTGCAGAAAAGGAAGGAGCAACACTGTTCTCCCACTTCTGCACTCTCCTTCTGTTTAGACTATAACTGAATGGAGTGCCAAAGGGGTGCAACCTTTTCTGGGAATAAATACCACCTTTTCTATATTTTCATATTTTAATAACTTTGGCATTAAGCATAATGTCAGTTATGTACAAAATTGCAACAAAACCAGCACGGACTTGCTTAGAAACGTGATGTAACTTGCACATCAAGCAGTGACAGTAGGGTTGCCACCTCACCTCTTTAAAACCAAACACATATGGAATCCATAGCCTGCATGGCTAATTAGCAATTCATTTAGATGCATGCTGCAGACTGAACTGATTTATGTGCAACCATGTATCATGCATCTTATTGAATAGCTTATTAGCCATGCAGGCTGTGGATTCCATATGTGTTTGGTTTTAAAGTGATGAGGTGGCAATCCTAAGTGACAGGCAGAGCAGCGTGATAAGGGCAGGTAGGTTAACCCTTTAAAGGGATACTGTCATGGGAAAAAATGTTTTTTTTTCAAAATGAATCAGTTAATAGTGCTGCTCCAGCAGAATTCTGCACTGAAATCCATTTCTCAAAAGAGCAAACAGATTTTTTTATATTCAATTTTGAAATCTGACATGGGGCTAGACATTTTGTCAATTTCCCAGCTGCCCGATGTCATGTGACTTGTGCTCTGATAAACTTCAATCACTCTTTACTGCTGTACTACAAGTTGGAGTGATTATAACCCCCTCCCATTTCCCCCCCAGCAGCCAAACAAAAGAACAATGGGAAGGTAACCAGATAACAGCTCCCTAAGGCTAAGGCCACACTAGGCGATAGCGCCGCTAGGCGATTTCGAGCGACAATAGAAAAAAGATCGGCGCGTGTGTTTTTACGCTGGCGATTTTTCGCGATTCCCCATAGACGCCAGCGCAAAAGTTTCCCCAGCGATTGCGGCTTAAAAGTCGCGGCGAAAAGTCGCCGCGAGTCAAATCGCGGCGCTATCGCCTAGTGTGGCCTTAGCCTAACACAAGATAACAGCTGCCTGGTAGATCTAAGAACAACACTCAATAGTAAAAACCCATGTCTCACTGAGACACATTCAGTAACATTGAGAAGGAAAAACAGCAGCCTGCCAGAAAGCATTTCTCTCCTAAAGTGCAGGCACAAGTTACATGACCAGGGGCAGCTGGGAAATTGGCAAAATGTCTAGCCCCATGTCAGATTTCAAAATTGAATATAAAAAAATCTGTTTGCTCTTTTGAGAAATGGATTTCAGTGCAGAATTCTGCTGGAGTAGAATTATTAACTGATGCGTTCTGAAAAAAACATGTTTTCCGATGACAGGATCCCTTTAATTGCATTCAGTGAAAGTTGTTTTTTGAACATTTTGTGCTCTCTCCCTTTAGAGGCATTTCGGGGGGGGGGAGGTATTTACCTAGGAAAACTGTACCTTTTTTTCAGGAGAACCTCAGAGTTTGAGTGTTCCATTTCTGGAACAAGATGTAGAGCTCTAAATACCAAAACAAATTGAAAAATCTATATTCTTATGATATAGGGATCTATACCAGAAAAATATTTTACTTTATGCACACAAATTCAACTCATTTGGAAAGCCTTAAGCGCATACAAATAGTCCCAGAAGTCATGTCGCTTGCTAAATAATGCTTTTTTATTGGGTAAAAACACAAAATAATACATTGACTCCCCCCCAAAATAATATATTTCTGGATAGTACAATTGCCATCTCCCATAGCATCCATTACAATCCAATAATTCAAATTTTTAAAAGTAATTTCCTTTTTTTCTCTGTAACACTAAAACAGTAGCTTGTACTTGATCCCAACTAAGATGTTATTAATCCTTATTGGAAGCAAAATCACCCGATTGGGTTTAATTAATGTGTACATGATTTTCTAGTAGACTTGGTATGAAGATCCAAATGATGAAAAAATCTGTTATCCAGAAAATCCCACCTCGATCCCCCCATCTGCACAGTTGAAGTCTCTGCAGCACATAGCCCACACTCCCCCTCCCTCTTACTAACTTGTAACAGTTCCCCATCACAGCCCAGCACAGGAAGCAGTGACAGCAGACACAGCCAATAGAAGTTAAGTTAGCTGCCAGTACAATGTGTGATGTCATATAAGGAAGTGGAGTAGCGACTGTAGTGTTTTTGAGGGTTAGTGACCCCTCCAAGTACAGGGTCAATATGGAACTGAAGGATTAGTATAGGAAAACTTCTGAGGTGAATATGTCTTTAACTGTACTTTTTCTGTTAACTATATCTATGGCAACGTTTGTTCTTTTAATGTGAACAATTTGATTTTTCAATTTGTTACAAAGTTGAACAACCCCTTTAAGAGAACTTCCAGTAAGTTAGATGGAGTGGGTGCAACTGGAATAATGAGCTTGCCTGCCGAATCTCACCATGGCCTGTCTTGGAGATGGTCAGGAAAGAGTAAATGCCAGTTATAAAGGAGATAATGCATATTATTTGTCGTAGATGTTGCTATAAAGCCAAAAAACCTTGAAAGCAGCAAGTAAGTTGCAGGTAAAACTTAGTCCCTGTGTAATATGTATAATGAAGCAATAGAATTCTTAATGAATCAGATGAAAATTGAGACTAGGACTGGCCAGATACAGGATAACTTTGACGTAGTTGGCCAGCTTAAATATATTGCAATATATGGACAAACAATCCCTGTTTTGTAAGGCATTTTTCAGTAGCAGTATGCACAAAATGTCTCTGTCTTAAATATATTGATAATGGGTTGAGTGCTGAGGACTCTTATAATTGTATATATATATATATATATATATATATATATATATATATATATATATATATATATATATATATATATATATATGCATACACACACACACACACACACACGCACACACACACACTTATTATTATGGGTGCTGAATCAAGCTTTACGTAGAAATTTCCACATTTCCACTCCAATTTTCAGTGTATCAAATCACATTTATGGCATAAATCTGTGTGTCCAACGCTTCGTCCCATCTTTTGGGCCTTTATCGGACCAAAAGGTGGGTCTGCCTGGAGATTTACCAGTGGGCCTCCTAGCCCAGAAAAATTGCCATTTGCCCTTTCCGATTTCCATCATAGGTCTATATGGCACCTATTACATTTAGCACTACCTCTAATTGTTGTGTGAGTGGGCCCTCAATGTCAGGCTCTTTGTTGAGTCTTAGAAGACCTAACCAACTTTGCTATTTACAGTGAAGCAATAGTAAATTATAAAGTGTATATAATACATAAACAAGAATATCTAATGATCCATTTGTGATCAATTCTAGGGGAATTTAACAGCAGAAGAAATGAGAAGCTATAAAGAGATTTGATATAGGTCTAACTCTGTTGCCTCTTTTCTCATATTTGTTCTAACCTGTGATAAGTTACCCCTTGTGTTTTTCCTTTCCTAAAGCACTCTTCTGTTCACTTCTAAACAAATCAATTATCGGAGAGATGGACAGGAAGAAGATGATTATTTTTTTTGTCTAAAACTTTGTTTCTGACCTTGGATGATAATAAGTGCCTCTCCAACAGCCAAAAATCTGTGCATAAAGCACAGCACTCACATGCGCACTGCACAAGAAGAAATACTGATATTTGCCTGACAGTCCTTGAGAGCGCTTGCTAATATTTAAAAGGATTCCCACTGGCACTAAATAAGATATTTCACTTGCATCAAGCTGTCAAGGATGGTACTATACAGTAAAGAAATGACAAACTTCTCTTTGCATTTTAGCTCTTTGCAAATCATCCACCACCTCCCTTTTCTCTCACTTCTATTACCTTTTCTCTGTGCATCACCTCTTTCCAATTTCTCTTGGATCCTTCCTGCCTTGTACCTTCTCACACTAAATTGAACCAAAAAAAACCTCTGACACAATTTTCCTTTATATTCTAGCCATTTTTTCTAATTCTCCAGGTTCCATTCATACTGCCTGTTCTAATTTAACTAAAGCAATGTGATTCCAAAATCACTTTTCATGCAATTTCTGCTGTCTTTTGCCATGGGCACCCAGTGCATTTACACAAGTGGTGAATAGGAGATGAGCTAAGGATTAGGTAGGCAATTGACTTATGTCAATCTTGGTTATTGGCAAAGGTTTGCACAGAGCTGGTATACAATAACACAAGTTCTGTGAGTTATACAATTCACAGAGGAATAGAAAGATAGATAGATGATAGATAGATAGATAGATAGATAGATAGATAGATAGATAGATAGATAGATAGATAGATTCATATAGCTACAGAGAGAGAAATAGACAGAGAGACAAAGACATAAAGACAGAGAGAGATAGACAAAGCGAGAGAGAGAGAGAGATAAAACTGAGAGAGCCACAGTGAGAAAGAAATAAACAGAGACAGAGAGATAGATGATATATAGACATATTGATATATATAGATGATTATGTTGGTTAGGAAGAAGTTTGATTATATTGTGAAAGAGCATACTATAAATAACTCTATCCTGTTCCTTAAACTGCTCCTTCACATCACCCCACACTGCTACATTCAATTGAATAGCAAGAAATTCTCTCCTGAACATAAATAAATCCTGTCTCCGCTAATTATAAGGCCAAAGGCTAAACCATACAAAAATCACCTACAATCAACTGAGCTGTCCTTTTTACTTCTCGGCATCCACTGAATATCTACTACAAAAGTCAATAGAGATCATTGATTCCAATGCCAATATACAGTGCTTATAGCAAGAAGTTATAGCTCTTTTACTCTGCATGTCTGTGCTGGCCCACCAGGATCAATGATCTCTATTAACCAGAGATCTGACACATTTGCAGACTAAAAGGTCTGAACTTACTTTAATAGAGTATTTGCTGTTGAGCCTATAAGCACAACAGTATAAAGTAATTTGTTTTCTGCAGAGGGTTTTTCTTGAATAGGATGGATACAATCATGGCTGAACCCAACATGCAATAACAAGAGTAGAATCATACAAACCAACGCTAATCCATGCTTTCAAATTGAAACCCTTTTACCTTTGCTTCCCTTAACCCACACTCTTCTTTATTTCATATTAATACCCACTTTATACTGTTCCATTGTTCTGTATCTCTGTCCTGTTCTAAAAGTCTCCATCCCTTCTCCTGCTCACATGTTTCCTGCATCTGGATTACAAAACAGGAAAATATAGGATGTCTTCTGTCAACCTGGGAAACAGAGGGCATGTCTGTTGAGTTAGCACGTGTATATATACTGACATTTTTATATTTGTATTTTTATATATGCAATATTATGGAGAGCAGAAAGGTATAGAGGAGCAAGGAACAAAGAAACAAAAGATTGGTGGTTAAATGAAAAGTGGTTTTATATTGAATGTGTCCAATGAATGCAGTCTACATGCAGTCTAAAAAATGTTACTTAAGTGTCCATTTACTAAAGTGTAATAGACAATGATAAAGACTTGCACCAGAAAAAAATGCCAGACAGAGCAGGAATAAAGTGCAAATACTTTTGTCCAGTCGCGTAACCCCTACAAATAAAACTTCTGAGGGGCCCGGCGCCCTACAGCTCCTGCCTTGCACTCCTGTAGCCACCCAGTTGCACCCCCTGCTTACATTGGAATAGATAAGACAGAGCCTGGGGAGGGAGACCTGTGGCCCGCCCACCATACGGCTGCGAGATCTCACGGTCATTGCAAATTTTCTAGGACACATATATTATTACTTATTATCGCATCCATTCTTTGTAACAAAGTAACATAGTAAGTTAGGTTGAAAAAAGACACATACCCATCAAGTTCAACCTTTTAACTCTATTTTAATCTGCCTAACTGCTAGTTGATCGAGAGGAAGGCAAAAAAAAAAAAAACCCATTTGTAAGCTGTTTCACAAAGGCTAACTAAAGTTTAGCTCTAAAATTGTTGCCAAATGAAGACAGCATTGTCGACAAGTTCTACTGGTACTCAGAAACTTGTGTTATGGGGAAAAAAACAGAAATTGTATAAAACTATCGAGTCCACCAGGGATGAAAGCTACTTATGATTGAATTATTGGTGAACTCATTTGTAACTACTATAATGTAAAAATAATTGATCACTGATAGTACTCCATTGGCCAGAATTACATAAAATATTAAAACTATATACTATTTTATATAATCTATTCATTAGTGGGGTCATTTGGAGTGGCGCCAAAAAAAAAAATCTGCATTTGTAGCAGATAATTTAATTGACCACTCAAACGAAACAACCCTGAAATTAACAGATGTGCTATTGTAAATAATTACAGTTATTGCAAGACAAATTAAAAGAAGCGGTTCACCTTTAAGTTAACTTTGAGTATGTTATAGAATTGCAATTATAAGCAACAATGCTTAGAATTATCTTTTCTTCTATTCTTAGGATTATGGGTTTTTTTATTAAATGTAAAATTTCCAGCTTTCAAACAGGGGTTACTGACCCTACCTAAAACAAATGCTCTGTAAAGCTACAAATCTGTTGATATAGCTACTTTTTAATTACTCATCTTTCAATTCAGGCCATCTCCTATTCATATTCCAGCCTCTTACTCAAATCAATGTATGGTTGCTAGGGTAATTTTTGCAAACTGCTGCTGAAGCTATTGAATAAATGCTAAAAAAAACTCAAAAAACACAAATAAAAAAAGTGAAAACCTTTTGCAAATTGTCTCAGAATATCCCTCTCTGCATCATACTAAAAGTTAGCTCAAAGTTGAACAACCCAATATTCCAGGCATTAATATGTGATAAGTAATAAACAATTTTAAACATTTAGTAAATGGACACCTTAGATTTTTGTAACCAATTCTGACTGAGATCACAAAGGCTGGTTTAACAAGTTTGTACCACTTGGGGTGCTATTGTTAAATATTTAATATTGTGTGTAATTATACTTGCCATTAAACAAAATGACAAGAGTCTTATTTATTTGTACTGCCTTCATCTTGTAAAAGAGTTGAAGATGAGAAAAGAATGTGTTGTAAATTCAAGACCCCAGGTTCCCACAGTACAATAGCATAAAGTATGTTACCAGGGTGCGATTAGGGTTGTAGTATCGTTATGTGCATAAAGTGCAAGGAGGTAGTATATTCTGGAAGGTAGTATATTCTGGAAGCTCTCAACAGAAGTCTCTTGATATAAAAGCTTTGCACATGTCACATTCTCTGTAAAAGCTGTGCAGTGACATATAAATACAACCCCCTTCCAGGCTCTTTCCAGCTCCCACATGACAAGCTCAATTGCTACTCCAGATTTCTATGGCACCGCTAACAACAGCGTTTGTAAAATTAGAAGGTAATTAGAGACTTGCCAGAGACAGCTTCAAAATGATCATAGCCGAGAGAGGTATTGTGTTTACTACAATAGAGGGCTAACCATCTTGATGCAACCTAAATTTAGCAATTTACATTGATGCTGATGAATGTAAAAGTGGATGGGTTAGGATGGCACCACAGCGCCAAAGAGGGAAGCCTAAAACGAAAAGGCATGACTGTAGGGACTGTATGCCAAATAACATAAAAGGGTTGCTCACCTTCAAACAACTAGTTGTTTTCAGATTTTCTATGTGTCACAGTTTTTCTAATATTGAGGTGTAAAGTGTCATTTATTACCTTCTAAAGCAGCTCTGGGAGGGGGGGGGTCACAGACCCAGTAAACTGTTCTAAATTGATACATTTAGTTGATACATTTCTTATTTTTGTCCCTGCTGAGCAGAATCTCTGGGTTTCATTAGAGGCAGCTGTTAATACAATAGTTGCTAATACTCCAGAGATACTGCTGAGAAATGTATCAACTAAATGTTGCAAAATTGTAACAGTTCAGAATCTGCACCTGAATTACTGAGCTGCCAGACTCAAACACCAGAGAAAGAGGGACAGTCAACTTTAAACTTAGATTTTGGAAAAACAGTAAAAAATAAATAATGGAAAGTAATTGAAAAAAGTCTTTATTTCTGGGGAACAATAATCAAACAACTAAACTGAAAAAAGTGTTTGGAAGGTGAACAACCCTATTAAGAAGGATTCAGGTATGTCTCACAGGAATGGTAAAAAAATGTATAAGTAAATTCAAAACTGCATGCTGCATAAAAAGATTTCTTGAGCAAAAACATAAGTCCTGTGATTAAAGGTGGTATGAATGAGATTTTTAAGCTGGACTGCTTGGCCAACATCAGCAAACTCAATGGTACCCTGTTGTCTGCAGTGTAGAGCAAAAAGAAACATCTAGGTTACAGATTCTAATGCATAACAAAATGGATAGATTGTTTATTATTCATAATTTCTATGACAGAAAGCACCCATGATGAAGGCTCAGGAAAGTAGCAAAATAAAAAAAAAAATCATTATAGCCAATAATGTCATCTAGAAAGGCTGAAGTGAATGGATATATAACATAACATCCAGAACACAAATTCCTCCTTTGCCTGGGGGAGGGGGGGCACATGGGACCTAACTATTAATTCTTTTGATCCTGAGCACACAGGTTGGGTCAAAATTAAACTCAAATAGATTGGGATGTTGGGATAAACATTCTTTTGTTGTTATATATATTTAAATATATTGTTTTAACCTTGGCTGAATGATGATATGGCAACATTTTCTCATATATGTACCCTTATCATGATCTAGAGGGGCCTCATCAAAGGCTAAACTTCCAAGGGGCTTGAATTAAAAAAAAGCCAGCCTGTGATTGAAGATGATGAAGGGATTTTACAATACTTATATCTGCAAAAGTCTACAGCCTGCTGTTTCACAAAGTACTAAATGCTGCAGAAGAAGGATGTCCTTTATCTTTCTGGAGGTCAATGATGGTGGTACCCCTGCCAAGTGAGCATTACGATAATATCCATTTTGGCAAGAGTGCCCAATATCTGAATTATGACATCAGCCATAGTATAAGAACAGAAAACTGAAGGACCTCTGGGTTGGCTGAATAACATACTCAAGTGTCGCAGTACAGGGTAATAGGGGGCTAGTCCACACGGGGAGATAGCGACGCGTTTGCGGTCGCGGCGACAAAGCGCTTTTTCGCCAGGCTTTTTCAGGCGACTGTTGAAAAGCGCATCGCCTCGTGTGGTTAGCACAGGCGTTTTTACATAGGCGCCCATACAAAACTGTCGCCTGCGCCGGTCGCGGCGACTGTCGCGGCGCTTTGTCGCCGCGACCGCAAACGTGTCGCTATCTCCCCGTGTGGACTAGCCCTAAAGGAACTTCTGAGAGTTGCTCCTTAATTAGATGACGGCATTCTCAGGGATTTTGATGGATTTAATAAAGTTGGAGTAAAAGTTACCTTTTAACCTACACGGATGGAAATGGAGTGCTCGTCTATTTTTTGAAAATTAATTTTGATGGAATGCCTGATTTCCAAAGGTTCAGATAATATATACCAATATGAGTATTTAGCCTAGGAGTCCCTCTGTCCTTATTAATATCCACCATGACATCATTTCCTTCCCACTGCTTTCTTTCATTATGTGCATCTAAGGCCCTCTGCTCAGTTTAGGAACCTAGTAATTGGAATACTAAGTTATACTGGCAGAGAGCCGACAGCAGAGAGCAAATGGCACACATTTCTAAAGATTATTTAGTCTAGACTTTCCTTTAAAACATTTTTCGATTACCTCAGAGTTTTTGCATATAATTGTTTGCTTGCTCCAAGTGAAACTATTAGAATATATGGCAACGTTTTCCAGTATACATTAAAAATATTGGCATGAAATATGCCAAAAACGTTGCCTGTCCAGGAGAAATATTATTTTACTAGCCGGTAATGCTTTTATTAAGCAGTCTATGGAAATAGGTTAACCTTTAGTTTGGAATCCACCATGTTTATTGGCCACAGTCAGCGTGGCCAGACTGAAAGGCCTTTAATGGGTTAAAGCAGGCATGTCCAAAGTGCGGCCCGGGGGCCAATTGCGGCCCGTTTTCAAATTTACACCGGCCCTCATTCTCCATTATGAAATTAATAATAATGAGGTCCCCCAGCACAGTGCGATCAGAAATCCCATTACAGTAATATTTGGGCACATGATAGTAGTGAAATGATCTGCCACTT
The DNA here is from genome assembly GCF_017654675.1 of Xenopus laevis. NCBI lineage: Eukaryota > Metazoa > Chordata > Amphibia > Anura > Pipidae > Xenopus > Xenopus laevis. Next base: position 22,836,270 of record NC_054387.1, read on the forward strand.
GGTCTATACTGCTGCCTGTGTGCTGAAGGTGTTAGTAATAGACATGTACTGGCACATAGAGACGTACTGTATTCACATATTTCTTAAGGGCTGTACTGACGTGCCAGTACAGTAAACTAAAGAAGCATGGCATCACTACGTGCCAGTACGTATCTATAACACATTCAGCACACAGGCAGCAGTATAGACCAAGTGGCAGATCATTTCACTAATATGCCCAATTATTACTGCTACAATTACTCAATTCCAGTAATTTAATGTTAATGGTTCAATAAATGTCGGGCTGAATGGTCGGCCCCCACATATTTTCACCTCACCAAATATGGCCCTCGTTGCAAAAAGTTTGGGCCCCCCTGGGTTAAAGCATTGCTTGGCTGCAAAGATGATAAAATGGAGCCAAAAATAAAAACTCTTATAGAGAGGTCAAACAGACATTAGCCAGAAGAGGGCAGTGGTATGTAGGCCAGAGAAACTGAGACTGTGGACATGATGGTAAATAGCAGAAAACCCATGTAAATAAACAAGAAGATGTGGCAGTTGCATTTAATTGTGGGTGAAATAGACTCTATAGGTTTGGAGTCTACTTATAGTGTTGAGGGATGCCTGGATCAAAAAGGGCTTAAAAGGAGACCAATGGCATACCTAATGTGCTCTGGCACCCCCCCCCCCCACACAAAAACAATCTTTGCAGGGGCCCGATGCAAAGCAATCCCTATACTGCATTCCTCCTCCCTATTGTGAGGCTGGGGAGGAATTCTCTAGAACTATAGAGGTCCAACTGCCAGCAATGGCTCCCTTTAATCGCATATTTGCATAGGACAGTTTTACAGGCGGTAACTAGGGATGCACCAAATCCAGGATTCGGTTTGGCCTTTTTTCAGCAGTATTCGGATTCACCCGAATCCTTCTGTCTGGCCAAACTGAATCCTTATTTGTATATGTAAATTAGGGGTGGGGAGGGAAATCACGTGACTTTTCATCACAAAACAAGGACGTGAAAAAAAATTCACACTTTTTCCTTTCCCGCCTCTAATTTGCATATGCAAATCAGGATTCAGATTCAGTTCGGTATTCGGCCGAATCTTTCACAAAGTATTCGGGGATTCGACCGAATCACAAATAGTGGATTCGGTGCATCCCTAGTGGTAACTGACAATCAATATCTAAAAAGTGTTTTTGGGCATTTTGCTCACACAGGAGGAGATTTTGTGCAAGCAACAAAACACTGTGGGGTTCATTTATAAACACAGGGCAAATTTGCAGCTTGGAAGTTACCCATAGCAACCAATCAGATGATTGCAAGTTTGCCCAATGAACCCGAGTGTCTCATATTTTTCAATGGTTTAAAGACTGGTGGAGACAGATTCATTAGCAGCATTTAGGGATGTCGCGGACTGTTCGCCCGCGAACTAATTCGCGCGAACGACCGTTCGCGTCCGCCGAATGTTCGCGAACGTCGCGCGACGTTCGCCAATTTGGGTTCGCCTTAGCTGGCGCTTATTTTTGCCCTCTCACCCCAGAGCAGCAGATACATGGCAGTCAATCAGGAAGCTCTCCCTCCTGGACCACCCCCACACCCCCTGGACCACTCCCCTTCCATATATAAACTGAAGCCCTGCAGCGTTTTTTCATTCTGCCTGTGTGTGCTTGGAAGAGCTAGTGTAGGGAGAGAGCTGTTTAGTGATTTGAGGGACAGTTGATAGTAACTTTGCTGGCTAGTAATCTACTTGATACTGCTCTGTATTGTAGGGACAGAACTCTGCAGGGATTTGAGGGACAGTGAGTTTAGGTTAGTTAGCTTTGCTGACTAGTAATCTACCTTCTACTGCAGTGCTCTGTATGTAGCTGCTGTGGGCACTGCTTCTGATCTCATCTGCTGACTGCTGTAATAACCCAATAGTCCTTGTAAGGACTGCTTTTATTTTCTTTTTTGTTTTGTTTCTGGTGTGCTGCTCCTCCTAGTAGTTCATCACTACCAGCACCAACCAGAGTCAAAATTGTTACAAAGTATCTTATTTGCACCTGTTAGCTGTTCTGAGCTCTCTGCCAAAAGCTAATTAAGTTAGAAACTGTTTTTTTTCTGGCTGTTCAGTGCAGAGAAAAGAGGGACTGGTGTGCTCCTCCTCCTAGTAGTTCACCACCACCAGCACCAACCAGAGTCAAAATTGTTACAAAGTATCTTATTTGCACCTGTTAGCTGTTCTGAGCTCTCTGCCAAAAGCTAATTAAGTTAGAAACTGTTTTTTTTCTGGCTGTTCAGTTCAGAGAAAAGAGGGACTTTCCAGTACAAAAGAGGGACAGGGGGTTGAGTGGTCAAAAGAGGGACAGTTGGGAGGTATGCAAGTGCCACCTAGCTGTGTGAGCTTTTTCACATTCTGTCTAAATAACAATAATAATTCCGTGTCCGTAAACATCACCTGAGTGATGTTTTTACAGCAGCAATAATATATTCCGTACCCACTACTGTATACGTTGCCCTTGCAGGCATTGTTTGCCCAGTCTTTAACCAAGTGCCACCTAGCTGTGTGAGCTTTTTCACATTCCGTGTCCAGAAACATCACCTGAGTGACGTAGTGTGATTTCTGCCCTTTACAGCACAAAACGCAGCGCTGTGTCAACAATGTATTTTTCAGATACATTTTTGCCCTTGATCCCCCTCTGGCATGCCACTGTCCAGGTCGTTGCACCCTTTAAACAACTTTAAAATCATTTTTCTGGCCAGAAATGTCTTTTCTAGCTTTTAAAATTCGCCTTCCCATTGAAGTCTATGGGGTTCGCGACGTTCGCGAACCGTTCGCATTTTTGACGCAAGTTCGCGAATATGTTCGCAAACATTTTTTTCCGCTGTTCGCTACATCCCTAGCAGCATTTCCTTACAGGCACACATATAGAAATTATATATATAGATATATATATATATATATAGATATATATATATATATATAGAACCCCAAAGGATCCGCACTCACAGGTCTTATGCGTAAAAAAAGTTTTTTATTGCAAAGCTTACAGCCTAACGTTTCGGCCTCCTCTGAGGCCTTTATCAAAGTGTATTGGTCACATATAGGGAAGCATTATATACATAAAATGGCGGGAAACTCCCAAGATGATGTCATATCATGATTAACATAATGAGATAATAAATATTCATGTGTGAAATCCCATTATATACTCATTGAACCAATAATGTATTAATATATTATCATTATCACTTCTGTAATTCATTTGGCCCAACAGCTCATAAATAAAGTTAAAACCAGTTAAAAACAAAACACAATGTAGCCCATATTTATATTTCTGGTTGGAATTACTTTTTGTACCCTACTACAATGATTTTAAGGGTTACTGTGTTGCAAAGTCTTTGAGGATGTAACTATTATCCATGGTCACATTTCACTTGTAACAAGCTCAATGGAAAGCCCAATGTACTAAAATTGCCTTATCTTCAGTCAGTGTATAAATAGCGGTACTATAATCTCAGGGTCTTACTCTCCTCCCCCTCAAATTTCGTACAGTGTCAACCCCCCATAATGTCGTGGTAATTTACTGTTCCCCTAGGGACCTCCCGTCACACCCCGTATCGTGATCAATGTCCGTGTCAAGCATAACTATAATAGTAAGAGATATGTGTACAAGAAGAGGTTCCACGATTCTTTAGCTTAAACCACCCCAGTATTAACCCTTGTGTTCCTTCACAATGAATAGCCCACTAATGTGATAAAAATATAAATTTAAATAAATAAAATTCATTCAAATTGCACTATATTGGTGCCCATGGATAAATCCCTTACTTATGTAAGTGAATAAAAAATTAAAGTACCCTTATAAATAAAGAATGAATGATAAATTTAAAGAATCAGAAAGAATAAACCTACATTTACGTGACCTGAATATCGTGGTGAAACCTACATATATTAATTCATATAAATTCATATTGTGCAAAAATGTCCCAAAACTTAAGGTAATCAATATATATAACCCATATTCCCAAGTTCATTGCAAGGGTCCAGGTAACCTGGGTGCTGTAAGATCCGTGATCCATCTTCAAAGTAAACAGTTAGTAGGTTGAGAAAACATGTTCATAGGTGGGGACGGCTCTGTGATCTCTACAATCAGCTCCCCTGCAGCCATCTTAGATCGATCTATTCACTGATCATTTACAGAACCGAACCATATCTTAACAGTTCAATGGATTAAACACCCACAGGAGGCATCAGGGAGCGAAAAACATAATCGCGCCCTACCTGCGCAACACTTAGGATGTCCTTGCACGGTGCTTTCACAGTTTACACTTCACACACGTGGCGCGTCTCCGGTTCACCCCGGACTGCACAGAGCGCTACCGGGCCCATAGTTATGGCAAACCCCAAAGCACTCACCCTCACGGGGTCGAAGGTCCCTTGTTCTCCGCCCATGCTGCACAAAGCGCGACCAGTCCCGTAGTTATGACAAACCCCAAGGCGCTCACCATCGCGGGGTCGAAGGTCTCTTGTTCTCCACCCGTACGGATAGTTGGTAATCTCTTGTGCAGGGAAAATGATCCGCCGGTGTGGATAATGGGTCATCGCTTGTGTAGGGAGGGTTCTCCACAAATGTGGATAAGGGGAAATCACTTGTGCAGGGAAACTGTTCAGTTGATCTAGATAATAGGTAGACACTTGTGGAGGGAGGGTTCCGCTTACCGCTACACAGCACGTGTATACGACCAGCCAAATTTTCTCCCAATCATGGATGGCTCAGCGGCAAATAGTAGTGCATAAAAAACTCCTCATCGGCCCTCTTAGCGAGCACAAACCGGTACGAGTTACAAAGTAGACCATGGATGTAGGTCAAGGGATTAGCAATGACATCGTTTCATGTAGCTTTTCCCATCATTAGATGTAATATATGCTCACCGTCCTTTCTTGCATAAAGATAAACTTATAACACGGGTGCAAGGCTTGAATCATTTCACAAACAGCTCCATAGAAAGCCAGCACTCTCGAATAAAAAGTTCATATGCCTGGGTGCAGTATCAAAATTGTTATCCACAGAACCCCAAAGGATCCGCACTCACAGGTCTTATGCGTAAAAAAAGTTTTTTATTGCAAAGCTTACAGCCTAACGTTTCGGCCTCCTCTGAGGCCTTTATCAAAGTGTATTGGTCACATATAGGGAAGCATTATATACATAAAATGGCGGGAAACTCCCAAGATGATGTCATATCATGATTAACATAATGAGATAATAAATATTCATGTGTGAAATCCCATTATATACTCATTGAACCAATAATGTATTAATATATTATCATTATCACTTCTGTAATTCATTTGGCCCAACAGCTCATAAATAAAGTTAAAACCAGTTAAAAACAAAACACAATGTAGCCCATATTTATATTTCTGGTTGGAATTACTTTTTGTACCCTACTACAATGATTTTAAGGGTTACTGTGTTGCAAAGTCTTTGAGGATGTAACTATTATCCATGGTCACATTTCACTTGTAACAAGCTCAATGGAAAGCCCAATGTACTAAAATTGCCTTATCTTCAGTCAGTGTATAAATAGCGGTACTATAATCTCAGGGTCTTACTCTCCTCCCCCTCAAATTTCGTACAGTGTCAACCCCCCATAATGTCGTGGTAATTTACTGTTCCCCTAGGGACCTCCCGTCACACCCCGTATCGTGATCAATGTCCGTGTCAAGCATAACTATAATAGTAAGAGATATGTGTACAAGAAGAGGTTCCACGATTCTTTAGCTTAAACCACCCCAGTATTAACCCTTGTGTTCCTTCACAATGAATAGCCCACTAATGTGATAAAAATATAAATTTAAATAAATAAAAAAGTAATTCCAACCAGAAATATAAATATGGGCTACATTGTGTTTTGTTTTTAACTGGTTTTAACTTTATTTATGAGCTGTTGGGCCAAATGAATTACAGAAGTGATAATGATAATATATTAATACATTATTGGTTCAATGAGTATATAATGGGATTTCACACATGAATATTTATTATCTCATTATGTTAATCATGATATGACATCATCTTGGGAGTTTCCCGCCATTTTATGTATATAATGCTTCCCTATATGTGACCAATACACTTTGATAAAGGCCTCAGAGGAGGCCGAAACGTTAGGCTGTAAGCTTTGCAATAAAAAACTTTTTTTACGCATAAGACCTGTGAGTGCGGATCCTTTGGGGTTCTGTGGATAACAATTTTGATACTGCACCCAGGCATATGAACTTTTTATTCGAGAGTGCTGGCTTTCTATGGAGCTGTTTGTGAAATGATTCAAGCCTTGCACCCGTGTTATAAGTTTATCTTTATGCAAGAAAGGACGGTGAGCATATATTACATCTAATGATGGGAAAAGCTACATGAAACGATGTCATTGCTAATCCCTTGACCTACATCCATGGTCTACTTTGTAACTCGTACCGGTTTGTGCTCGCTAAGAGGGCCGATGAGGAGTTTTTTATGCACTACTATTTGCCGCTGAGCCATCCATGATTGGGAGAAAATTTGGCTGGTCGTATACACGTGCTGTGTAGCGGTAAGCGGAACCCTCCCTCCACAAGTGTCTACCTATTATCTAGATCAACTGAACAGTTTCCCTGCACAAGTGATTTCCCCTTATCCACATTTGTGGAGAACCCTCCCTACACAAGCGATGACCCATTATCCACACCGGCGGATCATTTTCCCTGCACAAGAGATTACCAACTATCCGTACGGGTGGAGAACAAGAGACCTTCGACCCCGCGATGGTGAGCGCCTTGGGGTTTGTCATAACTACGGGACTGGTCGCGCTTTGTGCAGCATGGGCGGAGAACAAGGGACCTTCGACCCCGTGAGGGTGAGTGCTTTGGGGTTTGCCATAACTATGGGCCCGGTAGCGCTCTGTGCAGTCCGGGGTGAACCGGAGACGCGCCACGTGTGTGAAGTGTAAACTGTGAAAGCACCGTGCAAGGACATCCTAAGTGTTGCGCAGGTAGGGCGCGATTATGTTTTTCGCTCCCTGATGCCTCCTGTGGGTGTTTAATCCATTGAACTGTTAAGATATGGTTCGGTTCTGTAAATGATCAGTGAATAGATCGATCTAAGATGGCTGCAGGGGAGCTGATTGTAGAGATCACAGAGCCGTCCCCACCTATGAACATGTTTTCTCAACCTACTAACTGTTTACTTTGAAGATGGATCACGGATCTTACAGCACCCAGGTTACCTGGACCCTTGCAATGAACTTGGGAATATGGGTTATATATATTGATTACCTTAAGTTTTGGGACATTTTTGCACAATATGAATTTATATGAATTAATATATGTAGGTTTCACCACGATATTCAGGTCACGTAAATGTAGGTTTATTCTTTCTGATTCTTTAAATTTATCATTCATTCTTTATTTATAAGGGTACTTTAATTTTTTATTCACTTACATAAGTAAGGGATTTATCCATGGGCACCAATATAGTGCAATTTGAATGAATTTTATTTATTTAAATTTATATTTTTATCACATTAGTGGGCTATTCATTGTGAAGGAACACAAGGGTTAATACTGGGGTGGTTTAAGCTAAAGAATCGTGGAACCTCTTCTTGTACACATATCTCTTACTATTATAGTTATGCTTGACACGGACATTGATCACGATACGGGGTGTGACGGGAGGTCCCTAGGGGAACAGTAAATTACCACGACATTATGGGGGGTTGACACTGTACGAAATTTGAGGGGGAGGAGAGTAAGACCCTGAGATTATAGTACCGCTATTTATACACTGACTGAAGATAAGGCAATTTTAGTACATTGGGCTTTCCATTGAGCTTGTTACAAGTGAAATGTGACCATGGATAATAGTTACATCCTCAAAGACTTTGCAACACAGTAACCCTTAAAATCATTGTAGTAGGGTACAAAAAGTAATTCCAACCAGAAATATAAATATGGGCTACATTGTGTTTTGTTTTTAACTGGTTTTAACTTTATTTATGAGCTGTTGGGCCAAATGAATTACAGAAGTGATAATGATAATATATTAATACATTATTGGTTCAATGAGTATATAATGGGATTTCACACATGAATATTTATTATCTCATTATGTTAATCATGATATGACATCATCTTGGGAGTTTCCCGCCATTTTATGTATATAATGCTTCCCTATATGTGACCAATACACTTTGATAAAGGCCTCAGAGGAGGCCGAAACGTTAGGCTGTAAGCTTTGCAATAAAAAACTTTTTTTACGCATAAGACCTGTGAGTGCGGATCCTTTGGGGTTCTGTGGATAACAATTTTGATACTGCACCCAGGCATATGAACTTTTTATTCGAGAGTGCTGGCTTTCTATGGAGCTATATATATATATAGATATATATATATATAGATATATATATATATATATATATATATATATATATATATATAATATATATATACTTGTTCCTATCCTAGGCTTTCCAGCCTAAAGGGGGTTGGGGAAATGGTTCCTGCAAGGCTGAGGCAGACTATCATTGCTTTCTTTCAACTTATGTAATCAAGTATGTCTAATTTTAAAAAAAATCATATATAAAATAATAAAAAAACATATATATATATATATATATATATATATATTTTTTTTTTTTTAATGTATTTATTTTTTTGACTGTTCATACTTTGTTTATCAATAGCACAAGTTTGTATAGATAGACCCCAGAGAAGAGGTGAGCCTGGTAAGAACTCACACCCTCCCTCCCTCCTGTCTGCCCATGCCCAGATTTCCCTTTTCGGTGTCCCTAGGCTGCATGGTCCTAGCTCCCATCCGACCACTTTGCATGTCCCCAGTGCTCCTTAGAATGCGGCTGGGTGGCATGTCGCCCCTGAAATCTTGCTGCCCTAGGCCTGCACCTAAGTACACTAAAGAGCTGTCAACTCCCTCGATTAACTAGGGTTGCCACCTGGACGGTAAAAATTATGGTTGATTCCCCATGTTATTAATAGGGAAAAAAGATAAATATAGAGGATGTCAAAGAAAGGGACTTTTCCAATCTGAACACTTTCTCAAAACAAAAAAAAAATCAAGTATATGATTGGCTGGTAAAATGCTGGTTGGGTAGCAACCCTACCCACAAACCTGAATTCAATACTGTGCAACAGGGGCGCAACTATAGAGGAAGCAGACCCAGCAGCTGCAGGGGGGTCCCAGGAGGTATAGGGGCCCGTGAGGCCATAATACATATACAGTTTCAATAAATATTGCTTAAAAGAATCAACCACTAAACATTTTGGGGGCCTGAACAATAATTTGCTGTGGGGCCCAGTAATTTCTAGTTACGCCAGTGCTGTGCAAGCTGGGATTTAGATATATAGGGATATATCTAAACCAGGCTAGGTTTGGAGGTTTGGAGGGACTGCTCTAAGGGCAATGCTTCCTGGGAATTGTATAGAGGAAGTTGAGGAGTCAGCAGGCATGGCCTGCAGATTACCATAAAGCAGTGGTTTCCAATCAGTGGCTCCCAGTGGCCTCAAAGCAGGTGTTTATTTTCCTGACTTGGAGGCAAGGTTGGTTGCATAAAAACTAGGTTTATGGCCAAACAGAGCCCCATGTAGGCTGCCAGTCCACATAGGGCAACTGAATAGTTAATCATATGCTTTATTTGGCACCCCCTGGAATGTTTGTGTTGCACCCCAACTCGTTTTAGATTTGAATGTGGCTCACAGGTAAAAAAGGTTTGGGACCCCTGTCATAAAGGGTGGTCGTTGGACTTTTTCTCCCTAGGGAGCTCAGCTCCCAATTTCAGCATTTGTCCATATAGATGAACTGTGAAACTTGTGGTAGCACCAGGCAGAGTGAGGCACAGCAGGGGTGAAGGGGGAAGAGAGGACATGAGTAGGCCAGGGGTTGTTTTTCTGTACTTAGTATGACACAATATAAAAAACCTGAAACATAGCAAGAAAGTTCAAAGACTGGCTTAATAAAGATTTTCTGGCTGTGAACAATGGAAGTCAATCTACGAAAAGACCAAAGAAGGCTAGGGAGAGCATATATAAATCCATAAATCCTCCCCGGAGACTCATTCATCTTGCACTCACAAATAAGATTTTCTTTAAGTTTAGATCCATTAGCCAGTGGTGTAATACACAAACATTCCATTACAGCGAGGAGCAATCTGAAGTGGCCCAGCATACAGTACTATCCTTTAATAGGGCTGAGCTTTTCTGCCAGGCTCCCCTCTCTCTTGTGGTAGTTTAAGATTTCTTAGAGAGTTGGTAAGTGACCTTTAGACAGAGCTGAGATGGGAAATTGATTTTATTTTGGCAGCCTCCTTTGATCTACTCAGGTGCATGGGAAAGGGAGGGAGTGGAGGTGGATAAAGCGTTACCTGGCTGATTCCCTCCTCAGAGAAGGAAAATATGTTGAAAGGAGCTTTTACCTTGTTCAAAATAAACATATGTTAAAAAAGGAATATCAGCTTCTTGTTGGTGTCTCATTACAGTGAGATTTGGGGGAAAATACATAGATTTTAGAAAGGCCATTTTACATAGATTTTAGAAAGGCCAGTAATATCCTCTGTTATAATATAAAGGATTGATTTAAGATATTAAACTGTATATTCTAGTAAGACTTATTCTAAACATAAGTGTATTTTTTGGATACCACAGCTGAGAGGCCATTCCATTTGTCTATCACACCTTCTGCACTGGGCTGAATTATTGATTCCTGAAAAAAACAATTTGTTTCTAGCAATACTCTTTTTTGGTGAATCGGCATAATAGTTGTTTAGTGAGAGAGTTCCTAAAGGGCGCAGGCCTTCATACAGTACTCAGTCTATGAATAACTAAGATATTGGTTCATTAAACACTAACACCAACTTGTTTACTCTTTCTTGATTAGTTTTCCTGAAGACTATGCACTTTCTCCTTTGTAGGACTTTTCTGTTTGGTTTAATTAGATTTGTCCTTAAAGGGACCTGGGATCCTGCAAGTGGTGCATGAAGCCTTAAAGGAGAAGTGTCATCAAATTACAAGTTGTGTATATATTCAGATATTTATTAATATTAAGGTTACATGAGAAATAGTTGTTCGTTAAATATAGCAATATACATTTTTTCATAAATCGATATTTAAGTAATATTTTCCATAGAACAGAATGCGAACAATGCTTTTATGGATGTTGATCCTAATGGGACAACATCACTAAAGTAGACCTCATATTAGTAAAGTTTGGGCGCTCCTGCCTTAATGGGACTGCAAATTCATAATGGAAAAGAACCTTGGGGTCCTTGTAGATAATAATAATGTGGCAAGCAATGCCAGGGCAAAAAAGTTTTGATCTGTATTAAAAGGGACATAGATTTGGGATTAAAAAGGGACACAGTATAAAAATAAAAACTGGATAAATAGCTAGCCTGTCCAAAATAAAAAAAATGTTTCTAATATAGTTAGTTAGGCAAAAATGTAATGTATAAAGGCTGGAGTGACTGGATGTGTAACATAACAGAACACGACTTCCTGCTTTGCAGCACCCTTGCTTTACCAGTCAGTAACCAAACAGTGACTTGAGGGGGGCACATGGTTCATAACTGTTTGCTTTTGAATCTGAGCTGAATGCTGAGGATAAATTGCAAACTCACTGAACAGTTATGTCCCATGTGGCCCCCCTTAAAGTCACTGGGGGTCATTTATCAACACTGGGAAAATTTGCCCATGCCCAGTAACCAATGGTAACCAATCAGATTGCTGCATTCATTTTTTTACTTGCAGCTGGCTTTAAAAAGCTAATCACTGACTGGTTGCTATAGGTAACTGCCCATTGGCTAATTTGGCCAGTGTTGATAAATGAGCACCACTTACTAACTCAGAGTTAGAGAGCTTAAAAGCAGAAATTTGGGTTCTGTTCTATGATGTTAGACATCCAGTCACTCCACCCTTTATAGATTACATGGGCGGCTTCATGGCCTGCACCCTGGGCCCATGCCATGCAGTTCCGTTACTGCTCCCCAACATGGTGGGCCCTAGGCCAATTAGACGGGACCCCATGCCCATAGGGGCTCACGCACAGCAGCATACCTTCGAGTGCCAGTTACCCAACTCTGGAGTGTTCATTACAGTCTTGCAAGATGAGACTGTGACTTCACTCATTTCATTTAATAAATTGTACCCACAGCCACCGGGAGACAAGAGGTCTGTAGGGAATCACTGAGAATAGTCTGTGTGGGGCTCAAGTGACAAGCAGGCATTATGGATGGGTTCTAATGCCAGACAGCAACACTTAGTAAGGGGATAATCAAAAATATTCCAAATTAGGCCCTTACACTTGGTAAGACCAACCCTGTTCCCCAAGTCAGAGAGCACTGTCTGGTTACAAGATGGATACTAATGATTAAAGCTTTCAGCATTCTTCCGAAGTGTTTGCATTACAATTCGGGGAACCAAATCTGGTCATGGTGAGAAGGGCTGAAAGGAGCCAAAAAGCCCTTAGCTAAAAATTATATGCAAAGTGATGCCTTCTGGAATGAGACAAGTAAACACCTTCTGATTCAAGAAGGCATCACTTTGCATTACAATTCCCAACATCCACTGACAGCTAAAACATGCTAGGAATTATAGTTCAAAACCTAGAGTAGGGGTACAGCAACATTGTTTTACACATATTGACATTTAATTTTGTTCACTGAGACAATTCAATTTCAAATGGCTCACATCACCGTATTCATTACCTTACATAGCCACAAGCCTCTGCTCTACATCGTAGACTAAATTTCATACATTTCTATTGCCCATAAGATTGCCACAGGCAGGGTTAATAAACGACTGTGTAGATTAAAGAACGCTAATTGTCAAATGCAAGGAAATCTAATTTATCCAACTGGTAAATCCCTTGTGTTGTTTCTCTATATTCCTCTGTGTATTCTCTAATAAACAAGTTTGAGAGCTAATTACATTTGCGTGTTCCGGTAGCAGAGCATGAGAGTCAGTGGCATCCCAGGCAGATGTGATACAGAGGGCGGGGGACAACCCCAATATTGCTAGAAAGACAGAAGGTCTTTGAGAAGACAATTATCAGGATTCACAGCAAATGCTTTAAGTTTGGCATTACCTTATTAAAGTGGACCTGTCACCCAGACACAAAAATCTGTATAATAAAAGTCCTTTTCAAATTAAACATGAAATCCAATTTCTATTTTTTATTAAAGCATTCATAGCTGTTGTAATCTCAGCTGTCAATCAAATATTGTCTGCCCCTCCTCTATGCCCTGGGCATAGAGGCGGGTCATACAATTACTTTCACTTTCCATTCAGCACTTCCTAGAAATCGCTGCTCTTCCCACATTCCCCCATTCTCTTTACCATTTAATTTTGTAACCAGTACATGGGGATGGACATCGGGTCCCCCATTCTGGTGCACAAACAAGATTCTGAGATGATGTAAGGCTTTCCTTAAAAACAGTGTCCACAAAATGGCTGCTGCCTGCTTGCTATCATTTTGAATTCCCAGACTAAAGGAAACAAGATTCAAATAATTTATATAGTGTACTTAAAGTTCATTTTGCTTGACTGATGTGATAAAATTGGATTTTGAATAATTTTTTTGGGCGACGGATCCCCTTTAATATGAATTGCCCATCTCAATTTGTCTAAACAACGACAACAAGATCGTACTGAGTGTCACAGGGGAGGTGATCCATAGAGCAGGGAATAAAGCAACTCAGAGTATAACTATGTTTTACAACATACCAAAATAAAGCATGGTTAATATGGTCCCTATCATATGAACCAGATGGGTTACTATGATTGTACTAAACCAAAACAAAATTTCCACTTGAATCAACCCAAATAAGTAGTAATCCAACTGGAATCATATTAAGAAGAACACATTTATTACATGCCCATAAAGATTAAAATAACTCTAACTCTTAAAACCAAGTGTTCCATGGGACCCTGTCTCCCAATTAACAACACAATTAACACCAAGTGCCCTTAGTATGTAAATATGTATAGACAGTTATTTGTTGATCCACTGGAGTACAGGTATAGGATTAATATATTCTGGTCCTGGGGTTTTCTGGATAAGGGATCATCATTAACTAAAAATCATTTAATCATTTATTAAAGCCAATAGGATTGTTTTGTAACCAATAAGGATGAATTATATCTTAGTTAGGATCAAGTCCAAGGTACTCTTTTATTTTTAAAGAGAAAAAGGAAATAATTTTAAATCATTAAAGTGTAGTCTATGGGAGATGGTCTTCTCCATAATTTGGAGCATTCTGGATAATGGGTAACAGATGCCATACCGTATACATTTATATGAAAGTTCCAGTTAGGTAGTGCTTATTGTACATATGCACAAGGAGTTTGTAGGTTGCGCCTTTACATCATGAAAAAAATATAAATATATATACTGTTTACAATAAAGAGACAGGTCTGTCTGTGAAAGCAGACATATTTATTAATGAGATTAGTATCAGTCTCAGGGATTTCAAACATAGCAAAACAGGGGAAACTAATGTACTTAATAAAATAGATCAAGGTTTGCTATTTATACATTACCATCAGGCCCGGATTTGTGGAAAGGCCACCTAGGCCCGGGCCTAGGGCGGCAGGATTTTAGGGGGGCGGCATGCTGCTCAACCACACCCACATTGGTTCAAAAACACTGGGGATGCACAGGAGATACAATCTCCATAAAGATTTGCACGAATAAAGGGAATGGGACAGGGGCGACGAACGCCAGGGGGCCAAGGGGCGCCCGCTATGTAAATCCGGCCCTGATTACAATTCAATGAAATACAATTACAGTGACACTATTTTTGTTTTAATTTGGTTAATTAAGACTTTAGTAGATAAAAGTATAAAAAGGACAGCACACTTCTGCCTTACCTTGCAATAGCCCTGTGCTCATTTATAGGCTGGGTATTATCTGCAAGGAGTGTGAATGTTCTCCCAGTGTCTGTTTAAGTTTACCCCCACACTCCAAAAAAAATTGGCCCTAACATGTGTGAATATGACAGTAATGGAACCTACGGGAAATCAGGCATTTTCACATAATTTCCCGGGATCGCTGCATGTGACATGTTTTAGAAAGCTTTAAAGGAGAAGGAAAGCTACAGAGGCATTTTATTGCCAATAGATTAGCTGCAATAGTGCAAGCTAGAATGCTATATTTATTCTGTAAAATGTTTTACCATACCTGAGTAAACAGCTCTAGAAACTCTCTGTTTGTTTAGAATAGGAGCTGCAGTATTAATGTGGTGTGACATCACTTCCTGCCTGAGTCTCTCCCTGCTCTGGGCTCAGATTACAGTAGAGAAGGGAGGGGTGGGGGAGAGGAGCAAACTGAGCATGCTCTTGCCCAGGGCAATGAGGTTTAAGCTGAAGGCAGGAAGTCTGATACAGAAGCCCATGTGTACACAATAGAAGGAAAGAAATGCAGTGTCTCTTTTGACAGGGGACTCAGAGCAACATCACTTTGGGGGTTTACTGATATATTTAGATGGACCTTTCTGATAAGGCTTACTTAGTTTTAACCTTTCCTTCTCCTTTAAGAAGAGGTTGGATGGCTTTTTAGCAATTGAGGAAATACAGCATTATTATCCTTACCTAGGACACACAGTGAAGTGAAGCTTTAGTTGATAAGTCTTAATATTACTAAAAGAAGGCCATAGGCCATAATAATTATGAAACCCATAATTACTTTGGTTTAAGCTGCTGATCATGCATTATTTCTTCTTATTATTTTCAATAAGCACAAAGGCTGCTTATGTAAAAAGAGATAGTCTTGTGTCCTAGTAGAGCAAAGGCATGGAAAAATAGGAAAGAGAACAATGGGAAGTACTAGGTTATGCTTTCAGCTGCTTGAACCAGAAGTAAACTTGGTGATTAAGTACCCCATGGGACTAGACTAGGGACCCCTATTATGATCAGGCCCGGATTTGTGGAAAGGCCACCAAGGCCCAGGTCTAGGGTTGCAGGATTTTAGGGGGCGGCATACTGCCCAAACATACCCACATTTGTTTAGAAACACTGGGGATGTGCAGGAGATAAAATAGCTTTTTAAATTGCTTGTGTGCCAATCTCCATTGCTCTGGTCCCGATGACAAAAATTGCCTGAATACAGGGGAGGGGACTGGGGCGATAAACAGCAGTGGGCGTAGGGGCACCCACTATGTAAATCTGGCCCTGATTATGATGTGGCTCTACAAGAGATACTTCTCTGATTGTTAATGTTAATAAAAGAAAGGGTAAAAATAGAATGTGCACAATACAAAATATTTGCTTTGGCATATCAGTTCTAACTTCAGGCTGCTTTTGTTTGTCTTCATTGTTTTTTATAATGGGTAGCAATAGTAAAAATGTCAATAGAATGTAACAAAAATAAGAGGAAAGAGAATTCAGTACTCAAGAAGAAGAATTTCAACATTGCAGGATTTTGTGACAGCACAGTGAGAAAACTAAGAGGCAGGGGAGATGATATAAACGCATCATTTTCAAAATTGGATTTCTCCCCCATTCAAATGTAACTCTAAATCTCCAACAACAAACAGAGGCTGGATGGAGGTCCTGATCAAACAAATGAATCAGATATTGTGCTTCTGACTATATTGACCCAAGTCTATGTATAAAGTCTGCCTAGTGTGATCAATGTGTTATCACTAGATTTCTGTGTAATGGTATTCAGCTAATCGATGGAGGCTGCAGATTCTGTCCAGTGGGGTAGGAATGCTCATGCAACTGTGTAGCAGAGAATCCACACATTTGACCCAGCGCTGCTTATCACTCTGCCCGTTGTTAATATATTGGAAAAATTCGAAAGGACTTGATAACCATCTGTGTATTTCTGTAGAAACATGGCACTATGCAAAGTAACCTGATTCTCATATCATTTATTTACTATACGTTCATACCTCCCAACATTTTGGAAATAGAGAGAGGAACAAGAATATTTTTGACCACTCCCATTTTTGTGACCATGCCCCCTAATTATCGTGTACATTTTACAAAATTTGTTAAGTTATGAAAGTTTGAAAACATGTCTGTGTTTTTTATGTGTTATTACAGTTTTGCTAATTATGGTGAATTTCCCTTTAAACTGCAAGTCAGTTTCCCCAAGAGACCTGATTATCTTAAACTGTTACAAAATCTAAGTATCTATTCTGGGCTCTCTGCCAAAAGCCAATTAAGTTAGAAAAGTGTACCTTTTACTGGCTGTTCAGGTGATCAAAGAGAAAGTCAGGACATTTCAGTAACAAACCCCGGAACTGCTGGTTGAGCTGTCAAAATCGGGACTGTCCCACCAAAAAATGGGAAAAAGATAGAAAAATTCGAGCAATTTGGATTTTCGCTTGGTTTTAAAAAGTTTTCCACAATCCAATTTTTTTTGTTAATAAATAAGCTAGAATTAGGCATGAGAGTTTGGTTGTGTTTTTTTTAATAAAATATGAGATAAATTCAGATTTTAGTAAATTACCCTCTAAGTGTTCAGCTGAAACCAAATCCTGCAGTCACGTGACTATAACCGACATGCAAATTAGGGTTCAGATTTAGTTCAGTATTTAGCAAAGTATTTTGGAAATGATAAGGTTTTCACCCAAATCAAAAAATTATGTATTCAGTGCGTTCCGACAAAAGAAACACTTTAAAATTTCCCAATCCCCCAGCTGTTGCTTTAATAGCCACTAATAGTCTAATACTCTTTTCACCATATTCAGTTTGTCTCTGGGTATTCTATCTAAGCTACAGCCTAATTTAATGGGCAAGAAACCCATAATTTACCAAACAATA
The DNA here is from genome assembly GCF_017654675.1 of Xenopus laevis. Classification (NCBI taxonomy): domain Eukaryota; kingdom Metazoa; phylum Chordata; class Amphibia; order Anura; family Pipidae; genus Xenopus; species Xenopus laevis. The sequence continues at coordinate 22,854,041 of NC_054387.1, forward strand.
CTCCCCTTATACCTCTTCCAAAATGTAATATTTAGTCTGACTAAAAATACTTTTGCTTAGCTGTTTTAGCTTTTAAAAGCCCTTCCACTCATACAAAGTGGCCACCATCTTGGATTCAGGGCTTCACTTCCCAACACTATGGGGCAAATTTACTAATCTTCGAAAATGCTTCGCTCACATCACAACACTTTTCCAGGCGCAAATTCGACTGGACAACGCTAATTCACTAAAATGCAAAGTTGCGTCCAGGGCGCCGAACGATGGGAAAGTTGCGCTAGCGTTAATTTGGCAAGCAAAGCAAAGTTGTGCTAACCTTGGCTAATTTGCATATGGTGGGAAGTTAAATTTCAATGGACGTATATGTTGCAGCAAATACATTACATTACACAAGCCCAGGGAAGCTTAATAAAATAAAAAAAAGTTGTTATATTGCCCTACACATGAGCCCAGTGTATAGTTTATGTGCCATATATTAGGAAATGTAGGGGGAAAGCCGGGTACCCCAGAAAAAATTTACGATCGTTTGCAGCCTATCACCCTGAAAAATTTTCAACTAATCCTATCTACTCTATTGAACTTTGCCTGGTCTGAGGTGGAGAAGGCAAGTCTGGCGCAAGAGGTAACGTTCAGTAAAATCTGCATCTTAGTGAATTTGCGTAGTTATGTCCATTCGCCAGAGCGCAAATTTGCCAGGCGCTAGAGTCTCAGGTGCACCTGAGGAAGGGGTTTTCCCCCGAAAGCTTCTTTGTGAATTCCGCTGAAACAAAATGTTTTAAAGGCAAAGCCTGAGGATGGTGTGCTTCATATCCTATTATTCAAGATAAGGAATTTGGCTGACTTGGAGGCAGCTTGGGAGTGAATGCACCCTGAAAAAGTAAGTGGTGTGCTGAAGAAAAAAATATTTTTGGACTGTAGAAACAATCTTTCCCATCCAGTATTCAGTCTCTAAGGTAGCTTTAGGTCGTTGAATGTTTGTTTGTTCTGATTGCCTATGTTAATGTTCTCAAGTGAAAAAATCTGAAATCTGCTGAAATCACATAGTACCCACTCTCCCCCTGTTGCTTACAGAAGTGGCTACAATTTTAATGATCTGTTGGTTAGGCCAGATTTTTCTGAATATTTGTATGCAAAGCAGATCACATGAGTCATAAAGGTCAGCAGATAAAGGTCAAGTATACATCTTGCCGTTGTGCACAGAATGCTCAACGTAATCAGCTGGAGTCATTATTACATAAAGGCTCCTATATTACATTGGTAATCAATAGAGTAAAGCTGGAAAGGTATATTATTGCTAATGTAAGAAAACTATTATACTTATATTTTTTTCTCTGTTACATGTTTTTACTAGTAGACTAAGGACAACATTAATAGATCAACAGGGACTCCCGGAACCTCAGATTTAGTGAGATACGGCAGCTCAGCAACTTGAAATCTATGCTTGCACACAAGAGAATCAATTTAAGCAAAAAAGCCTCTGTCTGTACGATGATTGATTTCTCTGTGTTTGAAGAGAAATGTATTTAATATCTCGCATGTCAAGGGATCAAAGGGTCTAATTTTAGGAACTATGGATTGGAGAATGAACAGGTTTAATGTACATGATGCTTTACTCAAAGGATTGATATTAGAAATAGGCTTTTCCAAGCTGAAAGATTTGGTGTTCAAGTCTGGCATTTCTGTGGAGAAAATGTACAGAAGGAGCATATATATGGAGAAAATGTACAGAGGATCTGAGAAAGGCCAAACGCAGGTATAGTAAAGAGGGATTATCCCTATAGTAGCAATGGTGATAATAGCCTCTGGGAAGGTACTGTGGCTATAAAATAAAAGGTACTGTATAGGAGAGATAAATAATGCATATAGGGATAATAGTCTTTGGAAAGGAATTGTGTCTGTAGTAGGGATGTCACGGACTGTTCGCCGGCGAACTTGTTCGCGCGAACATCGGCTGTTCGCGTCCGCCGCAAGTTCGCGAACGTCGCGTCAAAATCGTTCGACCATTCGATCGCTAAAATCGAACGATTAAAATCCTTCGATCGTTCGAATCGAACGATTTTCGGATGTTCGAAGTTCGCGAACTGTTCGCAATTTTTGCCGGTGTTCGCGAACGGCGTTCGCGAACACATTATCGGCGGTTCGCTACATCCCTAGTCTGTAGGACAGAAAGTATAGTAGGAATAGATGGTGCCTATAGTAGCAGTGGGAATAATAGCAGCTGGGAAGGAATTGTGAGAGTAGCAGGTACATAGTATATTAGGGATAGATGGGTGCCTACAGTAGAAATTGAGATAACACATACAGAAAGGCTTGTATTTTATTTTATATAAATGAAAACAGATAGAAAAATAGTGCATGTGCTAAACAATTTATTTTCTGACTACTCAGAATATATTAAGACAGATAATTAAGAGAGCACTCATTTACATTATATTGATCAGAGCAAAATATTAATTTATTTAAAGTATTATGGAAGAATGTTGTAAACTCAGATATGCACACTATCTGTGAAATCTGGTGTGGCTAGAATGGTGTAAACTTCCCTTGCTTCAGAAACCTGCCACTATAATTTCAGGAGTAGATGGCTTCAATTCAACAAATTCAATAGCTTGGAAAAGCATTCAGTAATAAGGACTTATTATTGTTGTATTTGCTGGAGAAAGGTCAAGCTTAGACAGTCTGCATCATGTATTAAAAAAGCAGCAAGCAAAAAATCTATTTTTTTTTTAATAAAAGTACAGGATAAGAACAAGGGGGCGGCCGAATACCGAACCGAATGCTAATTTGCATATGCAAAGTCATGTGATTTTAAGGATTCAAATTGGTTCAGCCAGGCATGAGGATTTGGGCAATCCAAATCCTGCTGAAAAAAGCTGAATCCTGGCTGAATACTTGTAAGAAATGACCGTTGGCGATCCTTTCCCCTTCATCGCCACCGGCAAGATGGGGTCAAGCGTGTTACGTGCGTGGCATCATGACGGACATTCATCAAAACGTATAGCTTCAGTGTGCAACATCAGTGCCCTCCTTTTGGCACGAAAGTCCCCTTTAAATAGACGCCAAAGTTGCCAAAGACTTCATGACCTTGCCCGATTATAGGTTCAACTTAGTGTGTTCCTGGGTGAGTTATTACTGATTCTGACCTTGATCTCGGCCTTTTATATTACCTAAGAATCGTGCTGCCTGAACTGATCTCTGCTTGGATTTGACTTTGCTAACTTCTTAACCCTTAACTTCTTAACCCTTTGGATACTGTGAACTATGTTTGGTGCCTGCTGCTTCCTCCTTGGTCCACAAAATCCTAAGTGGAGCCTTTGGGCCCTGACAGTATAATCGGGCCATGGACCCTTCTGAGGAAGCCCAACCAGAATTCGGAAGAGCATTTCGCGGATTGGCTTCCTGCATGGAGGCCTATGAGGCACAGTATACTCATTTTGGCCAAGCACTGAAAGCCATTCTTGCTAAACTCTCAGTTGCCCTGCCAGCAACTCCTGCACCAGCTCCAGAGGTTCCTCCACCATCTGCTCTGTCTCATGGCCAGGAACCACGAATTCCAGCTCCTCCTCGCTACATTGGAGACCCCCAGTCCTGTCAAAGATTTGTGAATCAATGCCTCAACCAGTTCTAACTACAACCCACACAGTATGTTTCTGAGCGAGCCAAGGTGGGGTATGTTATTACCTGTCTGGAATGCTTTAGAATGGGCATCTACCTGTGGGAAAAGAACTCTCTTCTGCTTCTTCACGGCTGCTACAGATTTGTCAAGGGAGTCGGAGTGTCAGCGAATATACCATCGACTTCCGTACTCTAGCTGCTGAAACGAATTGGAATAATTCCATGCAGCATTCTACCAAGGACTATCTATCTACTCAGTTGAAAGATGACTTGGTTTCTCGTGATCTACCTGTACAACTGGAAGATTTCATTGCTTTGGTCATTAAAGTAGATACTCGTCTTTGAGAGCATCAGTCTGATAAAGAAAGGAGTAGGAAGTTACAGCCCCTGTTGGCTCCACGTTTCCAAAAATCCTTGCTTCCCAGACTCCTGTTTCTTCTTCTTTGACCTCTTTGGAAGAACCCATGCAAATAGGTGGAGCTCGACTTTCTGAACAAGAGAAACTGCTGAGACGTGCTGCCGGGTTATGCCTGTACTGTAGGGCAACGCTCATCTGGCCTACAATTGTCCTGCAAAACAGGGAAACTTCAACTCCTAAGTAAGCTTGGGGAGACTCACTTGGGTGGAATAGATTCCTTTCCCCACCAATCCTCTCACATATTTCAGCTTCAAGTCTCTTCAAAAACCATCCATGTTCAAGCATTCCTTGATTCCGGTGCAACTGGGAACTTCCTGGATCAATCATTTGTTGTACACCATGCCATACCCCTGCAACCATTGTCCGTCCCTCTTCAGGTCTTGGCGATTGAATCGTCCATGGAGTTACCTTTTACAGTTGGTGACCTAATGAAAGTCTTTCTTTCCTCATTATTGACTGTCCCTCCACACCTGTGGTTTTGGGGCTACCCTGGCTTTGCCTCCATAATCCGGTCATTGATTGGTCTTAAACTCAGATTTCACATTGGAGTCCCTTTTCTCAGCAGAACTTCCTTCCTCCAAACTCCCTACAAAAGATGACTGTGGCTTCGGTAGACCTTCACTCTCTTACTTCTGTCTATCAAGACTTCGCTGACGTGTTCTGTAAGAAATCAGTGGAAACCCTCCCACAACACCGATCCTATGACTGCCCCTTTGACCTACTCCCTGGCACCATGCCTCCTCGTGGTCGCACATATGCTCTTTCATCCCTCCTCCTCGCATGAGGGTGCCAGATTCTTTTTTGTGGAGAAAAAAGATGGCAGTGTGTGGCCCTGCATCGATTATCGAGGTCTCCAAAAATCGATATCCTCTTCCCCTTGTTGCTGAACTTTTTGACCAACTCAAAGTGGCCTGTCTCTTCATGAAATTGGATCTTCAAGGTGCATATAACTTAATTCGCATTTGTGAAGGTGACCAATGGAAGACTGCTTTCAATACCTATTCAATGGGCATTACGAGTATTTTCTAAAAACTTGGTGGATCATTATACCCACGTTTGGGAGGTCCTCTCTCATTTAAGAAAGAATTCTCTGTTTGCCAAATTGGAGAAATGTACCTTTGAAACCTCTAAAATTCCATTTTGAGGCTACATCATCTCTCCGGAAGGGTTTGAGATGGATCAAAGTAAGATCTCCGCAATCTAGGAGTGGACCCTTCCTACAAGCACTAGGGCCATTGGTTTCACTAACTATTATAGACAGTTCATTAAAAACTTTTCTTCTAAAATTGCTCCTATACTGGCCCTTATCTGGAAGGGTGGAAAGCCTAACTGTTGGTCTCTGCAAGCTCTGGAAACCTTTGAGTCTGTGAAAAAATCGGCTTCTGTTCTCAGATATTCTGATCTCCAGTCATTCTTCACCTAAAGGACTGCTCCTGCCGCTATCCATGCCTTCTCAACCCTGGACTATAGGGATGGACGAATTTTTTCACCTTGTTTCATCTTGGAAATGATGCGCATAGACTTGTATGGCGTTGTGTGTCAGAAAAAAAAATCGCGTGCCAAAACAATTTGGGCGTGCATCAAAAAATTTTGGATGCCCATAGACTTTAATGGGCATCGGCGACATTTCTTGGCAGCGAATTTTTGGCGAAACGAAATGGGTCAAATTCGACCAAACCTACCCTGGACCCATCTAGCCATGGACTTTATTGTTGATCTACCCGCCTCTTCAGGATACACTGTTTGGTAGTAATAGACAGTTTTAGTAAAATGGTTTATTTTATTCCTCTACGTAAATTATCTACTGCAATGGAACTCTCCAAATTATTCATTCAACATTTTTCGCCTCCATGGCTTCCTTGTTGAAATTGTTTCTGATAGAGGCTCTCAATTTATTTCCAAATTTTGGAGATCTCTATGTAAATCCCTCAATATTTCTCTCCAGTTTTCTTTGGCTTATCACCCTCAATCTAATGGAGCCACAGAACGAGTCAATCAAGCACTGGAACAATTTTGTAAGGTGCCATATTTCCATATGTCAAAACGATTGGGCAGATCTTCTCCATTGGACTCCCTTTGCTTACAATAATACACTACATGCCTCTACTGAGAGATCTCCTTTCTTTTGTGTTTACGGTCAACATTCTCAAGCATTTCCCCAAGAACTACTTCTCACTAATGTACCTGCAGCCAATGATCAAGTTTCCCATATGTCTGCAATCTGGCATGCTACAAGCTCAAACTTTGAGAAAAATTCTCTATCTCAGAAATTTTATGCTGATAAGAAAAGGATTATCCTCCCCAATACGCTAATGGGGATAAGGTCTGGCTCTCTACCAAGAACATTCACCTTAAGGTTCCATCTCCTAAATGGGGTTCTAAATTCATCAATCCTGTGGCAGTTTGGCTTCAGTTACCCTTGGAGATGCGGATTCCAAATATTTTTCATGTATCCTTATGAAATCTGCAGTGTCGGGACATTGCTCTTCTTCTTCTGCTCCTGTAATTGTGGGTGGTCAGCAGGAGTATGAGGTGGAAAAGATCTTGGACGTATTCGTATTTCCAGAGGCTCCCTACAGTATTTGGTTGAATGGAGGGGTTTTTGTCATGAGGAATAGTCCTGGATTAAACATTCTGATATCCATGATCCACTGCTCCTACGGAAGTTGCATGAAGTATTTCCTCACAAGCCTAGTCCTAGTGTTCCTGAGGCCCCCCATGGTGAAAGGGTACTGTGCCCGTTGTTGCTCCTTTCCCCTTCAGTGCCACAGGCAAGATGGAGGTGCACAGGAGGCAAGTGAGTGTGTCAAAACATGCACGGCACGATGCCGGACGTGCGTCAAAACTTGCATTGTCAGTGTGCAAAGTCAGCGCGTGATGTCAGCGCGCTCGTTTTGCCATGAAAATCCCCTTTAAATAGACGCCAAAGACTTCCTGACTTTGCCCGATTGTAGGTTCAACCTAGTGTGTTCCTGGGTGCGTTAAGAATATGCATTAAGAACCTTGCTGCCTGAACTGACCTCTGTTTGGATTTGACTTTGCTAACTTCTTAACCCTTTGGATTATGTGAACTGTGTTTGGTGCCTGCTGCTTCCTACTTGGTCCGCAAAATCATAAGTGGAGCCTTCTGGCCCTGGCAGTACTGAACCGAATCCTGGATTCAGTGCATTCTAATCCAATTGTTGTGAGAGCGGGGCCTTGATATTAATTTTCCTTTTGTGAATTTGTTCAAAGGATGAATGGAATCTGAAAAATAATCTATTACATTTAGACCTTAGCTTTTAAGGATCTGTAAGTAAAAATGTTTCATGTCATGATTTCATTTTAGTGGAAATTCCAAAGGTTTGTGACATTTTAGATATCGCCTTAAGAAAACAAAAAAGTGGATTTCCCTTAAACATCCCAATTGCCCCATGGTTCTGGCTATGCTCTAGCATTAGCATATTATTAGCAAATTATTTCAACCAAGCAGTTTCTCTCTTTTGCCATCTCTGGTATTTCCCTCTCCAGAATAAGAATATTAGCAGCACACCGATGTCTCTGACATCCTTTTCATTTATTAGGGCACCAGTTCAGATTTTTAATGTCAAAACACTGGCTGTGTGATATGATAAGAGTACTAACTTTATGGGTATTTAATCATGACAATGAAGTTTTATGAAGATGTGATTAAACCAAAGAGCTGTGCAAAGCCAGAAGGTCTGCAATGAGTGAATTATGGAATTCCTGCTGCAAACCAAAGTGAGCATCTGATTACAAGTTGGAGAAGTACTTTTGATAAATGACATTTATTTGGCCTTCATCGCCTCTGTCCAATTACAGTATTTCACTGGTAAAGCCATCTGACGCACAGAATTAACTCACTACAGCACTAACTCATAATCTGGTGAATAACCCTGCCCTTAACCTGTCTAAATATTGACTGCATATACATTTGGCACTTATCATAGTATGCTCTAGTTACTACAGCCTTTAACCTAACTGTGAGCTAAAGCAGGATTCCACAGAAACATCTAAATGGAATATACATATAAAAATCAGGGCCGGAACAGGGGTAGGCAGAGGAGGCACATGCCTACTGCACAAAGCTGGGAGGGCACCAGACATGTACCTACTCTGTCACCTACCCCTAGTCATGTCCCTGATGGTCAACTGTTCATCTGTTCCACCGTAGTACAATTGCACTCACAAAGCCACCAGCTGGGTTGCCTAGGGTGGCCAGGCACTGATAAAACTATACATGTAGATATATATGTCTGTATGTATATTCTTATTTATATAGCGTTACTTGAGCAAGCAGCACTTTATTGTATATATATATATATATATATATATATATATATATATATATATTCTTACATGCACATTTAACTGAATAATTTGCTGGAAAGAAGTCATTCTTTACTGTATGAACATCGCTTCAGTTGATGTGATGAAAATACCTAAGGCAATGAACAAATATAAATGCATAATCAAAATGTGACAAAGTAGAGGCAGGTACATGTTAGCTAAGTGTGACCCAGGTTTTGCTTATTTGACCTGCATCTAAGTTGTACCAGCTATCTACAGTTACCTGCTTATACCTACTTTCTGATGTAAATGCTATCTTGCTTATTGACTGCTATGTTATCACATTTTCACCCAAAAAACTGCTGTTGGACTCCAGCTAGCATGATTTACAATTGAGTGACATGGTTCAACTGTTGGCGACAATTAGATTACCTACCCATACACATCCTCCAGACCATTTATTTATAAAGCATTAACAATAAAGAAGATCCAATCATTCAGGAAATGCATTTACAATGCCATCAGGTAAGTTCCACTCATCACGCATATTGATCATTTCAAGGCCAAATTTTAGGGGTGCTCCACCAATGAGGGCGAGTTGAGACACTCATCTAAGACTGCAGTGCCCCCCTCGTTGCCAGGGGCGGCAAAAATGCTGCTCCTGTAACTAAGAGCTGAATTTCCGTTTTAAACCTGGAAATTCGACTCTTCTACTGCAGAGAGCGCAATTGTGCTCTCTGCACTAGCGACATGGACTGCCTCCGACCCCCTCCGGTGTGACGTGGACCGCCCCTGACCCCCTCCGGAACCGGAAACGTGAGTGTCGGGGGGAGGAGTGGGGGGATGCATAAGGAAGGCCGCCTCAGGCGGCAAAATGCCCAGGATCGCCCTTCCAAATCTGCAGTGTATGCCTGCACCTGGGCCAACACAATGGATACAGGTTCAGACTAGATAGGAGCCTGATGCCAGTGTAAGAGCTGATTTTCAACCCTGTATGGCAATGGCCTTAGGATTTCTTCTTGTTATTGTTTACTGTCTTATTGGTTTGTTTATTCTCATTATAAGCACACCTATACAGTTCTTTGAGCATACACACACACAAGCATATAGCATAATGTGTAATAGCCATGTTAAAAAACGTAACCTCACTCCCATAAAATATGGGACTCCGTTAAAAACAACAGGTTCAACAAAGCACATTTATGTGGAATATAATAAAAGGAGATAATGGAAAAACAATTCACAATGTGAAATGTTGCCTTTGCGCAAACAAGTTTTCCTTTGAGCAAATTTGAAATTTAGCTTTTGTGAACCCAGAAATTGTATAGCGACCACTTCTCACAGTGGAAGGAAGATTGCATATTTTTACAGTTTGCACCAATGCACAGTGTATGTAATAAAACTCTTACTGAAAAAGTTTTTATGTTTGCTCCAAAAGATTACATCTTCAAGCACTTCTTAAAAATCTAAGAAGAATATTACAGTGCGAAATGTGTATTTGTATTATTATTTGTGCAAATTGTTTTTCTCTATGCCAGTTTTACTAATTTTCCATAAGGCTCTACTAAAGAATTTCCATCTAACTTGTAGTGCAAAGGTTCATATATCTCTAAGTAGTGTGCCAGACTCCTAACTAGAGCAGTTAAAAGGCATACCCCCCATTACTGTTCCATAGAGCACCCTCGTGAATAGTGACCTCTTTCCCATATGAAAGCTGTACCTCCTACCTCTCCTACTGACAGTCCAGTAATTGCATTTCTGTACTAATTTAACTGGGGGAAAAATATAATGGAGCTACCATGGCAACACTTCTCTGAAAAACCAAATATCTCCTTCACACACAAACGTTCATACACAAACATACACACCAAATTACAAAAAGCTGATTAGTGGTAATTACAAAATTACAGAATAAGCAGAAGCAAAGAGGATAAAAGTGCATCCACACCTCCACAATAACCATATTATTGCTCACCCAGAGAAGTGTTCTGACCTCAAAATTGACCACTGGCAGTCAGGGCTAGGAGAATACAAGCTCTTTCCGCCCTAACGCTACATATCAGAATCTTCCAAGACCAGCTATAGTCATGTAAATGTCTCTGACATTTGACCACTTCAACCAACTCTAAGCATGCAACAATACGTGAGCTTATACGTCTATAAAGATATAATAGTGCTCTACTTCTACTCTATCATATGCCAATTAGTTATATAAACCCATTGGCTCGTCCTATAGGCAAGTAATAGTCAACTTAACTCTTGTTCAACATCTCAACATGGACGACCAAGTAGCACTAATCTATACATTAGTGTAGTAGATATGAACAAAAGGGAAGGAGGCTGTGCCTCTCGTGATGAGGTTTAACATCGTATGACCTCTCAACCTTAACCCCATGATGAGACATACCTGCCCATGCATTCTGGCCATGAGAGCAAAGGACGGGACACTATAACACTATAACCTTTTGTCTGGGCCACAGGCTGATAATTATTACTCAGCCTATGCATTGCCATGTTATGCTATATATCAACCTCTTTGGTATACTCCAGTATGTTGCTTATTATTAATTTTATTGTCTCTAGTAGTAATAATTCAGCAGGTAAATAAATTGTATTTTATCACATGAATGCCACAGACTGGTAGGCTTATATGATAACAGTGTGTGATAAAATATGTAATTCTGGCTTAGAGCTATGTGGGGCCAGCTTTGTTTAATGTAACTAAGCAACTACTTATTGATCTAGTTTCCATTAAAAAGCAAACTGCTGCATGAGATAACACTATGGAGAGCTTCTCTATGGAATAACGCTTTATAATTGGCATGCTATAGTGCATAATGACACCAATAGCTTAGGAGAACAGATACAGTGTGAAGCATCTGTATACGGTACACAAAGAATGGTTTTCTTCATTTTTCTTCATTACACGGTCTCCATTGGGGACTCCATTCATCCAAGTCAATTAATGCTTCAAGGAATAACTGGAGTATAATTCATAAACAATTGACAGGACCTGGCTATAGACTGTTTCTCTATTGGCTGTAACACCCTAAGGGGTCTATTTATTATGCTGTGTAAAAAGAGGAGTAAACATTACTAGTGATGTTGCTCATAGCAACCAATCTACAATTTACTTTTGTTTTCTAACTGTTGAAATCTAATTGCTGATTGGTTGCTGTGGGTAACATCACCAGTATGTCTTCTCTCCATTTTTTGCACAGCATGAGAAATAGACCCTTAATTGTACAGTCAGACTGTATCATTGGCCAAACAATATAGAGTGTGCTGATTGACTTTTACAATAATTATTAGCAATACAACTAAAGTTATACACAAATGAGTGAAAAACTGCAGTGTAAATATTTTTATACAATAATGTTCCATAGCTAACATACAGAGAAAAATAACCCACAAAAATACAGGGACACTTAGCTGCTGCTGACACATGATCAAAGCCTGGAACAGTGCACAATAACTCCCCATACATGACATGCCTATGGTAGCCACCAGGCTGGATTTGTGGCGAGGTCGCAAAGGCCCGGTCCTAGGGAGGTAAGACGGTAAGGGCAGCATGTCGCCCAGCCGCATTCTAAGAGGAGCTAATGTACTGCATTTTGGCGCAAGCAGGGGGTTGCGTGCAAAATTGATGGGCGCTAGTACCCTGTGGCGCGAAGAGACCTTGGGGTGGAAAAAAAAAACGGCCTTTCTATATATTTATCTTTTTTCTCTCTTAATAACATTGGGATCAACTAGCATTTTTACTGGCCAGGTGAGTAAAATACTGGCTGGGTGGCAACCCAAGAAATGTCTAATGGCTATAATTATTACAAGTACCTTTCAAGTACCATGGCACAGCATACATAGTTAGAGCAGGCACTGAAAATTGCTTTCCAGGTCATGGGAACATGTAAATATTTCTTTGAAGTTTGTCAGTTTTAAAAACCGGGGACATTTCAAGGCACACTTATTGCCTGGAGCAAATATTAATAAAAGGGCTGTCCCAGAAAATTAGAAACAGCATGTAGGTTCCAGAGCTCAAAGACACAGAAGGGAACTGTAGCTATGATTAGTGATGGGCGAATTTAATTGCCAGGCGCGAATTCGCTGCGAATTTGCGCGATTCGCCACCAGCGGACGCCGGCGTCAAAAAACAGGCGCCGGCATCAAAGTCGGGCGCCGGCGTCAAAAATGAGACGCCAGCGCCGTTTCACGAATTTTTCGGTGAAGCAAAACGGCGCAAATTCGCCCATCACTAGCTATGATTCTTGTGCATATGCATAATTGGCCTCTAATTGCACTGAATGAAAACATTAAAGCCAATTTCTGGCACCTTCTTAGTCTTGTCACTCTGACTTGCCAAACAGAAGCAGGTCAAGAAATATGTCTGGAAACACGCACTATAATGATTATGCCGACTAAGCATCATTTTAATGAATCTTCCAGTTTATTACCTGTTATTGAATCTGCAAAATCTTTGCACGGAGGATGCTAGAAAGCACATTGTATCAGGGGGAGAAAAAAATGTAACACAATGGAAGAAACAGCAATAACTTAAAAAGATCCCTGTGTTTATAAAGAACAGCATGGCAAGTACAAGGCCAGGACCAGGATAGTGGCATGCAACCATTACGCACTGAGTATATTATGAGCAAAAGAAATTTAATTCAGTTCTAAATTGTGGGTTAATAACTTGATTGCAGCTTCCCAAAAAGATATCCACTCTGCCAGATTCTCAACAACTTCAACAATTCTGTAGGGAACCGCAAAAAAAAAAAAAAACACACTACCTCCCCCGAGTTTGTGTAAATTAAATCAGTGCGTCGGGGAGGGAGATCAATGGCATGGGGAGCATTAACTAGGCTCAGGTCTGGGCCGACGGGGACCACCAAGTTTTTTCCTTGTATCCACTGGCCCAGTCCAACCCTGATCCACTAAACACAAAGTGCATCAAAAAAAGTGTAATCATGTTTTAATAAGAAGTAAATGAAAACCCAAATTGGATACAAACAGAGATTGATGTTTGGCCTGGCTATACATGCATCTGGTGATTCAGCAGATTCAGTGTGGTATTTAGATCTCCTTACACATACATGTGTTTGTATAGAAAAAATTGGAAATGAAGTAAAAATACCGGCACATTTGCACTTTAATTTACTTAATTGACAGTATTGCACCAGGGGTTTGTTTTTTGAGCTACCCTACAAAATTCTTGACTTTACACTAAGTCTATTGCATTTTCAACAACATTAAAAAGTGAATATCCCCCCCCCCGATACATACACATGCAGACAAGTATGTCTGTATGTAGTAAGTGTATAGTACCTGATAGAAAGTAGAGACTGAATATTTACCACAGGTTATGTGTATAACTATATTCTAACTAAAGACTTCACAGAAAGTGAGATTTGTAACAAATTAACAAGGTTAAATGGTGGGAGCACGAAGGAACAGGGCGATTCAGATTTCTTTTTTCCTTAGGTAAGGATATGTGTTGTACTGCTAGCTGCCTGATGTCTAAAGGCTACAAACAAACCCAGAAACTGCTTTGTAACACTGTCAAAAGGAAAAACTATTACCATCACAGCACCTTTGGCTCTTCATCATATCGCTGCAGCACAGGGAGACTCAAGGTCAGTGTCTGACTATGAACAAAACTCCCACATAAAGCAAAGCTGCTGAAATAAGTTTCCTAGTGGTACCAGTTAGAGGAGATTAATTAACTATTCCAGTCCTGACTAGGGATGTAGCGAACGTCGGAAAAAAAGTTCGCGAACATATTCGCGAACTTGCGCAAAAACGCGAGCGGTTCGCGAACGGTTCGCGAACCCCATAGACTTCAATGGGAAGGCGAACTTTAACATCTAGAAAAGACATTTCTGGCCAGAAAAATGATTTTAAAGTTGTTTAAAGGGTGCAACGACCTGGACAGTGGCATGCCAGAGGGGGATCAAGGGCAAAAATGTATCTGAAAAATCTGCCTGTGTGTGCTTGGAAGAGATAGTGTAGGGGGAGAGCTGTTAGTGATTTCAGGGACAGATGATAGTAAGTTTGCTGGCTAGTAATCTGCTTGATACTGCTCTGTATTGGAGGGACAGAAGTCTGCAGGGATTTGAGGGACATTTTAGCTTAGGTAGCTTTGCTGGCTAGTAATCTACTGTTCTCTTTAAACAACTGCCATACGTTGACCTTGTAGGCATTGTTTGCCCAGTTTTTTTGGACGCAGCCACTGAAGCACAGTTGCCAGAAAAAATATGCCATATAAATGCTGAAAATAGTCATTTTTCGCCATTACGTAAAATATATTATGGCTGCTTGAAAAAAGTGACTCCGGTGTTTTTTCTGGAGACGGTAATATTATGGATATTTAGACAGAATGGGAACAAGGTCACACAGCTCGATGGCGGGTTGAAGAAAACAGTGTGCAAATAATGCCTACAAGGCCAACGTATACACTACTACAGCGGTGGATACGGATTACGTAAAATATATGAATGCTGCTTGAAAAAAGTGACTCCGGTGTTTTTTCTGGAGACGGTAATATTATGGATATTTAGACAGAATGGGAACAAGGTCACACAGCTCGATGGCGGGTTGAAGAAAACAGTGTGCAAATAATGCCTACAAGGCCAACGTATACACTACTACAGCGGTGGATACGGATTACGTAAAATATATTATGGCTGCTTGAAAAAAGTGACTCCGGTGTTTTTTCTGGAGACGGTAATATTATGGATATTTAGACAGAATGTGAACAAGGTCACACAGCTCGATGGCGGGTTGAAGAAAACAGTGTGCAAATAATGCCTACAGGGCAAATAATGCCTAAAAGGTCAACTTATACACTACTACAGCGGTAGTAAAATAAAAAAAAGTAAATAAAAAAAAAATGAATATTAAAAAAAAAAATTAAAGTTGGTGCTGCTGAACTACTAGGAGCAGCAGATTAGCACACCAGTCCCACTCCCCAACACTGCTAGACTAATAGCACTGGGCTCTTATAGTAGTAGTAGTAGTAGTAGTAGTAAAACAACAAAAAATAAATAAAAGCAGTCCTTACAAGGACTACTGTTATTGCAGCAGTCAGCAGATGAGATCAGAAGCAGGACAGCTGCCCACTGCAGCTACATACAGAGCACTGCAGTAGAAGGTAGATTACTAGCCAGCAAAGCTACCTAAGCTTAAATGTCCCTCAAACCCCTGCAGACTTCTGTCCCTCCAATAACAGAGCAGTAATCAAAACGATTACTAGCCAGCAAACTTTCAACTGTCCCTGAAATCACTAACAGGCAGCAGCTCTCTCCCTACACTATCTCTTCAGCACACACAGGCAGAGTGAAAAAACGCTGCAGGGCTTCGGTTTTTATAGGGAAGGGGAGTGGTCCAGGGGAGAGCTTCCTGATTGGCTGCCATGTACCTGCTGGTCTGGGGTGAGAGGGCAAAAAAAGCGCCAACAATGGCGAACCCAAAATGGCGAACGTCGCGCGACGTTCGCGAACTTCCGGCGAGCGCGAACACCCGATGTTCGCGCGAACAAGTTCGCCGGCGAACAGTTCGCGACATCTCTAGTCCTGACAAGCAGTAATGTACGTTTTAAATCACCTTAAGGAATTAATCTGTATAGCCAGAGGACCCCGGACATTTCTGATATGTTCTGAAAATATGCAATATGTCTGTCTGCAGCTGTCCTTCTAATGTCAATAGTTGAATATCCCAGCACATTTTCTCCAAATAACCTGTATTCTCCAAGGTGGGCTCCCATTTGTTTCACCCTATGGCACTGCATGTGTTAATGCAATGGAGAGCCCCACATGGCAACCTCAACAGCAAACACTCATGTGTACATACCCAGAGTTGAGATTTTGTAGCAGAAATGGTCCAAGGAGAGTTGGTTGCATTAGTGGCTCCAACAAAATGCACATTGGTTAAATACCACTAAGTGGAATTCAGCAATTGTCACGAGTTCACAATATACACAATACATGTTTTTATCAACAAAGCACTCGTTATTATGTGGAGGCACATGCTAATTAATTTACAGGCTAATACAACACAGAATTACTTCTTTTTTTTTAAATTAATTGCTTATGAAGTGTTTCCTTACTAATTGTACAATTTGCTGAATTTGCTTGTATTAGATAGCTGTAGTTTTTTTCCTAAAGGGATACTGTTGCCATGTGGTTAAATAATGTTGCATTACTTTTTCAACATATATTCATATTTATAATTGAATGTCCTGCCTCAGCCAAGCTTTCTTATCTCATCAATTATTGTGTGTAAATCATTCTACATTTCCAAGCACCAGTACCATCTTGTGGTATAGTGGTTTGGTTGCAAGTGAATTTCTACAATCCCTTCCACAAAGTTTAGGGGGCACTTGGAGCACTTTCCTTGCAAGCTGGAAAGCACCTGAAATTCACTTCCTGACACCCTCCAATGAGGCTGCAAATCGCACAAGAGTATTTTTTCACCCAATAGAGAGCTTTATTGTTGAAATGCATTAGTACCTGGTGCCTTTGTCCAGACACAGTGTTTAAACTGCAGCTTCTTTCACAATGAACCATGTGCGTGTATCCCCACAATGCAGTGTTTTTTTTTGACAGGTTCCCAAAATGGGTGCACATATTAAAAACAGGGATAGCATCAAATTAACTGGCCACAAGTTTGGTGCACCAATTGACACAACTCATTGTGAGAACCCTGCAACTACTAGCATGTCCTAGGTGGCGACAGATCCAGGGTTCCGTAGCATCAATAGGCATATTTCCACACAGTTCATCATAAAAAGCCAGGAGGGATGCAATGGTGCTCTATGAAACTATTTTGTTTAATTATTTTTCAATGGAGCCTGCTTATAATGGTGTTTACCAAAGATCTCAATGATCATATAACCATTTCACAGGTTGGATTATCCTTAAGGTGGCCATACATGGATAGATCCGCTCGCCAAACGAGCGAATCTCCCTCCGATATGCCCACTTTGAGGTGGGCAATATCGGGCAGATCCGATCGTGGGCCCTAGGGCCCAACGATCGGATCCTAGCATTCGGTAAACAGGCGGTCGGATCGCGGGACCGCATCAACGAACAGATGCGGCCGCCATCCGACGGGATTTTCTGTCCCATCCGATCGAGATCTGGCCGACTTTCGGCCAGATCTCGATCGGGGAAGCCCGTCGGGGGCCCCCATACATGGGCCAATAAGCTGCCGACACAGTCTGTCGGCAGCTTTTATCGGCCCGTGTATGGCCACCTTTAGTCAGACTTCCAAAATGGTTAATCAATTTAGCACTACAGCATCTACTTACTTAGGATAATTAGCATCACAACCAAAAATTACTGCGTCAGGAAGCATACGTTTAATCTTATATACTTTTAAGGGGACAGTAGAATTATAGTTTCCAACAAAAGGAGAAGTGGGAGTTAGCTATCTCACTAAAGGATAACACAATGTGTTGAGCACTCTGTCTGGATTTTGAATTTGCTGGGCTAGAATGTCATGGAGGAAGAAGTGTCTCCAGCTGGCAGCCAGTGAACTGCAATGGTTCTCATCATGGCATGCGGCCAGGTTATTCAGCCTTGTGGGAACATACTAATTATCAGTTAAGGAGTAGAGATATGGATCATACTCATTGGAAAATAATAAGGGGCTGGACTGTTTTTTGTAGTCAAAAGAACTTGCCTTTACCCCTTTCCTAGATGCAAAATACATGCTTCTTAGCCCTCTGCATTCCAGCAGACTGCTCCTAGGCCAATTTGCAGCTATGTTTCGCTAGGGCAGTTAGATTGATGAAAGTGAATGAAAGATTATCCACTATCTGTCTTTAATGTGCTATAATGTACTTATAAAGAGTAATCATGTTGGTATAACATAGACTACAACATGACTTCCAGAGTAGAATAATTCATGACAAAATATTATTTATTATAAAATTATTTAGAGAAAAAAAAAAGAAAAGAAAAATCCAACTAATCACTAATCTCACTGTAAAGGGCTGCTGGTTTTTCAAACATACTTAAAATAAACTGGCACTATGCCTAGATCATTAGGTATGTAATTTAATGGAAACTCCCCTTTCAATGGTGTCTAACATACAATTTGACCTACTCTGGTGTCTCTGGTTTGGGCACAGAAACCTAATGAAGACTTTAATATACTCTACACATAGCAAAGGTACAATGGAGTGGTGTAATCACTAATTCTCAGTTCTGTTTCTTAGTTGTGTCAGCGGGGAGACTGAGTTTCTATCAATATCTAAATTATGCATACAGTATGTACCAGAATTGCATCAAGACTTATTTATACACACTAGCATACAGCCAGTGTGCTCATGATTAAAGGTCACATGTATAAGAATATAAGGCATTAACATACAATCTAACAGATCGTGCCATAAGTTTTCTCCTGGTTAAAATATTGCCTTGGCATCTTTTAGCTTGTAACGCTAGGAGGTTAATCAGACTTGTTTTGGATTGCTCACAGCTGTTGATCTTATCTAAATGAAGAAACTGCTCAATCAGACGCTGTTTTATTGGATGTAAAATTGAGCTTGTTTGACACACTGCATAAATTAGTTGAATCAAGCAAGCTAGTTATTACCAGGGTAACAGATTGTGGATGATAAGTTAAGCCCCCAACTCATTCTGCACACCCAGTGTTCTCCTGCAAACCAATGCAGCATATATTGGGTCTATTTTGTTTTATTTTCCCTGAATATTGGTTATGTATGTACCTTGTAAACTGCTCAATGAAAGAAACTAGCAATGTTAATAGTGAACTTTAATTACCCAGATATTGACTAGAGCAACAGTTAAAGGAAACAAGCTTATGAACTTTTTGCATGACAAGTTTATGTCATAGGTTGTTGAGGAGCTAAGTAGAAATCATGCTATACTGATCTCTAATGACCTAGAACCTATAGCAAATATGCAAGTAGCTGAACCCCTGGGTAATTGTGACCATAATGTTATCTCATTAAATTTTTGGTGCAAGCAGTAAAATTACACCGGGGAAAACTAATTTTACAAAAGCAAGATTTAGTTTCTTAAGGTCAGCACTTCAGAGCATATATTGGGACATTATGATTTCCACAGAACTGAAATGGCTGTCATTTTACATTTTATTAAATCATTACTGTTCTCAATGCATTCCCTTAAGAAGTAAATGTAGAAGTATTAGGGACTAGCCTATGTGACTTAATTCACTATTGGCTGGAAGAAATCTGATATAATTCCAATATTTAAAAAGGGATTATGATCTCATACCGGCAATTATAGGCCAGTAAATTTGACGTCTGTCGTGGGAAAGTTATTTGAAAGCTTTTTAAGGGATCACTTTCAAAATTATGTTTTGGGGAATGGCATTATGAGGAGTAACCAGCAGGGCTTTATGAACGTTAGTTTGATTGCTTTTATGACAAGGTCATTAAAAATTTGGACAGTGGGGTTGCAGTAGATCTATTAGGACTTAGTGCCCTGCTGGATCAGGAGGGTAGTCAGGAAGAGGTTGGTCAGGGGCACCTCTTCTAAATGGCTACCAATATGCAGAGATGCCTCAAGAGTGATCCCTGGATCTGTTCCATGAAATACAGGGAAGATTACTGGGTGGCTGGCCACCATGCTTGACCCACAAGGAAAAACTGGGAAAGTTCCTTGTTTTCAGTAGTCCTGTCAGAGCAAATCTTCACTCTTGCGTGTGGTGAGGTCACTGAGAAGCAGTGTTGATATGCTTGCATTCATCAAGATGAACGAGTCATGTATACGTGGGGATATCCAAATACCCATTTCATAGATCAGATATTAGGCTCATCTCCTCCTCATAGATGTAGCCTCCTCTCTTCAATGCTGCCCCATCTTCCTCTATCTTCTCCTCTCATAGACTCCTCCTCACTAGTTTTGCCTATTTCCCCTCTGTGTGATATTTGTGCTGCTGCTACTGCTGCT
Source organism: Xenopus laevis (assembly GCF_017654675.1). Lineage (NCBI taxonomy): Eukaryota > Metazoa > Chordata > Amphibia > Anura > Pipidae > Xenopus > Xenopus laevis. The sequence continues at coordinate 22,874,300 of NC_054387.1, forward strand.
ATTACTGCTGCATTGCCTACATATTTTTTCTTGCCCTATACTTGCCATCCTTAAAGATGAGGGCTTTTGTGTAGTTACATACCAAACCTCAGCCTGTAAAATTTTGTACTGTACAAATGGAATTGCTGTATTACTCAAAATTAAATTATGTCATTGCCAGCTGAATGGCTCCAAGCAGATGATGCTGAAGCATCACTAGAAATGGATACCACGGGATGTGGCAACACAGACTGGGGAGTAAAGGATAGGTTTTTTTTTCAGCTGTTTGGATTTTTTTTCCATTTAATATTCAGTTGGTACTTGGAGTGGTTTGGATTATTAACACAACCATGACTCTCAATATCAGTCATATAATATTACATTACATAGAATTTCAGATTCAATAAACTTACACATAAATATATGGTTCATTAATTTTAATGGGATAAAGAGCACCCAGATATTATCTGGTGTTTGGAATTATTAGTTGTTTCTGTGTTTAAGCTAGTTTAGTAATACTGTATATAATATGTAGATGGTACTTTGTGGTTAAACAGCAATATGCGGATAACGAATCTTTCCGTAACTTGGATCTTCATACCTTAAGTCTACTAGGAAATCATTTAAACATTAAACAGATCCAATAGGCTGTTTTTGCTTCCAATAAGAATTATTTATATCTTAGTTTGGATCAAGTACAAGTTATTGTTTTATTATTACAGAGGAAAGGGAAATTTATTTAAAAAAAAAAGATTATTTGGATGAAATGAAGTCTATGGGAGATGGCCTTTCTGTAATTTAGAGCTTTCTGGATAACCGGTTTCCGAATCCCATATGTGTAGTTACCTTTACCAATCAACCAAAGGTAATGTAAATAATCACAGACATAAAGAAATTGGAAGATTTTTTTTTCTACTTAAAAAGCAGCTGCAGCATAGTGGATAGGAGGCCTCTAACAATGTAGGGTATTTGTGTAGTACAAGTATGGGATCTGTTATCCAGAATGCTTGGGACCTGAGGTTTTCCGGATATTTCTGTCATTTGGATCTTCATACCTTAGAGGGATACTGTCATGGGAAAAACATTTTTTAAAAAAAACACATAAGTTAATAGAACTGCTCCAGCAGAATTCTACACTGAAATCCATTTCTCAAAAGAGCAAACATTTTTTTTTTTATATTTATTTTTGAAATCTGAGATGCCTCCCAGGTGCCCTTATTCAGGTGACTTCTGCTCTGATAAACTTCAGTCACTCTGCACTCCAAGTTGGAGTCATATCACCCCTCTCCCCCAGCAGCCTATCAATAGAACAATGGGAAGGTAACCACATAGAAGCTCCCTAACACAAGATAACGGCTCCCTAACATAAGATAACAGCTCCCTGGTAGATCGAAGAATGGCAATCAATAGTAAAAATTCCAGGTGCCACTGCGACACATCAAGTTACATTGAGTAGTAGCAACAACAGCCTGCCAGAAAGCAGTTTCATACTAAAGTGCTGGCACTTTCTGAAATCAAATGACCAAGCAAAATTACCTGAGATGGCTGCTTACACACCAATATTACAACTACCGGTAATAAAAAAACACTTGCTGGTTTAGGAATTACATTTTATATTGTACAGTAAACTATTTGCAGTGTGAACAGTGTAATTTAAAAATAAATACTGCATCATAAAAATCATCACAGAATCCCTTTAAGTATACTAGAAAATCATGTAAACATTAAATAAACCCAACAGGCTGGTTTTGTTTCCAATAAGGATTAATTGTATCTTAGTTGGATCAAGTGGTACTGTTTTATTATTACAGAGAAAAATAATCATTAATAATTATTTTTAAAAATATGGATTAATTGGATAAAATGGAGTCTATGGGAGATGGCCATCCTGTAATTTGGAGTTTTCTGGATAAAGGGTTTCCAGATAATGGATCCCATACCTGTAGTAAAAAGAGCAAGAGCTTAGGTAATTTCACCTTCCCATTAACTTCCTTAATGCCGCTTGGAAAAATGTTCAGAATTTTCGTGAAATATATTGCATAATATCAGGTATTATGGTAACAGTGAGTTTTGTGAGGGGAATATGTTTCATTTGATTTAGTTTTTTTCCCAAATCCCACACAATCTGTCAATAGAAATTATTGTTCTAAATCCAAATTGCAATGCCTGTAACAAGTTCACTTTGTCTTGTCCCCCCTTATTAATAATACAGGTATGGGATCCATTATCTGGAAACCAGTTATCAGTAAGATATAATTAATCCTTATTGGAAGCAAAACCAGCCTATTGGGTTTATTTAATTTTTACATGATTTTCTAGTAGACTTAAGCTGGCCATGGACGCAAAGATCCGATCTATTCTTTTGTACTTTATTTGATCGGAATGGTTAGTGGCAGGTCGGGATATGGGGAAGTCTGATCGTACGATGATTTGTACGATCGGATCTTTGCGTCTATGGCCAGCTTTAAGGTATGAAGATCCAAATTACAGAAAGATCTATTATCTGGAAAACCCCAGGTCCCGAGCATTCTGGATAACAGGCCCCATACCTGTAATAATATTAATAACAATAATAATAATAATAATAATAAAATGACCGTTTTACTTTCATTCCTCCCCTTTCACTTCATTTTAACAAGCATACAATTGAAAATAAAGTACAGTACAAAATCATGTTGCTTTCCTACCTTTATAAGAGTGACGAATTCTGTATAGCTAATTATCAATTCCTTCAGATGCATGGTACAGGCTGCAATTGAAAACCCATATATTATGCAGGACAGCACTACATTATGGCTAAGGGCAGCGACACACAGTCAGATTCGGGGGAGATCTCCTCTTCTTCGGGGCAACTAATCTCCCAGAACTGCCTTTCCCTGCCTGCCCACCAGCTAGAATGTAAATCGACAGCGGGGTGGCACTCGGAGTGCTTCATTTTTCGAAGTTTGGAAAATTAAGCGTTTCAAGTGCTAAGTGCAAGTTTGTATTTATTTATCCAGTTTGAAAGGCTTAGGTGGAACTAAATACTGTCCTGCATGCAATGGCAGATTAGGATAACATAAAGACTAGCTAGTCCCACCACATTCTAAGCTTAAACCCCTCAATATTTAACAGCATATATTTAATTGCATTTTGGTAATTTTAGGACTCTGGCAGCAAACAGGTTAATCTGCATTTAGAATTATCCTTAAGTGAAGCATTCATGTGAAGATTAATACCAATGTATTGTGTGTGGCATCAATTAATTGAAGGCTTATTGCATTAGCCACTTGTACAGACTTTAGAATACCATTGCATATTTTATAAAAGTATAAGAACATTAACCCTGTGTGTGCAGCATGACTAACAGAAAAAGAGAATGAAAAGACATTTAAGCAGCAATTAAGAGGATTAAGGTAGAAGCAATTGGAGGCAGTAGCAGAAGCTGAAGTCAAGGACTTTATGAAGAGAAGCAATAGAACCCATTAAGATAAATGTTATAGCAAGCCCTTAAAGGACCAGTAACATCTACTGATAGCATGTGAAGGAGCGTGGGCTGGGAAGAGGAGCAAGGGACACTAAAAAGTAGCAGTAGCGCAGAAGGAGGAGGTAGCGGCACCGGTTCGGCCTCAGCTCCCCCTCGCAGGCTGCACGTTCTCCCGTGTCTGCACAGTGTCTGGAGGGGCGCAGGAGCCCTGGTTAAGTTATTAAAACGCTGAGAATCAGTTGCAGCAGCCATAGCCGCGGGGCACAGCCAGTCAGAGGAGCAACTCAGCCACACTGGGAACAATACAATTGCAATAATCGTGGGCACCTTCAGCAGCTCTATTTAGGTCCGAGGAACTGATCACTGACTCCTTAACTGCAGTCCTGCAAAGCTAATTATCCATTCCCAGTCAGCTTACCAAGGACCTGGAAGATGGATGCCGTGAAGTCCGATACCAGAATCTGCAACGAGGGGTAAGCATTTCACAGAGAGAATCTGCATTGCCTAAATAATATGCAATTCTTTAGCTTTCTGCTTCAGCTGTCACTCAATCTCCTTATGGTCTTTGTTTACTGTTGTACAGCAAGTGTAATCCTCTAGCTGGAGGTAAGTAGGAGGTCCCTGTTAAAATGCACCTGGTCTCGAACCTTGAACACAGTGTTTAACTGCTCTTGCATTATTCTAGTGAGCCACCAGGCTTTTTGAGCTGCACCAATCTATTATCCTAACAGGCATCCAATCTCCTCTCCCTTCTGTACAATCTTCACCTGCCACCTCATTAACATCATGTGTTTGTAATTTATCAATTAGGGGCCTTTATAAGTCTGCATTAGGCAACTTCCCATTGATCATTGAAAGTGATGGGTAAATCTGACCTGTTTCCCTTCGCCAAAAATTTGTGAAATGCTAAAAATTCTTCAACATGCATTGAAGTCTATGGGCGACAAAATTTTTCACAGTGAAACTTGGTGAAAACTTTTGCTCTTCACTAATCATTGAGCCTTCATTGACAGATGTGTGATTATTGTTCCTGTGCCCTTCTGGTTCTGTGTCCTTAATCATGTTCTCCAGTCCCTTTCCTTATCTAGTTACTGTTGATCTCCTGATATTAACCTCGGCCTGCCTATCGGACTCGCCTAGTCTTCAGCCTGACCTTGGCCTGCCTGGAGGGAATTACCCAGGACTGTGGTAATTTGTATGCTGTTTATTGAGAGGGATTTGTGATTTCTGCATTTGACGTGGCTTTACCTGAAATGACTGAGAATACTTCTACTATTTGTTCCTGTAAATAAATCTGTTAATTTGCTGCAAGAAAACCTTATCTGTGATGAATTCTTTCTACCTGTAACAACCCAAGGTACCAGGAGTTGTTGGGAGTTACCCAAGTACCAGTAGTTCGGTGGCACAGTACTAGCAGCCTTGGCCTGGTCACACACTGCAAAAGACTTCTTTTATTGCTTGCTGCCTGCCTCTGACCACTGGCCTGGTATGAGGTCTTAACATGTTCCCCGCCTTTTATCACATAAAATTTATGTATTACCTGGGTTACACAGCACAGACAATCCAACCTGCCATTCATTCTGCTGTGACTGGACCTGACAGTCCCTCTTTCTCTGATGCATGGATAGACATAACGTAAACCATGGAGAGGACCCAAATGCTGACATACAAAACAATTTTTTGCTTTGCACCTACTTCAGGTGCTTTTCAACAGGTGCTGAGTAAATGGCACCTGTTGATTGGATTACTAAATCTGGTGCAAGAGCTGCAACTTTTATTACAAGATGCCATCTGTTCCTTGTTTCCAGAGTTGTTCCCTAGTTTTGAATCTTTGCCTGGTTTCTATAATTAACTAATTAAACATAAATCAACTTATAAACATAAATGGTTTCTCAGTGTTATAACCTTATGTACCTAAAAGAAAGACTATAAGGCATATATGGTAGGTGAATCCTTTGAGCAGGATTCTTGCATGGAGTAATGATCCAGTAAGAAAGTGTCACTGAAAATCAGTCTGAGATGTCAACAATTATATAAACGAAGGCATTATACACAACGGTTAAAGGAGCAGAAACAGAGCAAGAATTATTAAAAACAACATAAGGTTAGACGCTACAGGGAGAGTTTGGAGAAGCAGCCATGGTCACACATGTATATGTATATATCCCCATAAGAGTTCATGGCTGATTGATTAGTTTATTTAAAGCAGAAATGCATATTATTTATTCTGAATATATTGCTTATGGATTATTTGTACAGCAGAAATTCATGTTTATTTCTCCCCTGTGTGTTAAAACAGAAATATTCGGATTTTGCAATGGTTAATGTTTAATCTAACACAGAGATAAACCAAATTTTTTATTGTGAGGGTGTATAAGTTACATTATTCGGTTGTTGTCTTCATACCATCTATGAGTAAGTGCTGTGTAGAAATGCTTTGGTAAAATAATATTGTTTTATGTTTTACTGTGTACCTGTTCTTACTGTTAAATTAATAAAACCCTGAAGACTCACCCAGCTACAGAGTGCACCTCCCAGGGCCAATAAGCTCTTGCTGCTCTCTTGGCCTTTAGTCGCTTTGCTATCCTCGCTACAAATCCAGGCCAAATACACTAGATCCACTGGGGTTGTCTGGTGAGTGATGATTGACATAAGGTTATTTACTTATCGATTGGAGGGAATAACCAATTCATACACCCTTCACTACTTTATTCTGTTTGTAAGATCACTGCACTTTTATCTATTCTGCCAAATATATTATTTACACTGAGCACTTATTTACACTGAGCACTTATGAAAACCCCTCCAAGTTGAGGCTCATCTGACCTGTATTCTATATCATGTTACCGGTATACTGTCTAATGGGAAACTCCCTAATTTTGTAGGTAATTATGAATAATATATGGTGTTTGTTTTACTGGGCTAAAAACCATAATAATCTTTAAAGATGGCCCCTTTATTGGAGCTCCCTATAGATGTTCTCTGGTCCCTGTCTTTGTTTTAAATGAGGGATCGGTGCATGTCCTAATGATCCCTGCCAGAAGCACAGTATGAGGGGGACAGTCAATCACAGCCCTGTAGTCACACAAGCAAAGATTGGCTTCTGTTCCCTATAAAGTCCTGCTAGCTGCTGATTGGTTCCTATTCTACAGTGCACAGGTCTGGACTGGGAGTCAAAAACAGCCCTGCCATTTCAAGTACATAGAGGCCCAAACAGCCCTCAACCAGCTCACTAAATAGTGACGTTCTATAGCATTGTACAGCAGCCACTATGGCATTTGCCAGAACCCAAAGATGCCCAGTCTGGGCCTGACAGTGCAGTGTGCTGAGTGCCATCAGCTCCCCTGCACAGCCAGAGAATAAAGCAAGCACGAAGTGGAACAGATGGGCGGGACTAGTAGGGATTTTGCAGATATTTACAGTGAAGTAACCAGAAACACAACTTTTTTATGTATATTCCTTCTATATCTAAAAGAGTCAAATGCACAGGTACGTTCTTGTTTTTACATAATATGTATCCTTGGAAGCAAATGTACAGGAGGCATAGTAACTATAGAGGCCAAAAGGTCTGAGACATAAAGCAGCAGCACACAAAGCAACCATTTTGTATACTGTGATTTTTTTCCATGTTACAAATGATGGCCGGTTTTCACACAAAAATGTGAACAAGCCCCCTCTTTTTCTTTTATGTAAGAAGAAAGTAAATAAAATGCATGTGCCTATATATCCAAGCAATATCCAATATCAGTGGGTTTGGAGATCACAGGACAAGAGGCATCACAAAATAAAGTTTTTAAAAAAAATAAAATAAACTCAGTAGGACTCATTTACCAATTCCATAGGCAAGAATATTATTATTATTATTATTATTATTATTATAAGAGTAGAATATTATAGTGAGAAGCTAAATGAGCAAATAGGAACAATTAGGGTAACTGCAAAAAATGTTAACTAAAATAAACTAAAGTGCTATAGCATGATGCCCTATTAAAAACCATGGCAAAAGTTAAAAGTTGTAATTCATGACTACTGTACTATCCATTAAGTAGATACAACAGTACAGGGAACAAAAGTACTTTTTTTTTTGGGTACCTACCAAATAGATGACTTTCCATGGCAAACCTTATATCTATATATGTAGACTTATACATGGCACATCATCTATAATTGATTAATTTAAATCCCATTTTGTGGTCAAACATGAAAGGGCCTCTATTTCATGCTGTTTAAAACATTGGAGAAAAATTACACGTGTGGTGTTGCGCATTGCAACCAATCAGCAATTAGATTTCAACAGCAAAAGGAAAAGCAAAGATCTGATTGGGCTGCTTTGGGCAACATCACCAATGATGTTTGCCTCCAATGTTAATGGATATACCCCTAATAAGTCAGAACTTCGTAATGAGGTCAAATGTACAAGAAGATTTGACTACTTTGCAATAGGTCTCAAGCCGAGACTGTAAATAAATTAATTTCAAAACATTAGTAGTTGGCCTGGCCTCTAATCCACAATTTTAGACCCCGTTGTTCATGAGCCTTTCAACTTTGGAAAACTATTTCAAAGTGATGTTAAGGGGATTTTAAAGAAAGGTAGATATCTAGTTGCATGACCAGCAATGGACAGAATCATAAGAAGTGTTCAGAAAATAATGGGATTTTATAGAATTCATGGAAGCCCTTACATAGATGGCAATATTGATTCTTATGCCACTGGAAAGTTAAATACACCAAATTACATTTTTTTTATACTAATAAAGGGCAGACAGTTTGTGAAATCACCTTTTAACCTTTCTAGTTAATTAAGCTGTCCTATGAATATACTTTAAAACTTCTCTGTGATTTAATTAGGCTACAAGTTTAAGCAGCATGAAAATGACCATTAATGATACAGTTCATCCCACCACCTCCTATCAAAGTTACAGTAAAAGCAGTTCAGAAAATAATTTATAATACACTTCTTGATCTCACATTTTCCACCCATCCACATTTTACAACTTCTGTTTACAGACTCTGCTGAAGCATGGTTTTTGACTCTTGCCTGGTTTTTGACTTTGATTCCTGCTGCCTGCCTTGACCCGTTTGCTTGTTTCACTAAGTTTTTGCCTAATCGTAGCCGATACCTCATTTCAGACTTGTTTCTACCAAAATGCACTTATTTCCCGTTGGTTCCGCTCCAGACAGCCTGGGGGCCCCAAAAGCTGAACACCGGAATCCACAGGGCCATCCCTTGTGCGTCTTAGTGTACCAGCTGTCTCCTTAAGGTTCCTGATTGACAAGTATGTTACACTCTCACTTTACCTGACATTTCCCATCTCACCTCTCTCTCAAGTTGTCCTGCTCTTGCTCCCATATATACTACTTTCTCCCTTCACAAATTATCTCCCCCTCTCAAAAACTATGGCAAGAAAGCCAATAAAACTCATGAGGACTCTGACAGAATGTATTCCATAGTCTGTATGTAGAGGCACAAACTAACTGTTGACAGACATTAAACAAATTATCTCAAACACCCTCATTTGGTACCATAGAATCCATCGTTCAACCATTGCCCATATTTGCATGCTATGTAATAGTGTAGGGATCAAATAAATTGGTTTAAAATTAGTTATGTAACTCTGTTTAATTACAATTTTCTTTTGTAGGAAGAAATTGTGTTAAATGTTATCATAAGTACCTGTCCTAATCAGCATGGGTACCTATTATTGGGTATTCAATCCATAAATTATAACACCCTGTATAATGTCCTGCTATATAATTCTCATGTGCAGTGACATTTTCAGGCAGGGCAAAATGAAGGGGCAACCTGAAAGGGTTGAGGTAGTGAATGGTGGGGTGACCAACGGAGAAGGTATGTGGCTGCATACAGTAACTGCTGCAAGCAGCGGGTGGGGGTGGATGCAATGTAACTAACAGGTCCCTGGGACTTGAGTACCTGCATATGGGATCCATGAGTATTGTACCATTGTTTATGGAATTGTACTTATGTGAGCTCAACCATTGACCAGTCCTTTAGCTGTTTAAAAGTAGGCAGGAATCTATGAACACTGATTTGCTATACTGCTACACTGATCTTTAGTGATGGGCGAATTTCCTGCAAAATTCGCGAAACAGTGAAAAATTTGCGAAACAGCGCCGGCGTCTCATTTTTGACTACGGCGTCCGTTTCTGACTCTGGTGCAAATTACAAAAATACGGACGCCGGCGTCCATTTTTTGACACCGGCGAATTTTCGCGGCGCTCTCACGAATCGTGGGAATTCGCCGCAAATTTACGCCTGGTGAATTCGCCCATCACTACTGATTTTTCATAAAGGTTTGATATTCTTAGTATCAAACCAACCATCATGAGGCAGTCTGTGGAACCAGGCAGTGTGGATGGATGCAGTCTCCTAGAACAAATAAATACAGATTAATTTTATTTTTGTTTTTAGCAGCTAATCCAACAGATTTTCCTTTGTTGTGCCATCCTTCATGACTTTGTCTCTTAACACATTACACTGTTTTGCGGTTTCTGTGACTGACCATTAGTAATCTGGGCACCAAATTTTTCAACTGATCTATCTATCTAATGCAGGGGTCTCCAACCTTTTTTTACCTGGGAGCAACATTCACATTTAAAAGGAATTGGGGAGCAATGCAAGCATGAAAAATATTCCTGGGGTGCCAAATAAGGGCTGTGATTGGCCATTTGGTAGACCCTATATAGACTGTCAGCCTACAGCACGCTCATTTTGGCAGTACATCTGTTTTTTATGCAACCAAAACTTGCCTCCAAGTCAGAAATGAAAAAATAAGCATCTGATTTTAGGCCACGGGGAGCAACATTCAAGGGGTCGAAGAGCAACATGTTGCTCACGAACCACTGGTTGGGGACCACTGATCTAATGAGTACCATACAGAAGGTTAATGTTTAAATTAAGGAGTATTGGCCTGGAATAATATTTGTTCTTGCATAACTGTCTGAAGAAGAGATTACAAAGTATAGTGGTAAATGGAACATTTTCTAACTGGAACAGAATGCTACCATTTTGCAGAGTGATTTGACAAAATTATAAAACTGGGTAGCAATCTAGAAAATGAGGTGCAATGTTGATAAGTGGAAAGTTATGCACTTTGGTAGAAATAATATAAATGTGAGTTAACACTAAATGGTAATGTGTTGGAGGTATCTTTAATATCTTTGAGGATATTTGTAGATAACAAAGTGGGGCAATAATTTTAGGGATTAAAACAAAATTTTGTCTCTTTATAGGACTTTAAGACTCACCTTGCGTATTCAGTGATGTTTTTGCTCCAGTCCTTAAGAAGGATATAGCTGGAAAGAGTGCAACAAAACTGGTTTAAGGGATGGAAGATTTAAATTATGAGGGTAGACTGTCAAGGTTAGGGTTGTTTTCTCTGGAAAAAAACATGCTTACGAGGGGACATGATTGCTATTTACAAGTACATTAGAGGACATTATAGACAGATAGTGGTGAATCTTTTTTTCTCATAAACAAGACCAATGCAGCATAATGCATTCCTTTAGATTATAAAAGCAGAACTTTAATTTGAAGCAGTGTAGGTGGTTCTTCACAGTGAGGGCAGTGAGTTTGTGGAATGCCCTGCCGAGTGGTGTTGTGTAGTGAATACGCATATCAAAGTAATACTATAAACTACAATTAGCATGGATATTGGTATATATATATATATACCAATATCCATGCTAATATATATATGTTAGTGTAAAGATAGGTTGGTATGTGTGTGTGTACATGGTTCATTTGGAGGAATAGATTTTGCTGGTCTTTGGTCTTTTTTCAACCTAACTTAACTATGTAACTTTCACATAATCACAAGGCAATATAAATCCACCACTGAAAGTGTCTAGATGAACTTCCATGGATTTGGTATTTAATCTAGCTTATATACACACCAATTCACATTTAACATTGGAAGAAAGGGAAACTCAATCCATAAGAAAATTTATGTTCCAGTAACAGAAGCAGTTTTTGCTCCTGGCTTCTAGCCAGACGGGTAAATCTAAAAGCCTTACTTAGTAGTCTAAGGCAGTTGCCAACAGCTTCTTAACACAATAGGCTAACAGGTGCATTAAAGCAGAAATTTTTACAATTTTTCTGAAACAGTATAGAATAGTTAATCTCCTTATACAAAGTCTAGCTAATGATTTATATTTCTAAGAACTAGAACACATTAAATTATGTTTGTTGGTTTGCTGCCTTCACCTTTGCCTTTTTGGCGCCTTATGACTTTTCTTTTTTTGCTCCAGAAAGTCTTTTCTAAGTATTTGTACAAGTGGTACAAACTTCCTCCTCTACAAACCTTCCTCCTCTTGTTTTGAATATGCATACAATCCACTTCAAATTTCAACTTCATTTTTGTCACAGTTCATGGGTTTTCTTGTTCTCCAAATCATGGCAGTTCAGGTACCTTGTTGCCTAGGGAGCTTCAGTATGGGTCATGTTTAAGATGCCATTATGGAAGCAGTTCAAATGGTTGTTAGACACACTTCATATGCGCCTGCAGTCTGTGCTTTTTATCAACTCAATGCCACTATGACAAGAAGCACTGTATCTGAGAAATAAATACACTGAAATATGCTGACGCTTTTACACTTCTGATATCCCAAGTCTATTATAATGAGCCACAACAAACAGCAGGAGCTGTCACAAGAAGCAGTGTGTGCTTGGTGTTGTAAAGGAGGAGATGGAGGGAGAGGCAAAAGCCATCCCATAAAAACATCAAACAGACAGCATTTTCAGAGCTTAATAGGGGCGTCAATTAGTCCTTTCACTACCTCTCATATTCCGAGCCTTCAGAGACTGAAAAGTGCTTCTTTGTTCCTTAGTTGGAAAGATTTATAGAATGTCATTCGGAAACATCTAGAACTGTCACAGCCACTCTGCCATGTTAACGCTTCTAGTGCTAAGCTTCATTTCACCTCTTTACAGCTCCAGAGTTTTCAGGAAAACAACTTACAACTGTTTGTATTTAAAGAAACTCAACAACATTTATTACTGCTTATTTTTCACAGGGATCCTGTGTTAAGGAGTGGGTGTTAATATCTTCAATACAATGTCCCAAAATAATTTTAAAACTGGTTAACATTTGTTAAATGGTGATGTGGCTCTGACAATCAGGTTTACAACTGACACAATATTAGCATCTCATATGTAACTGGTATGTGCTTTAAAAATGTATTTGCCTCCACAGGACACCATAACATTGCTTTATTAACAGAATACTGAAAAATGCACTACTGCTTGGAATAAAAGGTAATTTTCTATAATTCTATTCAGTGCATGTATGGCAGAAGACAAACACCTAACCCTACAACATTTTAATGGGGTAATTTACATGCACAAGGCAGGCACTATGTCTAATAATCCACAGCAACATTCCAATGTTTGTTTTAAACATTAAAGTAATATAAATAGTCTGCTGGCTGGTTGTGTGGGTTACCTGTTGTTATACCTTAAAAGTTCATTATATTATATTACATTAGTATATTAAAGTATATTATACCTTTATAGTAAATGAGTGCAAGGCAGACTATAAAATCTAGCCACCACTATTAAAGTAATAATGTTAGAAAGACAAGAGCATCATCTTCATGTTATTGTAACTTGCCCACCTGCTGAAGACAAAATGAATGATGGAGCAGTATACCGCTTGGCAGTCTTTACCACCTTCATCATGTCAAAACTGTTAAGAATTGTTTCCTGTTCAGTCAGATTTTTTAAAGAAAAAGGCAATATGGAAACCCGAAAGCGGCTAGCAAGCGTTATGCCAGGGAGTGAATGAGTAATCACTGCCTGACTTTGTCTTTATGCACTTTCTGCTTGTTGTGCACCAGCTGGTTGTAAAGTACTTCTGTTAGATTAAGTGGCACGGGCTGGAAATCCCAGCCCCACAGTGTTACTACAGCTGTATCATGGCAACTGTCTCCATCTGACTCAAGTATGAAAACATGAAGTTATCAAATCAAGCAAGCATGTCCATATCCTGAACATACAGGAACATGATTATAAATGTGACATTGGGATCTAGAAAGAATAACATAGAAATGGGGACTCCTGCCCTTAACGTTAATTGGCAGGGTGAACCTCTTTAAAATGATAGTCCTTCCCAAACTCACATATGCCTTCCACCAATCCCCAATACCGATTTCTCACTCAACCTTTCGTAGACTTAATGGCCACATGTTGTCACTGTTCTGGAATGGCGAGCAACCTCGGATCTCTCTGCAGACGCTACAGTTGCCAACTACGAGAGGGGGACTGGCCGCTCCACATCCTTACATGTATTATCTGGCCTCACAATTAGCAATAGCATGTAGATGGAAATCCCCCACACTGACTAATGCAGCTATTCTGCTTGAGGCACAATCTTTGGGCTCCCTAGAGGAACTTAAAAATCTCCTATATAGGGGCACAACCTACACCCGACTAGCCACCCCATTGATGAAAACAGTTGTTAAAGCATGGCAGGTGGTAATGAAATACTTCCAAAAACCCTCACCGTACTGCTCACAATACATGCCTCTCTGGGGTAATCCGAATCTGAAACAGTTCACTACTATTCCGGATCTTCACTTGTGGGCACGGTATAACGTCAGATATATTTTTGATATAATGCCAGAAGGCACATTTCTCTCATTTCAGGAACTGAAAAATACCTTCTCTTTACCGAATACAATGTTTTTTAGATATATACAACTGCGCCATGCTTCGGAGGCTCAATTTGGAGGCCAAACCGTGGATGTTACACCTGGAGTTGTAGAAAGTTTGGTGCATACAGAAGGACTGGGGAAGGTTTTGTCTCTATTTTATGCCCGACTGATGCTTGCCAGTAGCACAAATTTGCCCAAATTGTTTGATAAATGGCAGCAGGATATTCCACAACTCAATAGTGAGCAATGGGAAGACGTCCTAGAAGCCACTTTGGATAGGGTCATTAGCAGCCGGGATAGATTAACCCAACTTAAATACCTGCATCGTATATATTTTACCCCCCAAAGACTGCACAAAATCAATCCTAACATATGTCAAGAATGTCCTAGGTGCCAGTATTACCCAGCTGATTTTCTACACTTAGTGTGGACTTGCCCAAGGTCACAACGATTTTGGGGAAAAGTGGCAGAATGTATACAAGAAAAAACAGGAATGACTCTCCCACTTGACCCCATGGTAATGCTACTTAACCAGGTGGATGATGTGTCACCCAGGCGTGGTCAGAGGACTTTGGTCACTTTACTATGCATGTATGCAAAAAAAACAATAGCTATACATTGGAAGTCGGACAGGGGCCCAAAACTCTCAACATGGGAGAACTTGATTGAAAAAGCTATCCCCTACTATAAATTAACATACATTAGGAGGGGCTGTCCCCAGAAATTTGACAAAATATGGGCAGTATGGTTGGACCCGGAAATTGCTCAAGACTCCTAAAACACTAGGGGTATTTTATGCTATATTGAATGGTGTACTGGTAATATTGGTTTAGGGTATGCATGTAGAACCTGCAAATAACTGATACTGCAAAAGTTAATTTGTTTATGTTTATTGATGGCATTTCACACTATATTATTCATTGTACAATGCATACTGCTTAGTGATATGTTGTTAAATGTGTACATTTGAAACTAAATAAACACAAATTGTTAAAAAAAAAAAAAAAAGTGACATTGTGTTTCTGTTAAAACAAAGCTTACTATGAATGTGCTGGATAAATATCAACAGTGCACCTTTTCATTTCATTTCTTATTTGCCACCTCACCCCTTTAAAACCGAATAAACAGCCCGCATGGCTAATTAGCAATTCATTTAGATGTATGATGCATGGCTGCACATCACTAATTAGTCATGCAGGCTGTGTATTCCATATGTGTTTAGATTTAAAGGGGTAAGGTGGCAACCCTAGTACCTTTATCTGCTTGCTCTTTTTACATTGGTCTAACAAAGGAATGCTGGCCACAATGCAAGCCTACTAATGCAAATCCCATCATCATGATGTAACTATAATACAGCAGACCCTGTGGGAGGAGCATGGGGTCTGCTAAAGTTAAATCTCCCTGCTCATGGTTCGCCGCCGCCAAGATTGCTGACCGTCCAGGGGCCACTGAAGATTTTTTTACAGGGGGGCACGGTGCGCAGTAGTTACACCACTGTGTATGTATTACACAGTATTGTATTAGGTTTGGGATCTGTTATCCAGAATGCTCAGGACCTGGGGTTTTCTGGATAAGGGATCTTTAATTTGGATTTCAATACCTTAAGTCTACAAAAAAAAATTAACATGAATTAAACCCAATATGATTGTTTTGCTTCCAATAAGGATTAATTATATCTTAGTTGGAATCAAATACATTTTTTATTACAGAGAAAAGGCAAATCATTTTTAAAAATTTGGATTTATATGATTAAAATGGAGTTAGGGAGATGGCCTTTCTGTAATTTGGAGCTTTCTGGATAATGAGTTTCTGGATAATGGATCATATACCTGAACTTCTTTGCATAACAAGTGACTGAGTACCTCAGTTATGCAGACTGATACAATCACAATAATGCAATTTATCAGCAAATAGAAAAGTCGCACAATATTTATTATAGTTTCTTCATTAACTATTTATTTATAAATAAATTATCTTGGCTTTATTATGTGTCATTAACATTAACATCAGTAAATAGTGCAATCCTTGTACAGTGATAAGCATCAGATCACATGTGTGTGTTAGTAAAAAGTGTCTTAGCAGCTCAATTTCAAGCTAATTTATTTGATGTTTTTATCTTGCGAACAAAAGGATTTTGACTCTTTTTATTTGGCAACCAAGCCATTAATTCTCACTATTAATATATGCTAATCACCTGTGTATTAATTCCTGTTGCAGCTGCTGAATCCTGTCTCGCCAACACATCAGAGTTATTTACCCTTGGATTGTTGGGAGAAGGGGTTGTATTGCAACGTCCTACGGCCACTGGTCTGCTGGACTATTCAAAGGTTAATAGGAAGTAACTTACACCTTCTTAAAAAAATACCTGCTGAAAGGAAATGTCTTTCTTATGTTCCACACGCAGATAGATGTAATTTTTATCAGAGTGATAACACTCTGTCTAAATCCTTTCTTTTCATTGAAAATCTGCAGATGCTGCACTCTCTGTAACTTCATATTCGTAATGGAATTATGTTTGGTATCATTAGCTTAGACTGGATATGAAGGAGAAAAAAATGAAATGCCGCACTTTATGGCTGATTAAATCCTTGTAAAGAGGATATCACATTGGTAAGTTATTTAAAATGTGTATTTTTGTGCTGCTTAGTTTTTGGAAGCACAAATTCTATTCAGAGTAGGAGAAAATATGAAGATGCTTGTGCCTGAAGATATACCGGTATGTAGAGTACGTTTATTAGAGAAGTACAATAATATAGGGACCATATCAAGAATATTTCAACCTTGAAACTTAAAAAATAATAAAAAATTCACAGTCTCTAATTTAAATAATAAAGGACAACAAAATTCCCAAAATAAGTTGCATATCTGTTTGGGCGGGGGTAGCCCCAGTTTGCAGACTGTGTAGGTGGTGTAGCTTGTTGGAAAGCAAGTGTGTTATTTGCTTTACAGACTTCTGTCACAGCCTGGAGAACAGTGGCCTTTTGAAGCTAAGTCAAAGTTGACCATGGTAGATGAAGTTCAACATAGTAGCTTCACTTCACTTTTGCTGTTAGTAGTAAAAGAGCACACATGTACAAATCCCAGTAAGTCCACCCTATGTATTCCCAGAGACCAGTTATGGTTGGGACAAGTTGGAGGTATACCAATTGGTAGGAGAAGAACTTGTAAATAGTTATTTTCCTAACATTTGGTATACCTCAATTTCTCTCTCTGCATTAGCAATGAGGCCCCTGCAAGAACGGTAAGCCCTGGGGAGCGAGGGTGACGGCATCTCGGGAGCAGCCTCAGGTGGAAAGGAGAATTGCCCTGCACACATGCACAGAAATTGTAGTTGCCTGGAAGAAAAACACTGTTATATATAGATCTGACATATAGGGGGTTAAGCCATTTCTGGTCAGGCTTTTGGGGCAAAAACTTTTTGTGGAAAAAAACCCTGAATTTTTCAAGATTTATTATATGCTGCAAAAAGCACAAATCTGAAAATCCGCATTCTTAGATCTGTCAAGGTCATGTATTAGTTAATGGGAGATGTCCCTATACCAATTTGAAGATAATGTGGTTTGCGCCGGGTTTAGACAATTATACAAAAAATTGGGGTTTTCGGCCAAATACCAGAAAAACTTAAGTGATTTGGGAGAAAAGTCAGAAAACACCATATGATTTTGTTTTTCACTTGAATTTATTGAAATTTTTACATATCCGATTTATTTGAGTGATTTTATTAATAAATAAGGCAAAATCAGAGATGGGAGTTTGGTCAAGCTTTTTTATTGAAACAATGAGATAAAATCGATTTTTAGTAAATTAACCCCTCACACGTCTTTAATGTTGGTGGTTGGTTTTTATGTACTTTTTTGTGCAGCTAAAATAATGTCACTAAAGCAGGGGTTAGGTGTTAATCTGTATTCCTTGCATTGCACTTGTCTGGATTTATACTTTCATACTTGAGAAGTGCTCAGGGATTGTAGGGCTTAATCTAGACAGTTGAGGGACACAGTCAGTTGCCATGGTTCTATTACAGCAGGGTTTTATAAACGCTTGGTGGATACGGGATGGACTGACAAAGAGTGAAGCAGAGCACACTCCTGGAGATTGGATAACCAGAACTCCTGGTGCTCAGTGCTAGGAGTCCGGCGACCTCCAATATGACATCAAAATGGTAAACACACTGGCACACAAGGAACTTTATGCAGGGTTACCCCTTGCGTTTTGGTCCGCACTTAATAAACGCAAGGGGTAACCCTGCATAAAGTTCCTTGTGTGCCAGTGTGTTTACCATTTTGGATAAGGGATGGGCCAGGCTGCTGTGCTCACTATGATCATACTCTGTGCTTCCTCTGTTCTTTATTACAAGTAAGCTTTGTCTATCAGGGAGTAGGAATTGAAAGGAACAAAAACGAAATGTTAAATTAAAATCAAAATTCCATCGAGATGTTCTTATAATCTCCACAAACATTTTGCAGTATGTATTGGGAAATATTACAGAAATTGCAGAGGATATTGTTATAATGCAGACGTTGGTGTACATCTAGACTTGCTATTTTCATTCTGTGTGAGTGATACCCAAGACCCTTTAGAGATGCCACTAACTGGCCTAGTCCTAAAGGGAAACCATACCTAAAACACATATTGCCCAAATGTAAATGTGCATTAATTTGCATTTCATGAAGTTTAAAATGTAAGATAGTTAATGCCTTTGATGACCAAATCAGACATTGATCCAGAGCTTAATTTTACATCTAAAGGCTATCCTATGCCAACCCCTATATCATTCTATAAAGGTGCTTGAACACAGTGCTTTAATCAACACCTACATGTGTACAGTCATTAAAATAATAGTGGGGTGTAGTCAAGGAACTGGTGTTTATGCCTTAGTGGCAGTGTAAAGAGGTAGTTTCTTTAGTTATTTGGCTTCTGTCCCTCTGGTCACATGCAAAAGTCCTATAAATACTTGTATTTATTGTATCTGTATTGTATTAACCCATATATTAATTTTGTCCATATCCCAAAAATCATTTTACATTTCATGGACCAGTCTGAACATTCAATACCCAAGTATCCCCCTGCTTGATACCAGTCCATGTCAAACCCCACCAACTTTGCTGCATTTAAAATAAAGGAATGAAGATTATCCTGTCTACATCCATCCAAGAGATGGGAATTATGGATTGTTTTATCTAATTGTATTTGTATTGCTAGAATATATATTCATGTGAGCTTTCATTTTAGAGATAGGATAATCACTACCTAGTGTTGCAGATAAAACTGACAAAGCTGTAGGCTTTAGGAGGATTATGGGAGATACTGAGCCTTGCATCAGAGCAGGATGTTAAGTGTTTTGTGCGTGTATTAATTAGTTTGTCCTTGGTATGCTAGCAATTTTCTAGGTCAGATAGGCAATTATGAGACACTCTGTATAACAATATCTTAGCAAGACATGGGGTAATGTATGGTAAGGGGTCAGACCTGTATTCCAGGGAGAATTTGGTTAGTTCCTTGTGATCATGCAGCCATTTAAATTCCAATGGCCAGCTTCCCTCTGCCATGCAGGTCAGTACCAGCCGGTTTCCCTCCAAATGGACTTGGCTCCGGATAGGCTCAGTCTTAAAGTATGGGGGAACATCATCTGTGTGAAAGAACAGCAATAGATGGCAATGAATATAACAATAGAAATCTTAATTTTCTTCTTTAATGGGAAAGGATCTAGAGCAGGTATATCCAACTTGAATCCAAATGCTGTGAAACTATAATTCCCAGAACCCACTAACATTTAAAAAGTTGCTTTAGTTCATCTAAATCCCTTCCAGTAAAGTGATTTTTCTCAAGCCTGTGTTTAGAGTTTGAAGCCCATTTATTAAAGGTCGAATCTTAGTGGTATTGGAGCTATAGTGGTATTGGTTTCAAAATGAAACTATATTTCTCTAAAACCATTAATACCATGAAAATGAAAAAAAAAAAAATCGAATGATGCACTAAAGAATATGAAAACCTCCAAAACCTCTAAAAATCTGAGTTTTTCATACAATTGAACCTCTAAAAATCTGAAAGGCTAAAAAAAAAGTCCAACACATTAAGTGCAGCTCCCATTGACTATATTTCTATAAAACCATTAATACCATGAAAATGAAAAAAAAAAAAATCGAATGATGCACTAAAGAATATGAAAACCTCTAAAACCTCTAAAAATCTGAGTTTTTCATACAATTGAACCTCTAAAAATCGGAAAGGCTAAAAAAAAAGTCCAACACATTAAGTGCAGCTCCCATTGACTTCTGTGGGACCTTTACTGCTTATACTTGGAGAAGTTTTGTTTTTTTTACACTTAGGGGCAGATTTATCAAGGGTCAAATTTCGAGCGTTAAAAAACCTTCAAATTCGACCCTCGAAGTAAAATCCTTCTAATTCAAATATCGAATATCGATTCGAACGATTTTAAGCGATCGATCAAATGATTTTTATTCGATCAAAAAAAACTTAGAAAAGTGCTCTGGAAGGTCAGTAGCTTTAATGTGGTGAAGTATGAAGTTGAAGTTTTTTTTAAAGAGACAGATTATCGAATGGTCGAATGGTCGAATAATCGAACGATTTTTACTTTGAATCGTTCGAATCATTCCATTCAATCGAATTCGATCGAATTTGACCAATTCGATGGTCGAAGTACCCAAAAAAATACTTTGAAATTCGAATATTTTTGCATTCGAACTATTCACTCAAGCTTAGTAAATCTGCCCCTTAATAAACCTCAAATTTATCATTTTAGTCAAAAAAACAAGGTTGGCTAATGACGTCACTTGCACATCTATGGGTTTACTGAACACACACTACACAAGGTAGTTGTAGAGACATGAATTGGGTTACATGAAATGCTAAAATAAAAAGTATAGAAACACTAATGCAACGTTATATTTTATTACAGTAAGATGCCTGTCACTCCCTAAAATAAATTCTGCCCTGAGTTCAAGCTTTTCTGTCCTTACCACAATTCCAGAGCTGATTGTGCCATACAAACTGTTATTTTAACTGAAAGAAAACAGCATTGTTTATAATTATACTGTATAGTTGGGTGGGTTAAAGAAATCAACTTGACTAAAAATTTAAACCATCGTTCCAAATTTGTCGACACAATGGATTATGGATTGTTAGAATTTGTAACATATCTTTACATTGGCAAGATAAATCAAAGCTTGTACCATTACATTGGTCCCGTACTGAACGAATAATTAATTATTTTAGTTATTTTAATATTTGGTTCAAAAATTGGAATTTGGAAATGTTGTTACAAATATCCTGTTCTGTGCATGTAAACAGAGAGCACAGTATTTTGATCAGGACCATCATGTGAATTATTTGATTAGGTATTAACACATAAAGTAACATTTGTTAGTTAATAGAGGTTGGAAGCTCTTATTAAACCTAATTTTTCTATGACCAAAAAGCATTTTTTTTGTTAATATGTGAAGATGCCCAATAGACGTGCCTTGTCAGCTATGCATGTTTTCCCCTTACAGCAAGGCTTTAGTAAAGTTCCATCCACAAAGTAAAGCAACTATGGGGATGTTTATTACTATTAAAAAAAAGTGTTTTAGTGCATCAGATGAAAATAACCCATAAACCTGCCCTCTATTCACTTTAATATTTATCTCTTAAAACTTCAGTTAGCCAAGTACTGGCTGTATGCTTTGATGTCAAATTCATAGGGTAACCAAAAAAATATTTCAGGACATTATACACAGAAGAACACTATATAACCATGACATTATTGGATCATCTCCTTTTCTCTCTTTGCCCCTTCCCCTTTGCACCTACTGCTAATTATACCAGATGGGCAAGGGTGTGGTATCACCATGGGTTGCCCCGTGGCCTTGCTCTGCGTTATGACACAGAAGTAGCCACCAATTAGGAAATATTAACAACTTCATATTTATTAAATCTCGAGTTTACAAACGATTAACAGGTACTTTTCCACAATGGAGATTAACTCATACATCTAGGCCAAAAGGGGCACATCCAGAATGAAATCATGGCAATATTTTATGTATTCCAAAAAAAATCCTTCTATACAACAAACCTAAAGCCCTAAATAAATATTTTAGCACCTTCTAGGCATTGTATATCATATTCTGACAAAATCACTAAGAAGCTTTGATGCCAAATTCTGAAAAGAGAAAGCCTTTTGTAAAGTGCACAGAAACCATCCTAGGCTTCTTTTCTCCATAGATCAGTGCATGAGCCAATTTGATACAGATTTCATAAGAAATCAAACGATATGCTATCTCTTTTATGACTCAAAGATAGGAGCACACAATACAGTACATGAGGAACCATGCGTACAGATACAAAACATAGTGGCATATACCATTTCCTATCTGCTTTTAACCCTGAGACACTGAACCTTATCTTATGTTCAAGATTCATGTTCTATCCCAAGCAGTTTTCCATTCCATTATTGTTTATTTTCCTACACAAAACCTCTAAATATCCGCTCAAAACAATTCTTTACCCATAATCTTTGTCTATTAATCTTGTTTGCTTCAGAGAAACAAAACATACAAGCCTGCAGTCGTGGAAATTACATTTTGCATGAGTCAGAATTGTATACCTTGGTTTATATACCTTGACCAAATGCAGTTTGGCAGTACGTGAAGAATGCAATTATTTTGTGCAATATTTCTCACCTGACCACCTTCTGACCATTTTAAACAAGACGTTTTGGAGCTTTTTTATTTAAGCAATTGTTTGAATGTAGGAAAAAGTGTTGCAAAACATGCCACATAACTAGTTTACCAGTTTGATCAATCTAGATCAGATATGTGCCATATATGTATCAATGGTTTCTATAGTGTAGGCCGTGTAGTGTAGGCCGTGCAGTTTACTAATAATGAAAACTCTATCAAGAACTAAAGATGCACAGTCCAAACAACAGTGTTATTGCAAACAGATAGAGCCCCTTCCACAGAGGAATTAGATTAGTAAAGCATAAAATTATGAAATTGAAGAAAATTGTGAATGTGGAGACAGTCTTTGAAGCTTATCAGCCATCTGAATGGTAACTTTTTAGTAACCAATGTCTACCGAAAGGGATTATGAATCTCATATAAGCATCCCAAGTATTTGTTGTAATAAAAACTAGTACATAGCCACTTTACCTTGTAGGTGTGTCCAAATAATATTTTTTTTTTATTGTGTGCCTTGTGGTGGCATCATTGCATCCTTTTCTTTTGCCCTGCCTCACCCATGATGTCCAGTTTACTTTTTTGTAATATGGAAAGAGCTAATCATTTTAATCCCAAAACTGTTTTTCTTCCTCACTTTTGTATTACAGTTGAAAAAGTCAACGTACACCCAGTATCTCAGTAACAATGTTTTGGACTCACGCTGAACTCATCCCTTATATTGTGTCATCATGAAGGTTTTCATTTATCCAGGTCATGATATACAGTAGCTTGTAATGATAAGAATAAAGCAACTGTACTTCATATCTGAGTAATCATATCTGTTCATGTCTAAATATTGACCATATATCTGACATTTTTCTACTATATCTCTGCATATGCTTCTTTTATCTCATAGCACCTTTCTTAAGGTGGCCATTCATGGGCATATTTTTGAAACATCTGATTTTAGCACAATCTGAAAAAAAATCGTCTACATATGGTTACATTGATGGGGTACATACAATTGTATTGTTTCAACAAAATCATCCTAACAGTCGATTGGACAGGTTTTAACATATTCACCTGCCTATACAAAAAAGATGCAACGTAAGTGTCCTCACATATCATTTACCATGGATGGGTTAACTGTCCGTTCAAATTATTATTTAATCAATAGGATTATTCACAGAGTGGCAACAAAATCTGCCCATTTATAGCCACCTTAACTCCTTATATCGTTGAGGACATTATTTTATCCATTGTGTTAATATCTATAGCTGACTTACTTATAAATCCCCATTACCTTTGGAAAAAGTTGCCAAGCAATGCACTTTTAACAGAACTGGGATTACTATTATAGTTGTATTTTAGAGCAGAGCCATATCACACAATCTTGAGGTTTTATTAGATAAAATAAATCATTTCTTCACCCACACTATTTTTAGCTTAAAAAACAATTCGCCCCCCACCCAACCAGGCACTCTTGAAAAAATTAAAACACAGTGAAATTGAGTCACCATTACAACTAGTATACATTGGTTTTCTGCTTTATTTCAAGAACCAGGAACACAGTGTATTATACCATTATATTATACATTATAACACTGTTGACATCAACAAGGCCTAGCTGATTACCATTAATAAAGACTTTACATCTTAATTAAGCAAATCCACCTTCCTGATTAGTCTTTTAGTCATTATCTCATACTTGTGATGTCACTGAGCTGGAGGATAATGGTTGCATTCACAGGTCCAGGTAACGAAAGGCTACAATAGAAAATATGATAAAAAGACAAAAACAATGCCTGTCCCTAAGGTGCTGTAACTCGGCCACAAAGGACTCACGCAGCATTAAGATCTCTTTAAGATGATGTTTTAAAACCAATAAAACATTATGCTCCATTCAAGAGATATAAACTGTTGAAATATGTATTTACCAGGAGTTAGAAAAGCATGCTTCTTAGAGCCAGAGAGGCTACAAATACAGTCGTATTGCCAGCACAGCTATATTTACACACACACGCAAATATATGAAAAGCAAGTTCCTTTTAACTCCTGTATTGGTCAGCATTTGCATGTTCTACAGTACAACGCTGCAGAATATATTGGAGCATTATAAATACTTGATAATAGTAGGCTTTGAAAATGTATCACATTTTCTTCAATGGTAAATCTGGATATACTGTAGCAGATACTATTGGCCTATGCATCGAGTTTTGCAGACATAAATTCAGTGACAGACGGGCCTGTGGGCATCGTGACTGGTAAACAGTTTCCAAGTGCCCTCCCTAATGTTTTCAGGATTAAGGCTCCTCAAATTATTTTACTGTGATGGTCAGTAGATTATAGTTATGTTTCTGGTTGGCACAAAGAACTCACTAGGACCCATTTAAAGCCATGCTTCAAGGCCATATCTTGTACACTTCTTATGAATCCGTTGTGCTGGCTGATACATTAGATCAGTGCTGTCTAACTTCTGTGGTACAGAGGGCCGGAATTTTTCTGACCTACATTGTGGAGGGCTGATAATGGAAGCAAGTGATGACCACTCCCTGTTTTTAAACCACATCCACTTTAAACCACACCCATGTTACCACAAGACCATGTCCACATCAATGGTGGTAGCACACGAAAAGACCAGATGACTGTTGCTCACTGCAGGGATATCATTTATCACTCATATGTGAAAAAAGTTGTCATATTAAAGGAATTGTTCCATATAAAAAGTGGGTAAATAGATAGGCTGTACAAAATAAAAAATGTTTCTAATATAGATAGTTATCCAAAAATGTAATGTATGAAGGCTGGAGTTACTGGATGTCTAACATAATAGCCAGAACACTACTTCCTGCTTTGCAGCCCTCTTGGTTTCCACTGACTGGTTATCAGGCAGTAACAAATCAGTGACTTGATGGGGGGCACATGGGTAATAACTGTTTGTTTTGAATCTGAGCTGAATGCTAAGGATCAATTTCAAACTCACTGAACAGTTATGTCCCATGTGGCCCCGCTTATAGCCACTGACTAACTCAGAGTTAGAGATCTGAAAAGCAGAAAGTTGGGTTCTGTTCTGTTATTTTACACATCCAGCCACCAGTTGGACAGCCCTGCATTATAGTTTTAAGAAGGTATTGGATGGCCTTTAGGCAAGTGCGGGAATACAGGGTTATGGAAGATACCTCATAGTACATAGTGCAAGATCCAGGGATTGGTCTGATTGTCGTCTTGGAGTCAGGAAGGAATTTCAAAGGGGGAGTTTGCCTTCCTCTGGATCAACTAGCAGTTAGGCATACCTCCCAACATTTTGGAAACAAAAAGTTGCTGTGCGTATTGTGGTGAGATTTTTTGACCACGCCCATTTTTTTGGCCACACCCCTAATTACCATGTTCGTTGTTTTTTCCAGTTATTACAGTTTTGCTAATGAAGGTGAATTGCCCTTTAAGCTGTGAGTCTAGCTTTTCCCAAGGTCCTGTTATCTTATATTGTTACAATTACTTATTTGCTTATTTAGATTGCTTATCTAGATACATTTGAATTGTTACAAAGGTATGTTATCTTCTGTTGTGGCTGTTCTATGCCCTCTGCCAAAAGCCAACTAAGTTAGAAACGTTGTTCCTTTTTCTGGCTGTTCAGTTGACAGCTCAACCTGCAGTCCCGAATTTGTTACTGAAATGTCCTAACTTTCTCTTTGATATCCAGCCAGAAAAAGATACAAAGTTTCTAACTTAATTGGCGTTTGGCAGAGAGCCCAGAATAGACTGTAATAACACATAAAAACCACAGAAATGTGTTCAAACTTTCATAACCTGCCACATTTTGTAAAGTGGACATGGTAATTTGGGGGTGTGGCCACAAAAATGATGATCAGCCAGAGAGGGTTTTTTCTAAGCATTTCATTACAGTACAGAAAGTTACAACTCAAAGCGGAAGTGGTAGCTGTTATTCTATTTCTGAAGGCACATTCAATTGTTATTCCCTTTTAAAAAACATTATGACAGCTGCAAAAAAAAGAAAAGACTGGGGACTGTGCAATGCTGTTACAGCCTATGCCAAAATTGTCTTTCATCTTCAAACAAAGGGTATATTAAAAAAAAATGTTCAGGTATTCCCCTACACCTACAAATAGACATTTACTGAATAATAAACACACTGCTATAATTACAAGACTCTAAAAAAACAGAAAATAACCATTTGTCACCCCAGGTAGACTTTGAGCTTTGGCTTGAGACCTCCCCCCCACCCAACTAGCATTCCAGTGGCCAGCCCTACAGCATGGGAACCCCTGTTCTAGAGTTTTCTGCTGCTGAAGCACATCATTTTAACAACTCTTAAACTCTCAAAGTTCTCTTATAGAAGCACTTGATCTGAAAGTGGAAAGTATTTATCAAAGATAAAGAATAATGCAATTAAATAAGCTGTAGCTATAGGCCCCTGTAGAAACCAACACATAATTATAAAAATGGTGGTGTAGTAATAAACAAAATGCAGATATACATTATATATATATATATATATATATATATATATATATATATATATATATATATATATATATATAAGACATCGTAGATAGAGTCTAAATCAGTGTAGATGGTAGATGGTAGAAAAGCACATCTGCTGTCAATTTCAGTTTTTGTCAAATATTCTTTTCCTTAAGTTTTCTACGATGGCAAGCTATTGGGAACCAACTCAGAATCCTTCTATTGCAGTCACTATTGTGATCTCTACACTCTGCTGAAAATCATCTGAAAAGCTATTTACAAAATATATACAGAGGGCCTTTCCATAACTGGCCTGCCATAGGACATGATTCATACGAAGATGGTATGTATATTTGATGAGCTAAGACTGGCTTCAGAGCACATCTCACTGAACAAACTCCAAATTGTCAACTTAAATGGTTTAAATGTTTGATGTGCGCACTTTACACTCAGGAAAACCAATCACCCACGGCTGATACATCCCGAGCCCCACCAGGAATTATTAATCAAACACAGGATGTTTCACAGGGGCTGGGAAGGAAAGCAGAGCTGTTCATAGGATAATTCAAGCTATCTCAGATGCTGCAGGAACAGAACTGGAAGTTAACCCCATCAAACTGCAGTAAAATAGTCTCTAAGGACAAAGCATAAAATGCATTGGATTTTACTGGGCCCAACAAGTCTGCTCTTTGCTGTAGGCTCAACTCTCTTAATATCATTTTTATTTGTAACACAGGATAACTTCTCTTTCAACATGTTAAAATCCCAATAAATTAAAAGGCTTTACATCTGAGTTAGGTGATGTGTGACATTAGGGCAGGTCTCGCAGAAACTAGGAAAATGCCGCGCAGATTTTAATAAAACAAATCAAAGTGAAACAACCATCTCTCAATTGTCTTACAGAGAGCAGAACTTCTATTAGTATTACATGTCTACTATAGATACCCAGGGTTGCTTTACACACTTTGAAGAAGTATATATATGTAACAGGTGTATGGGTAAGGGGCAGTCCCAATCTTCTTTTTGTTACTCGCTACTGTTGTCAATACCTAGGCAAGGGGTCTAATTCCTAGGCAACTCCAGGTAGGCACTGATATACTTTGACTTTTCAGGTGGCCCCTTGCTTATGAAATGGAGGAAGGTATACCACTCTGGTATGGACACACACCATTCACTCTTTATCATATAACTTTGGGCACCAGTGGTTCTTCAAAACACAAATCAATTTTTTTAACGAACGGTAAACATTCAGGATGCCAATCCCTTTGCAGGGATTCCCTTTGTTCCTCCACCAATTTTCTCACTGGGTAGTATTGCCTGCCTCGTGGTCACCAACTCCCCAACCCTAAGCAAAGCCCACAGAGGTGTGTTACTCCAGGATCTACCGAATATTGAGCCTAACTGCCACAGGGTACGAACCCATCACTAAACTACTCGTGGAAGCCTTAGCTGCTCACTACCTTTACTGGTCCTGTGACCTATAACATTTTCTCTCCTGACACTTACTTCTCCTATACTGAGGTCTAAGTTCCAGCTAGTGAGTTTACTGGAAAGAGGCAGAGCACAAGGGTAGGGATGGGCAAATATATTCTTTTCGCCAAAAATTCGGCACCGGCGAAATGTTGCCAACGCCCATTAAAGTCTATGGGCGTCAAAATTTTTTTGTCGCACAGCAAAATCTTTTTGACGCGTGTCTTTTTTTTTTCCGCACGATGCCATACAAGTCTATGGGTGTAATTTTTGCAGCGAAACAAGGCGAAAAAATTCACCCATCCCTACACATGGGGGCATCCGTTTTTATAACCTCAGGGAGCTACTCCCCCTTCCCTCTGAGAAAAAAGACCCAACCTAGCTGGCCAACTCAATCGCTGGGGCTTAGAAAAACCTTACCCACCTACACAGTCTTTGCTGCTTCTCCTGCATTAATGCATCATACTGTTTCTCTGATTGGCTACTGCAATAGAATATGGTTCCCAAGCCAGGATCCCAAGGGGATCCAATCTCTTTTTCTCAGAAATAGAACTCCAGCTTGGAGAAATATAGCTACAATAAGCACCATCTCTTGTATTATAACTGACTGAGAGACAGAAACTATAGTTAATTATAGTGAATGATACTGTGCTGTATGTTGCATTTGAGACTACAGATGATGATCCTGAACTATAAGGTGGCAAGGTGACAGCATACTATATGCCAGCTGTGGATGTATTTTTATTCTTGTGAGCTATTGTGTCAGTTCATATGTCAGTGCAGGGCTGTGTGCACGTCATTATATGCAGTGTCGGACTGGAGTGCCTGGGGCCCACCAGGAAACCTGATCTCAAGGGCCCACGCCCTTCCCCCTCTGTACAAAATAGCACCCACAATAAATATTTAAAAAAAACTGGAATGGCAGTAGCAATATTAAATTAACACTTTTGCTTATAAATTATGAACTGCCTGGAGCTACTGCCTGGTCAGGAGCAGCTTTATGGTTCCCCTGCATCAATAAGTGCAAAAGGGCTAGTTTTGGGATGGAAGGCAGCTAGGACTGAGCAGCGATCAGAGCAATTATACAGTGCTAAAAAGATTCTGTCATGATTTTTATGGTGTCGTTTTTATTTATAAATTACACTAAATTTACACTGCAAATAATTCACTCTACAATATAAAATGTCATTCCTGAACCAGCAAGTGTATTTTGTTGTAATATTGGTGTGTAGGTGCATCTCAGGTCATTTTGCCTGGTCATGTGCTTTCAGAAAGAGACAGCACTTTAGGATGGAACTGCTTTCTGACAGGCTGTGGTTTCTCCTACTCAATGTAACTGAATGTGTCGCAGTCTTCCTTTAAAAAGTACTGGGGTTGCACGTGCTCGAAGTGCAGGGGTAACCTATTACATCCCCTTTGAAGGTTGCTAAACCAAAGCAGCTGCTAAATTGATGTAGCACAAGCCTAACATTTATTACTCAGGCATGTCCAATTGAGCTTAAAATAATTAAAAATCTCAATAAAAAAAGCCTTTCCCCTTTTGTTGGTACCTAATATGAGACAAATACATGTTTTTTTACAGATATAAGGACAAATATATAATTTACAGATTTGCAATTATAATGTGTCCAGCATTACACTGAATGACAGATAAAAGTCATATGGGATAAAGAGAGATCTAGCCATCAGACTGAGATCCACATGCCCACACACCACTGATGTGCTGAGCGTGTGCTGGGTGAAGGCATTACCTGCAGACGCAGCACACCCAGGCAGGCTAGCCATCATGTTGAAGAGATAGAGGTGACGCATTCCTCACCGTCTCCGGCTCTGCTCCAGTAAATTAAGTTCTTTCGGGCTGGGCAGACGCGGGAGGCGGACCTGCTTCTTGCTGCTCTGCACTAGTTTGCTGCGCCCGCCCGCACTGATCTTCCTGCACTGTAATGTGCGCGGCGATGTGCAGGCCCACATCCAATCCGTGCTCAATTCTCTCAGTGAGAAGGCCTAGCCTAGAGCCCACCAAGGCCAGTCCAACCGTGTCTGCACTAGTTTGCTGCGCCCGTCCACACTAATCTTCCTTCACTGTAATGTGCGCGGTGGTGTGCAGGCCCTCCATCCAATCTGTGCTCAATGCCTAGGGCACACTAAGGCCGGGGCCCACCGGGATTTTACCCGGTGCCCCGGCAGGCCAGTCCGACCCTGATTATATGTATCTGTTTGTGTTGGAAGAAAATGTTTTTCCTGATTCTAATCTATGTTTTCTCATTCATTATCAGGATCCTTGCAATGTGATCCTAGTTCAGTGGTCAACAATGCCTTTAAGGAGAACTAAACCCTAAAACGTATATGGCTAAAAATGCCATATTTTATATACTGCACTTATTGCACCAAAGTTTTCAGCTTCTCAATAGCAGCATAATCCAGGACTTCAAACTTGTCACAGGGTGTCACCATCTTGCAAAGTGCCTGCGACACTCACATGCTCAGTGGGCTCTGAGCAGCTGTTTAGAAGCTAAGCTTAGGGGTTTTTGCAAAATATCAAGCAGAAAATGAGGTTGGAATGTAATATAAGATGATGCTACAAGGCTGATTATTAAATTCTAGTGCTAGTTGCACTAGTTTCTGTGCTGTCATGTAGTAATTATCTATATTAATTACTAATCAGCTTTGTTTAGTAAAATGTATAATCTATATATACACAGCATATTGTGCGTCGGACCCTGTAAGTGACAGCAGCACAGAGCCTGTGCAGTGAATCAGCAGAAAAGAAGACAGGGAACTACTGGGGCACCCTGAAAACAGGGTGCTTTATTATCACATGGGTGACCTGGTGTTGTTTGGTATCCTTTGCTCCTCTATACTGACAGTTCATTCTAATGCCCGCATGTATTTGTGACTTGTTGTGACTATACTATGATACTATATAAAGTCATATGAAAAAGTTTGGGAACCCCTCTTAATTCTTTGGAGTTTTGTTTATCATTGCTGGAGCTTTCAAAGTAGCAACTTCCTTTTAATATATAACATGCCTTATGGAAACAGTAGTATTTCAGCATTGACAAGTTTATTGGATTAACAGAAAATATGCAATATGCATCATAATAAAATTAGACAGGTGCATACATTTGGGCACCACAACAGAGATATTACATCAATACTTAGTTGAGCATCCTTTTGCAAATGTAACAGCCTCTAGACACCTCCTATAGCCTTTAATGAGTGTCTGGTTCTGGATGGCAGTGTTTTTTACCTTTCGTCCATACAAAATCTCTTCAATTTAGTTAAATTTTATGGCTGCCGAGCATGGACAGCCTGCTTCAAATCATCCTGTGATGGCCATTCCAGAATATTGTACTTTTCCCTCTGCATAAATGCCTTTGTAGATTTCAAAGTGTGTTTAGGGTAATTGTCTTGTTGGAATATCCAACCACTGCATAACTTAAATTTTGTAAATGATGCTTGAACATTATCCTGAAGAATTTGTTGAAATTGGGTTGAATTGATCTGACCCTCGAATTTAACAAGGGCCACAGTCCCTGAACTAGCCACACAACCACAAAGCATGATGGAACCTCCACCAAATTTGACAGTAGGTATCAGGTATTTTTCTTGGAATGTGGTGTTCTTCCGCCATGCAAAGCGCTTTATGTGATGACCAAGTAACTAAATTTTTGTCTCATCAGTCCAAAGCACTTTCTTCCAAAATGATTGTGGCTTGTCTAAATGTGCTTTTGCATACAAGTGATTCTGTTTGTGCAGAAAGGGCTTCTTTCTCGTCACCCTGCCATAAAGATGTTCTTTGTGCAAATTGCGCTGAATTGTAGAACGACTTACTGATACACCATCTGCAGCAAGATATTCTTGCACATCTTTAGAGGTGATCTTTGGGTTGTCTGTAACCATTCTGACAATCCTACGCATATGCCACTCCTGTATTTTTCTTGGCCTGCCAGACCTGGGTTTTACAACTGCGCCTTTCCATTTCCTGATTACATTCCTTACAGTTGAAACTGACAGTTTAAACCTCTGAGATAGCTTTTAGTAGCCTCCCCCTAAACCATAATACTGAACAGGAAAGTCAAACAGAAGCACAGCTTGCAATTGGTCACCTTAAATACCTTTTCTCATGATTGGACAAACCTGCCTATGAAGTTCAAGGTTTAACCAGCTAATCCAACCAATTTGGTGCTGTCAGTAATCAGTATTGAGCAGTTACATGCATTCAAATTAGCATGTGAATACTGCTTCACTAAAAATCTTTGTTCAGAAAACACCCCAGCACTTCTGGGAAATGAAAGACATACCACTGTTATCTTGTTTGTTGAAAGTGGAGGAAATTATTATGCAGGCTGAGAGGGGTTCCCAAACTTTTTCATACGACTGTATAGATTCCTAAGGCAAACAAATATTTCTGTACACAGTGATACCCCTGCCTAGCAGTACTGTGGCATTTCATTACATTAGCGCTTTAAAATTGATTTCCAGTCATCGGTGTTGTATTTAATTGGTAGACATGGCAATGTGTTTCCTGCACAACATAAAACATCAAGAAGCAAATGTATATTTTGCTTCAGTGAAAGAGAGCATTTAAGATTAGCAAGAGCTGCACTGTGCTGTCCTTACATGGATGTGAATATTCGTTTTGGGAACCATAAAACAGAATTATGTTAGCAGGTCTCTGTAAGGAAATAAGCAGGCAGCAAAATCCTGATGGGATCCAACTACCATCCATTCAAGTCTACAGGAAGCAATGGACTTTTGTGAGCCAAATAAAATGTCTTAGACTCACCTGCAGAGAAATGCTGCATGGTCAGTAATTCCTTGCTAAGAATA
Organism: Xenopus laevis; assembly: GCF_017654675.1. Lineage (NCBI taxonomy): Eukaryota > Metazoa > Chordata > Amphibia > Anura > Pipidae > Xenopus > Xenopus laevis. The sequence continues at coordinate 22,907,855 of NC_054387.1, forward strand.
GCTTTAGTTACATCACTGCTCCTCCCTGTAGACATAAACTTAATTGCAAATATGTCCTGTTTATAAGATGGAATCCGCTTGCATTTATTTTTTCCTGAATATACAGTAAAATATGCTAGAACAGCTTATTGTGTCTACGAATATTCAGGGCCGGATTTACATAGTGAGCGCCCCTAGGCCTGCTGTTGTTTGTTGCCCCTGTCCCCTTCCCTTTATTCACACAAATTTTTGGAGCAATTGGGATTTGCGCATGGGAAATTTAAAAAACAATTGTATTTCCTGCTCATCCCCAGTGTTTCTGAACCAATGTGGGTGTGGCTGGGTAGCATGCCACCCCCTAAAATCCTGCCACCCTAGGACCTGGCCTTTAAACAAATCCGGGCCTGCAAATATTCCCTCTCTGCATCTTTATTTCCCCACATGAGATTTTCTCCTGAGAATGCAATGACAGCACACATTGTAGTCTAAAATAAAATGCTACTACTGTTTTATGAGAATCCACCTATGTTTGATGTCACTGAAAGATGGTGGTGTCAAACTTGGGGGGTGGCGGGCCTGGGCTTGTAAAAAAAAAAATGGCAGGCCAGAGTCAAATGGGGCTGAGCTGGGAAGTGATTGAAGAGTGATGTCACTGCCTGGAAAAGCACTGGACAATATTAGTTCTGCCACTGGGTTGTGTCACTGACCAGCTTGAAGGCTTTAGGTTTAACCCTGGTCTGGTGGCTTCATCACTAATTTGAACGGCCTTTTTGCTGATTATACCACCAAATTAAAAACTGTTTAGGGTGTAACTTTATCCTCTGGTCAGATGAGCTAATTAGATAATCACTAAGGTTTTAAAAACTAAAACCATTGCATACTCACAGTTAAATGGCTTTATATACCTAGAGGAGACAAAGGCTGGGTCAGGTCATAACTGGGCCCAGGTGAGGAGTAATGGCGCTTGGCAGAGATGTTCCAGGGGCATGACCAAAAGCCCTTCTGGAAGAAACCTGCATCTCTTCATATTTCATACTCTTCATGCATTTTATAGTCACTAAGGGTACTGCTGCCATGATGTGAGTTGAGATACCTGTTGGGATAGAAGAGGGAGGCAACACTATTGGCTTCATCTCCAAAGTGTCACAAGCACAGAAAGGGTTATAAAGTAGAGTTTATTTTGGTATTCAGAAGGATTTAAGGTTCCTTCAAAATCAGAGGTAAAAACTGCATTCTAAACTAATATTGTCTCAATAGGCCTTTTAGAGATTAAATATTTGGAGAATAATGTGTTTCCCAGTGATGTTTTCTCTTTAATGAAGAGCTGGGAAAATGATTACTGTGCATTCTAACGTTACTTTATATTGCCATGGGATTCTCACAAGGTAATATGTGTAATGGAGATGTCAGAACATATATACAATAATGATATTACACAAACCTTCAGCAAACCGGTCGTTTTGAAATTACAGTAAGGAAAAAGAAGAGTAGCAAGAACAGGTAGAAGTAGACAGAAAAATTTGAAGAAATAAATTAATCAATTTTCTTTAGATTAATTGGTCCCACACTGTGTTTCCGGGAATGATTTACACTTGGCTGACAGTTTTACTAATAAGATTGAACTGTTTGGCCTCAAATGTGTTGTATTGCCAATACTTTACTATACATGTTAGCTATAAATTGAACCAATCAAGACAGTACATAATTATTGACAAAGTAATACTTAAAGCTGTAATTCCCAATACACAGTATATATCAAATAATTTGATCCCTCAGATGTACAAATCTGACAATTAACAAGTTTTATTACTGTTATTAGCGTGTATGCTGCTTACACTTTAGCTGACATTGTCATTCCATCTAGTAAGTATTAAGGGGGAGACATTAAGGTTACAATACAATGTTGTGTAAGCAAACAGACTCAACTTCCTGTACTCATTTGGTGTTCCAGAGGGAAAAATACAATCACATTGAGGCCTAGCAAATACATTAAGGGGTAAATTTAGTGGTCTTACAAATGTATGCTCAAATGACAGCCAGTGCTGTAAGAGTGTAAAAAGGTCAAAATTACAACAATCTCAGCTTTACATAAATCCTTTAATAGGTCAAGCGTGACCCTATATAATTCACAAACAGGGAACATTCCTGTTCCACACAGGAGGTATGATATCTCAGGATTTCAGGTTGTATATACACTTTCTAAGCAATATTCCACAATTGTTATATCTCATTTTCCATTTAAACGTAGTTTGTCTCACTGCTGCAACCTTCAAAAGACAATGAAATAAAAATGAAAAGGTATATATTTCTAATACATGTGTGCCTGTGTATATTTGTGTGTGTGAATGCTGTAGGCAGCTATTTCACATAAAAAAAACTAGCCTTTTTCAGCACAGTCATTAGTAGCACAGTCATTTAAATTTTAGTCCAGAAGAAGACAATTAAAATGTCATACATACAGCAACATACAGTAAGCCATCTAAGCCAAAAGGGAAATGTATTTATTCCTGATCAGGGAACTACAACTCTCTCAACATCGATAGCCTTAAGAACCTTCATTTATTAGAAACCCATCTCATAACATGTTAACTTAGTCGACTTAATCAGCTGTTAAAACCACCCTAGGCAAGAAATTTGCACAAGGCAATGACCTATTCCACTGCTTAAATGTAAACCTCATTTCCTCCAGTCACAATAGGTAGTCTTGTGCTAAGATTTCCCTTGAGAACTCATAATACTGACCTTGAATGTAAATCAAACTCTCCATAGGTGTATTATTTTGTATTGACCACAAACCTATTTTACTAAAGCTTTCTCTGAGGATACAGTCTTTGTCTTTTAACCTTCAAGGTCAGTGATTTTTTTGTTTCACATTGGTGCCCAAAACTGCTCATGGAAAGAAATAAACTTACATTTATTTTAGACAGTCTCTTCAGTTATCTATTTTATCAGAATTTTCTTGACATTGGGCTTATCCCTTTATCTTTTTGTTTGTCAGCACACAAAGTCGCACCTCAAATTTACTAAACCTCAAATTTATCTGATTTGGGCGAGATTTATTATATCACGATGCTGCAAAAAGCCATAATTTGAAAATCTACCATCTCAGACCTGTTGAGGTCCTGTATAATTCAATGGAAGAGGCCCCAATCTCAATTTGACGTCATTGTGATTTGCCCTGGGTTTAGCCCGAAAATCTGACTTTTTGGGGGTTTTCAGAAAATAAACTCTAAAAAATCGATTCACGTTTTTGCTCAATCTTATAGAGTTTTTCAGCCATTTAATTAATTAATAAGGTCAAATCGAGCTTGGGAGTTTTGGTGGTGTTTTTTTTTTTAATAATATATGAGAAAAAATTGGATTTTAGTAAATAACCCCCTAAATCTATTTATCATGCTGTTTAACAAGTGCAGTGAAACATTTGCTTTTGTTTTCTAACTGCACTGGCAATGCTTCACTTCATTTTTACACAGCCTGATAAATAGGCCTCCAGTGTACCTGCCATCTTAGATTTATATACATTAATTGCTAATAAGCCAAGGATAATTGAAATTTTCTATGAGCTTCAGAAACCCTACTTGGCACCACTCCAAAGTTTTCATTTGGGTAAAAGGGAGGTTTAGGGGTTTAAGAAAGATTATCAGCTGGCCAAGTCTCTCACCTGGACATCCTAAACCCCTTGGACAACATCATATAATACCTACAGCTCGAAGCCTTGACTGTGCATCTGGGTTTCCCTGAGTTGCACAAGGTAAAGGGTATCAGGTGAAATAAGGAGGAATGCTCTTTACACATTTGCTTGTAGACATAACATTTGCCAGTTGGAATTGTGCATAAAACCAAATTTTTTGCTGCCTGTCTCCCCAGCACAGTATGGAAGGTACATGACAAGACAATGGTCATAATTTATGACTTCTGTAAAAATCTTTTCCATTTTTATTACCAGAATAAATAACTTTAACGGGAACTAGATGGGAGCTCCATCAATGAGGACTATGAAACTATGAAAGTAGTGTTGTATTAATGAAAACCAGTAAGTAATGATCAACCAAACCAATGATGTACTAATGAAACCTATAAATAAGTTGAGATGTTCCAATAAAGCCTGTTGTAGTAATTAAGCATATCAATAAGCTGAATTGTACTAATTATGCTTTTCCCGTAACTGATGAAACCTTTAAGTAAGTGAAACTATAAAAATCAAGCCTATCACTAAACAAATCAGTATCAATCAAGCCTATCAAATAACTGGAGCTGTACAGATGAAAGCTACCAACAAATGGAGATGAAACCATAACTTCTACTAGCAGAGACTATGATAGGTTATAACAATATTCAGCAAATTCATTTCCTGAATGCTCCTAGTATTTTTATTCTATTAAACCCATTTCACCCAAATCTCTACAAAGATTTTCCAGTACCCAGTAATCTTCTTCTTTGCTAATACGTCCTAATTAGGGATGCCACCTTTTCTGGAAAAACTACCGGCCTTTCAATATATTTATCTTTTTTCCATATTAATAACATTGGGTCCACCCATCATTTTTATCGGGCAGGCTGGTAAAATACCGGGCAGGTGGCAACCATAGTCCTAATAAATATTTTGTATTTTTTTACTTGCTGCTCTATTTTTTGGAGGAACTCACATCTATGATTGTGTTACTATGTGCATGCACCCTTGGACTGGGGTGAACTTTTTGCATTTATTTTGGTAGTACTTATACTGGCTTTTGTGCACCATTTCTTGTACTCTAAATCTTATCCCCATCTGAACTGGTATCTCACAACCCTCAGTTCTCCCTTTTTCAGACAGGCAGAAGGTTGGTATTCTGCAAGAGCTGCAATACGATGAATGTAATGCCCGTACTAAACAACACCGCCCCCCACTGACTTTACTATATAACCCTTTAAAGGTGAAGAGTGCAAACTGACAAGCTGATTTGCTCAAACAAAGTGATTGCTGACAGTCAGGTGTCTAATAAAGCAGTCCTGTGCAAGCTCCTGCCCTATCAATCCTTTGTGTCTGGAGGTGGGAAACGCTCAGGAACACTAATGCTAAAGTGTATATTACTTTTGTATAAAATGGACATTGCATCATTGACAGTAATATATATGTTAAACCATTTTGAATGTAAATGAAGCTCAAGAAAATTTGTTTTGTACATAGTTTTTCTCATCAGGCTGAATAAAAACATTCTGCCAATGTCTGTAATCTCCACCCGTGTCCTACACAAAGCAGTAATGATTCCCCACACCAGATAATGAGTTGATTGGGTTCTGAAGCCTTTACTGAGCTGCAACTGTGAAAGTCCATAAATCTGGACAACCACAGGAAAAATTTTAATCATTCTACTTCTATCAAGATGCCACCTTTTGTTGTTTTTACCCTGTGGCATAAAACAATGTCATTTCTGAAACGCACAGAAATATTTCTGTTATAATAAAAAAAAGCAATTTGACAGAAAACACAGATTATGACCATTTTCCTGTCATGTTCCTTCTACACTGTGCTGGGAAGAGGAAGCAACAATGGCAGTTTTAAGCACAATTCCAACTGACAAATGTGATACCTACCAGCAAATGTGTAAACAGCTCCCTCCACCCACAACCTTACTCCTTATTCCCTTGTGCAACTCAGAGAAACCCAGATATACAAAGTCAGGGCTGTAAGCAGTTATACAGGAGCTGTGGGTATTAGAGGAGGAGATGCAAGGGGTTTAGACTCTCCGGGATAGGAGTCCTGACCAGCTGATAATTTTTCTTAAAGGAGAACTAAACTCCCCTAATGTGAAAAGTCTCACCCACTACCCTCTATAGTGTCCTCTCCCTGCTTCCTCCCTGCATGTGTCCCTAACTGTGAATCTCACAATTCCGTGCAGAGTAGCACAGTGGAGATGAAGGGCTCTATCTTCCACATCTTCAGTTTTCTTTGGATCCTCTTCCTTCCATTCGGCCATTTATGGAGTTTCCAGCGCATCCGCAGTTGGCAGGAACACTGAACTGGCTCCAACTGCACATGCGCCAAATATCTCAATGTCAGCGGACCCTTACTGAAGAAAATCAAAGATGGGGAAGATGGCGACCTTGAGCTCTGCTGTGCTACTCTGCACAGATATGTGAGATTTACAATAAGGGATACATTTTCCACTAATGCACTATATAGGTAGGAAGCAGGGAGGAGGCACTATGGAGGATAGATGATGGGGCTTTTCCCATTAGGGGGTTAGTTCTCCATTAACCCCTAAACTTGCCTTTTACTTGCGTTTACTGTAGTGCCAAGCCCATAGGAAATTCCCATCATGAATTGCTACTAATCAACACTGGAAATTTAGGGGAATTATTCTAATAAGAGAAATGGCACCACCACTTTGCAGACCAGCAAGTGCACTGGCAAGGTCCAGGAGATTACCATTTAGATCAATAGAGGGGTAATTATGAGTGTCATTGCACTAAAGTTAGCATTTTTGATGCAGACAGGAGCAATCCTGGAGGGTTATTCACAAAGGTGGGTAAGGCTACAGACACACATGTGGATTTAGCAAACGGTTTCAGCGTGATCCGCACGCTAGCGGATAGGTTTTTTTTAAAAAAAACTGCGGCGTGAATCACGCCGAAACGGCTCGATAAATCGGCATGTGTCTGGGACTTAAAGTAATATTGGAGTAAAATGGAGTGCAATCATTGTGAAAATAACATTAAATCGATAAAATCCTTGCTCCAGTTTCATGAATGCAGTGGTTGATAGGGTAACTGGTGGTTGATAGGGTAACTATAGCAAACTCAAGTCCATTTATTGTATTATTGCATAATTATAGGGTTATAATACACAAGAGTTATAAATATCCTGTAAGTTGTATAGAGAATAATGTACTTCCTATTGTAATATATGAGAATATTATGTCACCTAATAAAAGAAAACATAATTCTTATCAACTTTTCAGTGCTTTTAAAGTTATTTGTAAATACAAATAGTATTTACTTAAAGGGATACTGTCATGGGAAAACATGTTTTTTTTCAAAACGCATCAGTTAATAGTGCTACTCCAGCAGACTTCTGCACTGAAATGCAATTCTCAAAAGAGCTAACAGATTTTTTTATATTCAATTTGGAAAATGGGGCTAGACATATTGTCAGTTTCCCAGCTGCCCCAGTTGCCCCAGTTTCCCATGACAGTATCCCTTTAAGTATTTGCTTAATTTCTGGTTGTTACTTTTTAAGCAATGTTGCAAAATTATGAGTTGCATGTTACATGCTACATTAAAACACTAAGAGGTGCAGTTTTCATAGGGATAGTTATCTATTTATATGATTATCTTAATATCAATATTTATACTCATATATTTATACATTTATTTATGGTACTTACCTATGTGATCATTGATATTTTGTGAATGAAACATTAAACTATATGGGAGTAAAAGTGATTTTATAAAGATTACTACTGAGTGAGGTTTTAGACTATTCTTTGACTGAACTGTATTATATTGTACTTGCTATATTGATTGAATCTTAATGTGATACATTTTGGAACATTATGAGTGGTTAACCTTTACATGATACTATAAGAATAACTTTATAGAAGCCATTATGGTTTAGACAGCTTATAGGGAGTAGTACTAGTACCCCGGCAAAGTATGATCTAAAAGAAGAGTGATATTCGAATTGGAGTGGGACTACCCTGGTTTTAAATTTTGGGATTAATGAGCTATTGGCACAAACACCTATGATTAAGTACCGGAGGGTATGAAACGTGTATGGGGTCAGTATGTACTAATTTTAATCTGATATAACATAAAATTTTATATGATTAATGAATGAAGGGTTTTTTCGGACATATATTTTGTCTAATCGTATTATGGTCCCTTGGGAATTGGGGCAGGTCCCTATCACCCTGCTGCCTTTTTTTGGACAGACAGCATAGACTTCCCCTTTTCTTTAATAATACCACTGTTCCTTTAAGCTCTAATTTCTATATAGAGAAACAGAGTCCAGAGTATGTGAGGCTTTGATAAGTTCCTTGGATATGAACTGAACAAATTTAAAATTATTCATCAAAAAAAAGGAAAAAAGAATGACCCATACAAACTGTATCTTTTTTGGTGAATATGTACATATCTCACTTGACCCTGCAAACCATTATCTGTTTCTCTCACTGATGGAAGGTGCTCCCAATCTCTTGTTATTACAAATTTATGAACCTGCTACTTCATTGTATAATACTTAGTGAGATGTCTATGCATAAAGTAATTAGACTGCGAGCTATGCTTAGGCAGGGAATAATATAAATGATATAATTGTTAAACTTGTACTTTATATAAATAAAGGATAATAATAAAGTAAGGCATTTTGTGTGCTATCTGCCTGTGTATTATAATATTCAGCATTAAATCCCCTCTGTATAAGGAGCTGGTGTGGGAGATGCAACTTTTTGGGACAGAAATTCCCATCTTCTGGAGGTTGATTGTTAGTGAGATGGCTGCTAGGGATCACCCACCCTAGGCATAGAGACCTATAACGTAATCAGGTTTATTAGAATTGTTATTCTATTTTCAGATTAAATTGCTAATAGTTGTAACATAACAGGCAGTCACCAATATAAACTGTGACAAACGTAATTTTGTATTCACACTCTGCATCAAACACTCAAAGCTCTGTTAACAATTAAAGAAAAACTATACCCCCCAAACAATGTAGGTATCTATAAAAAGATATTGCATAAAACAGCTCATATGTAAAATCCTGCTTCATGTAAATAAACCATTTTCATAATAATATACTTTTCTAGTAGTATGTGCCATTGGGTAATCATAAATAGAAAATTGCCATTTTAAAAAATAAGGGCCGCCTCCTGGGATCATAGGATTCACTGTAGTCACAAACATACCAACAAACCATACATGTTAGGTCACATGAGCCAATTAACAGACAGAGTTGTGTCTTTTGCTTCAAGACTTCTTCCTGTTACAGTTAGAGTTGAAGTATTTCTGGTCAGGTGATCTCTGAGGCAGCACAGAGACCATCACAAAATGGTGGCTCAAGGCAAGAGATGTAAAAGGGCAATATTTACTTAAATATATATTCCAGTTTGGTAAGATTATTTAATATGCCACTTAATATGATATGAACTATCTGTTGCTTAAGTGTTCATTTTGGGGGTATAGTTTTCCTTTAAGTTAACTAGGTTATCAAAGCTGTGAATCCCTTCCAAGGCCTGTAATGGCACAAGGCCTCATTGCATTGGCAGGGTGTCTGCTTGATAATGAGCTTTTACACAGCTACTGGTAGCACCTCAGTGGCAGTAGATCATGACACAACAAAGGGTTAAGTTTGATGGCTTTAGACTCCACTAACAACTGTTTTATATGTCATGTCTGCAAGTCTTGTTCTCAGGAATAAGACGATGCAAACATTAAACTCTCTTGTATCAGAGTTAATCCTAACTGTGCTCGCATAGAGAATTTCTAATCCTGTGGCAATGAGAAAGGGGAAATTGGAAAATGAGAAAGAGAATGAACAGAGAAAAAAATCTTTTATTGTACTGGCAAAGAGTCAATTTGTTGAACTAAAGGTTTAGTAAACCGAGCTTATAAATGGGTGGAGGTATGTTGCACAGAATAATAAAAGCAATCCTTCTAAATGTGTGAAAGCGTCCGAAATGTAGACAAAATGTGCCTTAGTTAGTAAAGTGAAAGGGCATAGTTTCCTTCAGAATATTCTTTCTCTGCATAATTCTCTATAGAGAGCTTCTCCTTCTACTTTCTGTCAAACAATATCACAGGACAGCTTGCACACCATATATTGCTCATAGATTAATTTATATATACTGTGACAAGCTGGCTGCCTGTACACATAATTTTTGGGAGAAAATAGCTATGGTAGGCAGTTTAACAGAGGATCAGGAGCATAAAGACAAAGATTTGAATACGAATTTCAAAGTTTTTTCAATTCGAAATTCGACCCTTGATAAATATGCCCCGTAACCATGATTAAATACTTTTCAGCCTTTCTGTAGAAAGTGGGCTTAAACATATGAACTGGACCACTGGAATGTATTGCCTGTTCCTTCCAGTACACTATAGCTTCCAGGGCCAGATCACAATATCCTTTAAACAGAGAAAACATTCCCTATTTAGTAACATCTCGTTGCAACGTTTATCTCCTACTGGGGAGAAATTAAAGGCAAACCCCATCTTTTTACACATTTTTTTGGTCATTCTACTACTATATATATATATATATATATATATATATATATATATATATATATATATATATATATATATATATATATATATATATATATATATATATATATATATATATATATATATATACAATATCAAAACAGGGGGGTTGTGGGAGCACTCTAAAGGCTTTAAAGTATATATATATAAGTAAAATAAATGCTATTGCATATGTACCCAAATAGGGGTTATTTTGTTACAAAGTTATGATCATAAAATTGATAAGCCACCATACCACGTCAAGGTAAACCCCGAATGGTGGACCCTAACTTGTTTTATTTTTTATGTGCATTTTAGCATTACCTGTAATCAATGTCCATTGAACCACTAGTTTTGATATTGTATATTTAGCCAGGAGCTGTGGCATAGCTTCAGTGGTTGTAGCACCCCATACCCCCCCTTTAAACTAGTGGTGATCCTATGCTTTTAAAATTGGGCGTTTGTTTTGGGAATATCTCTCCTTTAAAAGCCTGATTGCTGGCTGGGGAGGATTTAGCCCTCAGTGAAAAAACAGCGTTCAACGGACATTGTTTACAGGTAATGCTAAAATGCACATAAAATATAAAACAAGTTAGGGACCGCCATTCGGGGTTTACCTTGACGTGGTATGGTGGCTTATCAATTTTATGATCATAATTTTGTAACAAAATAACCCCTGTTTTGGGTACATATGCAATAGCATTTATTATACTTATATATATATATATACTTTAAAGCCTTTAGAGTGCTCCCACAACCCCCCTGTTTTGATATTGTATATTTAGCCAGGAGCTGTGGCATAGCTTCAGTGGTTGTAGCACCCCATACCCCCCCCTTTAAACTAGTGGTGATCCTATGCTTTTAAAATTGGGCGTTTGTTTTGGGAATATCTCTCCTTTAAAAGCCTGATTGCTGGCTGGGGAGGATTTAGCCCTCAGTGAAAAAACAGCGTTCAACGGACATTGTTTACAGGTAATGCTAAAATGCACATAAAATATAAAACAAGTTAGGGACCGCCATTCGGGGTTTACCTTGACGTGGTATGGTGGCTTATCAATTTTATGATCATAATTTTGTAACAAAATAATCCCTGTTTTGGGTACATATGCAATAGCATTTATTATACATATATATATATATAATATATATATATATATATATATATATATATATATATATATATATATATATATATATATATATATATATATATATACTTTAAAGCCTTTAGAGTGCTCCCACAACCCCCCTGTTTTGATATTGTATATTTAACCAGGAGCTGTGGCATAGCTTCAGTGGTTGTAGCACCCCATACCCCCCCTTTAAACTAGTGGTGATCCTATGCTTTTAAAATTGGGCGTTTGTTTTGGGAATATCTCTCCTTTAAAAGCCTGATTGCTGGCTGGGGAGGATTTAGCCCTCAGTGAAAAAACAGCGTTCAACGGACATTGTTTACAGGTAATGCTAAAATGCACATAAAATATAAAACAAGTTAGGGACCGCCATTCGGGGTTTACCTTGACGTGGTATGGTGGCTTATCAATTTTATGATCATAATTTTGTAACAAAATAACCCCTGTTTTGGGTACATATGCAATAGCATTTATTATACTTATATATATATATATACTTTAAAGCCTTTAGAGTGCTCCCACAACCCCCCTGTTTTGATATTGTTATATATATATATATATATATATATATATATATATATATATATATATATATATATATATATATATATATATATATATATATATATATATATATATATATATATATATATATATATATATATAAAATCTTAATGAATCAGATGAAAATTGAGCATAGGACTGGCCAGATATGGGATGACTTTGACGTAGTTGGCCATCTTAAATATATTGCAATATATGGACAAACAATCCCTGTTTTGTTTACAGGGTAAGGCATTTTTCAGTAGCAGTATGCACAAAATGTCTTAAATATATTGATAATGGGTTGAGTGCAGAGGACTCTTGTATTTGTCTATATGTATTTTGTGGTCACAGCCTCATTGCACCCCCGCCTAATGGTTTTTAAAAAATAGTCGTGAGCACAACTTTCCCTTTTTTGTTATAGTTTATACAGGAGCAGTGACCAGCTCCATGTTGTAGCTCCCACCCTTCCCAGCTATAGTCAGGTGATCCCACTGGTGTCTAATAAAAGGGCAGCCAAGTTTGGGAGTTTTACTTTAAAAGCAGCTAGTAAGTTGCAGGTAAAACTTAGTTCCTTTGTAAAATGTATAATGAAGCAATAGAATTCTTAATGAATCAGATGAAAATTGAGCATAGGACTGGCCAGATATGGGATGACTTTGACGTAGTTGGCCATCTTAAATATATTGCAATATATGGACAAACAATCCCTGTTTTGTTTAAAGGGTAAGGCATTTTTCAGTAGCAGTATGCACAAAATGTCTCTGTCTTAAATATATTGATAATGGGTTGAGTGCAGAGGACTTTTGTATTTGTCTATAGATATATATATATATATATATAGTCCAGATAAATAGCGATAAGGAAGATAAGCACTCCAATATTACTGGTCAATAATCATTTATTCCACTGTGCATACCATATATACAGCCCAGTTACACTGCGTGGTGCACGTTGTCAAAATACAGAATACATAGAAAAAAAAAGACACAGCACTCACTCTTGTTGATGCGATTAGATGTATTAAAATCAAATTCTTGATCCCAGTAGTACGACACAGACTACTTTTTCAAGCACATGGGTTCAATAGTTACAATGAGATACAAATTGGTACAACCCTTTTAAGGTATCAAACAGGAACTGACTAATTGTATATGACATCACAGCACATTCTAGCACAGTCAATTAACCCTTTATTAGCTACATCTATGCTACTGCTCCCTTAGCCCTAACACAAGAAATAATCCAAAAGTAAAAAAAAGGTGTGGAAAATATTATCTATAAAAATACATACAAATCATAATCCTTATTTAAGCCATTGGGGGCTAATGTGTTTAACTGGAGAAACTGAATGCAGTTCAGATTGATGATTGGGATAGTATATTGTTGGGAACATTGGATGTCTCTTCATTATACACATCCATTCCACATAGGTATGGGATCGAAGCTAGAACCAAACTATTGAGATCAAGTAATCTATATAGAGAAACTGAAGTAAACTTTTTTCTGAAATTTTTAGAGATTATCCTAGTGGAGAAGTATTTCAGGGTCAAGAGTGATTTTCTATTTGCAGTTACGGGGGACTGTGATGGGTTCCAACGTCGCCCCTTCATATGCCAACTCCTTTATGCTCAGGTAGGAGGAGGAACACTTATATCAACATGTATCTTCACTAACCACTGTGTGGTGTGGTGATGCTACATCGATGATGTGTTCATTTTATGGAGGGGTGACGTTGATTCCTTATCGCATTTCCAACAAGACCTAAATGGAATGCACCAAAATATTACCTATACATTACTCATGGATGTTGAGTCTATACAGTTTTTGGACGTAAAGGTTACTAAGAGTTTGAACAGATTCAATACTGAGTTATATTCATAACATGACAGGAATCAGTAAGTTACCATTCCAATCATATTAAAAATACTATTCCGATCAGCCAGTTTTCACGGGTTGAAAGGATAGTGAGTGAACCTGATAGAAGGAATCAACAGTTGGATGAAATGTATAAGAAATTCTGGATACAGGGTTATCCTCCGTATATTCTAGACAAAGGGAAACATAGGGTTAAACACAGGAGAGAGAAATTGGGGGGTGACGGTCCACAAATCCCCTTAGTTACACAGCTTATCGATAACAGTGGTATTGTAGCATCTACACTTCGGAAACACTGGGGCATCTTGAAGTCAGCCTATCCAGAGATTTGGACAACCACTTATGATCTCTTATCGTAAAGGTAGAAGTTTGCGGTATGCTCGGATACTCGGACAAAAGAGGGGTCAGGTGCAAACATATATCGGCCCAAGGCCATGGGGTATGTTCCCTTGTTTGTCTTGTAATCAATGTAGTTGTATCAATAAGTGTGTGGTTTTCCATCATCCATCCATCATCCATCATCTTTCCGTAAGTATCCACTGAAAGGGCATTTTACATGTTTATCTAGATTTGTGATGTACATTCTGGTCTGTCCGTGTGGCCTCATCTATGTGGGTGAGACCACATTGCAGATAAAGATTCGTATATCCGAACATAGGATATAGGATATTGTTACAGACCTAACATCACTGTATAAGCCAATTCATTGTAGTTGCAAGACAATTTAAGACTGCAAATAAATGTATACCTCAAATGTTATTTTAACTGACCTTCAAACTGGGCTTTCAGAAGAAAAATAGGAGGTTAATCTGTACTAACTGGCCTTTAGTCTGCCTCGCCAGTAGTGATGGGCGAATTTATTTGCCAGGCGCAAATTCGCGGCGAATTTGCACATTTCGCTGCCGGAGAATAAATTAGTGAAATTGCAGTGAAAATTCTCTGGCCGGCGTTGAAATTTTTTTGCCGCCAGCGACAGTTAACGGACACCCATTGACTTTAATGGGCGCCGGCATCAACTTTGATGCTGGACCCCATTGTTATGCCAAAAATCAAGTCAAGCTGGGACAAATTCGCCCATCACTACTCGCCAGCAAAGGCTCTGACCCGCCTCGCAATTTGCAAACCAGTGCCCTAGCTGATGGTGTCTTTCCCTCTTACTTACTTATATCACCTTATCTACCCTTCCACCTGAAATAAATAAAATGGTCTTTACATCTCTATCTCACATAAAAAATTACATTATACATACAACAATGTTGTAATCTGTAGTGCTGGCTAAGGACCCAAGTAACTGTAGTTCCTAGTAGATGCTAGGCCACATTTGTCTTCCCTGACTGCAATTTTTTCTGAAAAGCAGTAAAGAGACAAAGAGGAAAAACAAGTTCTTATTTTAAGTCAAACAGTATCGTTGGGTTGCAACACCTTTAGCAGGAAATGGGTTAATTTTGGATCTATTTAATATTTCATGGCGCCATTACTGTGCTCTCAACGGAGATGGCTTTCCTATGTTTTCAGACATGCACACAGCTTTCTAACTCAAATAAAAATTTCACACCTCCTTATGTTTCCCAGGGATGGATGTCACTTAAGTTTGGTAAAGCTTAAGGCTGAATATAGCTGCAGACAAATATATACCTGCAGCATTACTGGAGCATTTCCTTTAGCTTCACCCTGTACAGTCACACATTAATCCATTTTATTCAATCACTTTCATTCTCAGCTGGGAGCCAAAGTGAGTGAACCAATAAGGATGTTTATAAAGAAATTCTAATTATTCTTACAACGTAAATTAGGGTGAAAATGGCAGTGAACTAACTGAATTGATGTCCTAGATATTCTTGGAACTATTTCTGAATAATTGATACACTGTTTTGCTTTATCTTTAACTGTTATTAGCTAAGGGCATTGGCACAAGTGGAGATTAGTCGCCAGCGGAAAAATGTAAAGGTGCATATATTTTCACACTGGCAATTTACATAATCGCCGATGGGAAAACATTTGCAGGAGATTAATGACCCATGGTAAAGCAGATTTACCTAGTGTTGGCCAATCTGTTCGATTTCGCTTCGCCAAACAATTTGCAAAACAGCAAAAATTGCAAAACGCATTTAATTCAATGGGCGTCAAAATCATCTTGACGTGCGTCATTTTTTGCATGAGCAACAATTTTTATACGCGTGACTATTTTATCCAAATGTATTGGCCCATTTAACACAGGTGACTAGTCTCTACAACTGCCATCACACTAAGGGGTGTTCTAACTATAGGTTGAAACTCCAATTTGAACTAAAAATGTCTGACATAAAAAGCTGTATAAAAGACCATTTCAAATTAAACATGAAACCAAATTTTTTTTTTTAAAGGGTCTCCATACTTAGCTGTCAATCATTTATGCCTTAAGCATAGAGGTGGGACAGCAAACTACTTTCATGCACTAGATATAACTGCCCTCCTCACATTCCCCCTCCATCCTCACCATCTAATTGGGTAGTCAGCACATGGTCATGGACATCAGGAGCCTCATTCTACCTCATAACCACAATTGTGGAATGACGCAAAACCTGCCTTAATAACAGTGTTGACAAAATGAAGGCTGTCTGCTTTCTGTGATTGCGATTTCCAAGACTAAAAGAATTATATTTAGTGAAAGTGAAGCTTATTTTGCTTGACTAACATCATAAAATACGATTTGGAATTTTTTTTTATTGTGACGGGTCCGGTTTAAGTTAACGTATAGCATGTTATACTGTAGAATTGCTTATTCTTAACAACTTTTCAATTGGTCTTAATTTATTTATTTGCCATAATTTATTTTAATTATTTGCCTTTTGTCTCTTTACAAACTGGAGGTCACTGACCCTGAAAGCCAAAAAAATGTATGTTCTGTGAGGGTGAAATATCATTATTACTTTTTATTTGTTATATTTGTATTCAGACCAACCCCTATTCATATTCCAATTTCTCTTTCAAACCACTGCATGCTTGCTAGGGTAAATTGAACCATAGAATCCAGACAGCTGATGAAATTCCAAACTGGAAAGCTGTTGAACAAAAATCTAATTAGTTCAAAAACTACAAAAATTAAAAATGAAGGCCAGAAATATCTCAGAATATCACTGTCTACATCATTTGTAGGGGCATATTTTTCAAAGGTCAAATTATAGAGTTTTTTGTACCTTGAAACTCGATTAGTATCTAATTTAAGGAAAAACCTGAACGTCTAAAACAAATATTACAGGCCCAAAAACTCGAACCAAATTTTTTCTACTAAAAAACTTGAATGTCAGGAACGCTAGTAACATCTTCAAATGGGTCATTGGACCTCTGTTATTGACTTCTACATTAACTCGACAGGTTTTAGGTGGCGTACTATCAAATTCGAGTTGTTCCCAGGGTCGAAGTATGATAAATCTCAAATTTGAAGTTGAATTCGAGTTTGGATTATGCCCAACTGGAATTTGTGAGTTTTGACCAGGGCCAGAACTAGGGGTAGGCAGAGTAGGCACGTGCTCTTTCGCCTACCCCATGTCCGGTCCTGTGTCTCCATGGCTGGCGCTGCTAATTTGCGTTTAAATGCGGTTTCGCGCATGCACGCCATTTCGCACTGGTGCGTACTTTCGCGCATTCGTACTGGTGCGTACTTTCACGCATGTGCGCTGGTGCGTACTTTCGCGCATGTGCGATTCAGCACACACTAAGCCGGCGCCGTGGCCGGCCAGGTTGCCTAGGGTGCCTGGGCAGGTTGGCCCGGCTCTGGTTTTGACCAAAAATTCGAATTTGAATTTACCATTCCAACCTTAATAAATCTGCCCCTTAAAGTCAATTTGAAGGTAAACTACTCCTTAAAATTGTCCTTGATTAAATAAAGGCAACAAACATTTACTTCTAGACAGTTTTTCCAGGAACTGGCTGGCCACTTACCTTCTACTAGGAAGGCACTTGATTGGGTTCTACAATTAAGCTTGTTGGTAAGGTATTCAACCTATACTGCAGCTTCCTCTCTGCAAATTAAAGGACCAGTAACATCAAAAAAATGTTTCAAAAAATGTATTAGTATACATTGAAAAATAAAGACCAACACAAATTAAACTTTTAAATTGCAAAGCCTTTACTAAAAAATAACTTACTGAAACTTCCGTTCTTCTTGAGAAATGGCGACAGGGCGACCATCCATTCTGCAGCAGTTGATTTCTCCTCCCTGGCTATCTCTCCTGGCCGCTCTGCTCTGCCGGCAAGATGGGGCAGCACTTCTAAGTGATCCAAATGTCATATCCTCCAGCCCACGTCGACATTGCCTGCAAGTTGCTCCCCACTTCCCAGAATTGCTCCCCCGTCTCACCCTGACATGTTTTTTTCTTCCCGCACCCCCAGCCCCCGCACTGCGCTGCCCCGTCTCCCTCCTCCTGTGCTGCCTGATTTTTATGAGGAGATCGAAGTGAGCTGCTGTACCCCAGACTGTAAGTCTGTTCTGAAGATTGTCATTGCACACACAGAGCCAGACAATTTTTTTTTAAAAAAATGTTGATGTTACTGGTCCTTTAATACTGCAGGTAGTGCTGACTGTCCTGGTCCACATCCAGAAACACCTACTCATTCAGCAAACAAAAGGTCAGTCCCCCCCCCACATTCCCCCTCCTCTTGCAGATATTGTCAACTGAACTGCAATTGAGGGCACATAACATTTCTGCTTATGAGAAAAAAGGCATCTCCAACCAGTCAAAACATGATAATGTGACTTTCACTAACAATTTTGTTTCCTGAGAGTTATGTGACAATGTATTACCGAATGAATAAATAATACAAGACACAGTAATGTCAGGTTATGAATAAGAGAGGTGATACAAGGAAGGAAACCAGAAAAATAATAGATCTGCACTGGGTACAGGCCGCATCCACTTGCTGACGGGAAGATGACAAACAGAACTGAAGACACAAAGGGCGGTATGATACACATATTGCTTCTTTCATGTAAAACACGTTATTTGCTGTGTGCATCATTCACAGTCTGTATATGTGGGTCCAAGCCTCTCCATTCAGTTTAATTCACATCAGTCCTTACTCATTTCTTTTACATACCAGACCCACACATGGTAACTCACCTTTATCGGTTCCTTTCTTTTCAATTAGTGCATTGATACAGCCTAATTTTGCTCATCCCTAATGGTAAGAACATTAGGATGATAGAGACTTATTTTTCTGTGTTTTGCTGTGACAAAACATCCATAGACTCTAATGTTTAGTAAAAAAAATGATTGCATGATTTGAAAAATGTTGCTATGCTTTTCCCATCAACCTACCAGTATTTCAATTAGAGTTTGTCATTCAAAGTGGAAACCATGGTATAGTAATACCAGGTTATAGTTTGCCTATTAGGCATTACATGCTATTATACTAATATACTTCTGAATGTGCCTCCAAACTCACATACTGAACATATCAAGGTGATCATAGGAGCTACTATATGTCTTTTTTGAGCCTATGATCAAATGTCAGTGATCACATAGTAGAGTGTATGTGTGTTAGCTATAACCATGTTGTTTTTTTCAGTGTGTGTGCTTGTTGAAAATCATTTGAAATTCCAGTTATATTGTTGTGACAGGAGAACCATTTCCTGTCACTGACCCCATTGCTCTTCTTTAATTCAAGGCCACTCACCCTCCCTCTTAGATCTTTGGATAATCTTTTAGGAGTCACACAGGTCAGCAGGAAGACATTAGAGCCATATCTCACCAAATATGTGCAGAGCAGTAGGAATATGACTGGACTGAACAGGGTGCATATGATGGCAGTGTGTATAGTGAAACCTCAATTTTAAGTACCCTGCTTTTCCCACATTTTACATTTTTTATTTGTGGTCCCACCAATTTATAATACATTTCAATGGATTCATTTCCCTGATTTTAACTAAGGTTTTCCCGGATTTTACATCAACATTTTGTCCTGGTATTCCCAAAAACATTTTTGGCTAACTAACTACATTAGAAACATTTTTTATTTTGCACAACCTATTTATCCAGTTTTTATTTCACACTGAACTGTTCCTTTAAGGGCACACAGAGCTTAAATCTATGAGAAGAGGTGCCAGTCTTTGGGAAGACTGAGCCACATCATTTGAGCAGGTGAAGTCTCAGAAAAGAAACAATGTAGCAAGTTTCAGGCCGTGCATCCCCTGCCCAGGCATTTCAAGTACACCGATGTTTAATCCACCCACAAACCCAATAAATAGTGAGGGTTAGCCAAAATGTGTCAAACCTTGACTTGACTGTAGACTTTTGATAAGACACCCACACAACAGATCAAAAAACCAATTCCTTCATCCCCTGCTTTGTGCTTTGGAAATGACATTCCGCCTAGCATCTTCTTG
Organism: Xenopus laevis; assembly: GCF_017654675.1. Lineage (NCBI taxonomy): Eukaryota > Metazoa > Chordata > Amphibia > Anura > Pipidae > Xenopus > Xenopus laevis. The sequence continues at coordinate 22,927,976 of NC_054387.1, forward strand.
ATGGGTGATGTTTTTGATGAAGAGAGGACAAGTGAGAAAAGGAGAGTAGGGATGGGCGAATTTTTTCGCCTAGTTTCGCCAAAAAAATGCAGCCCATAGACTTGTATGGCGGGGTGCGCCAAAAAAAAAAGACGCGCGGCAAAATTTTGTTGACGCCCATAGACTTTAATGGCCGTCTGCGACATTTCGCCGGTGGTGAATTTTTGGCAAAACGAAACGGGTCAAATTCGCCCATCCCTAAAGGAGAGAGATAAAAATAAAGAAGTGTCTGCAGGCCCAACGCTTTGGAAATAAATGGTTCCTTTTCTCTTGGAAAGCGGGATTAAAATGGTCATCGATGCAGACTTCCAATCAATCACACAGTGTTCTGGTTAAGTCTTAACCTGACAAGCTGTCAGTCATCTCTGATATAAACTGCATCCATACTATAATAACTACTCCACCTCCTTAACAAATTCACTGCCTAACTGTTTGTGAATTCCTGGAGTAAACCCAGCAACAATATGTTTAGATCTTAAAGCAGGCATAGAAAATGTAGGCCCCTAGACACCAACTGAGCTCACAGCAACAGTGGTGTGGAGTGAGGCTTACCTGCTTTCACTTGGCCATCATAGTGCAGCTGCACCTGGTTGCTGGCAAAGCAAGGGGCTGGCCCATTCACCCCTGTGGAGTGTATTGTGTTGGCATGCATTCCCATGTTGCTGTTATGCTGTGGGCCAAAGAGAATTAATATGCCATAGAATGACTGGGTGCATTGACTCTGCCTGGTCTGTTTTATGTCAGTGTTTATGGCAGTTGTCAGTTACTTATGTGGTTGCAAAAATAGAACGCTATTAGTACCCCTAGGTCAGTTAAATGCCCTGGAAGCTAAACCTGTCTTAAATATTTCCTAAGTGCCTGAATTAAAACCATGCTCTAAATTAATAACCATGAATAATACTGGGGAGGGTATGGAATGCCTCTGGCTAGAGATTTCCACTGGTCAGAGGTTTATAAAGAAAATCATCATTGGTGTATGCTACAAACCATCTCATATAAGTGACAAATAAAAGTGGCTTCACAACTAGATCAAGTTATAATTATGGTTGACTTCAATTATCTAGACATTGATTGGGGTAATGGGGTTGCCAAGTAAGGAAAATCTAGTAGGTTTGTAAATATGCTGAATGACAACTTTTTATTTCAGCTTGTTCATGAACCTACTATGAATGACTCTCTTTTAGACTTTGTAATAATTAATAATACCAAACTCAAACTCATCTCTAGCATTTGATTGGGTTAGAATTTAGGGAATAGTGATCATAACTAAGGCAACTCTATAAGGAATTAACTGAAACACAACATCTTTTGATGTGCAAACCTTGCCAGTATAAGGGCATCTATGCAACAAATTAACTGGAAAAGGTTTTTCACAGAATAAGCACAGAATAAAATTGGATGTTTTTAAAATAAATATACATTTAAGTATAATCCCCTTGTAAGCAAGGAACATTGTCTCAAGACAAAACCTTTGTGGTTCAATAGAAATGTTAGTGTTCAGGTGGGTGTGAAAATGATGTGCTTTTAAGGCATTCAGTTAGCTGGGACAGCCAAAACTTTATCAGGTACAGGGAGCCTAATAAAGCATGCAAAAAATCTAAATTTTACTATTTCATTTAAATATGAAATAGTAAAAACATTTAGCAGGAAGGGGTGGGACCCTTTTTTTTATTTTTTGACATATTTGCCTTTTTCTTTTCACTTCATCCAGCTTACAAATGGGGGTCACTGGACCCATCTAAAAACAAATGCTACAAATATATTGTGATTGCTTCTTTTTATTATCTACTCAAGCCCTCTCCTAATCATATCCCAGTCTCTTATTTAAATCAATGCATGGTTGCTAGGGTAATTTGGACCCTAACAACAAGATTGCTGAAATTGCAAACTAGAGAGCTGCTGAATAAAAAGTCAAATAAAAACAACAATAATATCTCAGAATATCACTCTGAACAGTCAGTCCCTTTAACAATTATTAAAACACCACAGTTCTGCATTATGAATTCACTTTTCTTTCTGAAACTAATAAAAATACATGCTAGGATTTATTTCTCCTTTATATAATCTAATATGCAAATTAGGATTTGGATTTGGTTCGGATTCAGCCAAATCTTTTCGTAAGGGTTCGGCCCAATCCAAAATAGTGGATTCGATGCATCCCTACCAATAACCAGTCAGCATTTGAAGCTGCAGGCTGGAAAGAACAGGAAAGTAAATCATGTACTAAATCATACTATCCTTCAGTTTTGCTGGCAATTTCGCCTGAAATGGTCTTTTTAGTTGATGGACACATCATACATTTAATCGATCGCTTTGAGATAATCGTCTTTTAAAGATCTTTACATCTCTGGCCAGCTTTAGCCAAGAACTTTCTCTTCACAGTTAATCTTTAACCTGTTGATTTTCAGATTTGTTTGCTTTGCAGCAACCCTCTCTTCTCCCCCTGCCTCCCAATGATAGCTGTCTGAATAATCTTTCAGCCGACAACGATACTCCAATTTTCTTTCCAAGATCTCTCTCCCAGCCTCGCAATTACCCGACAATTGCTACCCTGCCATTTTACACAGGCAGCAGTAATGGAGGCCTGAATTGTTTTTGATTAACTGTACTTTTACGCTGTAGTGAGTGAATAGAGAAGCTATCTCGTTAGGTCAAAATAACAGTTTTCTTAGGAGTGGTCCTAATTGCTTCTACATAGTAAAGGAAAGTGTGTGAGAAGGGGATTATACACTGTACAAAAAAATCTAGCAGCTGAAATGGAATATATTTCCCTATACTGATAAGTGAAATGTCTGTGATATTGTCATATCACAAATGATGGGCCCCTTTACACAATAGCAGGAGGTCTACCTAGAAGTCAGTTTCTCTAAAATGAAAACCTCTCCTATTAAATGAGTGTTTAAGTAGTACGTAAATATTTTGTGTTTTATGCTAATGTAGGTGAATTGTCCTTCAGATAAATTGCCCTGCAAGTCACAGTTCTCCCAAGAGACCTGCTTATCTTAAATAGTTACAAATGTATTTAAGTGCAGGTGCTGAGTATTCTGGGCTCTGCAAAAAGCCTCTTTTTTAATTATGTTTCAGAAACTTTGTATCTTTTTCTGGCTTCAATGCTGGAGATTAAAAAGAAACTTGGGATATTTCAGTAACAAACCGGGACTGCGGGCTGAGCTGTCAAAATTAGGATTGTCCTGCAGAAAATTGGGATGTATGTTATTATTGTAAGAAAACAAAATACATATTTCTTCAATATAGTGTCCTGGCTACAATTGATTCTAGCACCCCAGTGCAGCAAGGCAGCAGAGTTATCCGTTGTGTCAGCGTGTTGCCTAGTTATCAACAAAAAGGGGGAAATGTGTTTTTCCTCTTTTACTGCTATAAAATATAAAGTGGTGCTTGAGAGTTTTATAGTAAAAGTAAACTCCATCATCAGGGGCAGATGTATTAAGGGTCGAATATCGAGGGTTAATTAACCCTCGATATTCGACTGGCGAATTAAAATCGAACGATCGAAGGAATAATCGATCGAATTCGATTTTAATCCATCGATCGAAGGATTATCCTTCGATCAGAAAAAACTTGGAAAGCCTATGGGGACCTTTTTTGATTTTTAGTTCGAATCGTTCGATTTGAAGTCGAAGGTCGTAGACGAAGGTCGAAGTAGCCAATTCGATGGTCGAAGTAGCCAAAAAAAACATTCGAAAATCGAACTATTTGTACTCTATTCCTTCACTCGAACTTAGTGAATGGGCCCCTCAGTGTTTTAACCACCATCAGTCTGCAAATGCAAATAATTTAATATTTGATATAGTTTTGTGAACGCAAAATGAGAAGGTGTATGTAATAATACAACTCATAAAATATGTACTCTAAAAAATAAAATAAAATTGCCATTTAGTAACTAGCTAATGAAGACTATTACATTTCAAAATGCAAATTTTCTTATGTATGCAAATTTTTTATATTTCCCCAAAAGACTCTGAGATAATATAAAGTCTGTTTATAACTCTTTGCTAAGTGACAATGACTATGATTATAAATTTCCCTTCATAAGTTCAGTTATTCAGTGACACCAGTGAGGGTAAGGGCATACCCTGGTATTTCGGGAGATTAGTCACCCAGTGACAAATCAATTCTTCTTTGGGTGACTTATCTCCCCGAACTGCATTCCCGCTGGCTAGAATGTAAATCACCAGCGGGATGGCACTCGGATGGCTCAGTTTTCCTCACGAGGACACTTCTGGCGAAAGCCAAAGTGATCCGACTGCCATCACGCCGGCGATTTACATTCTAGTTTAGGGAGATTAGTTGAATGAAGAAGAAGTGAATCTCCCGAAATAGCAGCGTGTGCCCTGGCCCTGAATGATGTTCCGCTCTGGAAGTAGAAGAGTTAAATACCCATCAAATATGTGACAGCTATACGTTTTTGCAGAGATTAAGAACCTCTGCCTTATACAGAACACTAGATAGATGTCTTTCATTAAAAGGAAGGGATACATGTAATCTCTTTAATTTTAGAGGAGAAATCAGATAGAGATATACTGAATCCACCTTAAAGGGGAAGGAAACCTAGTTGGCGCAAAAACCCTCCCCCCCTCCCGTGTGTTGCCCACCCTCCCCCCTGGCCTACCCGTCCCGCTGGGCAAATGCCCCTAACTTGTTACTTACCCTTCTGCGCAGGTCCAGTCCAGGGAGTTCACAGACGACATCTTCTTCAACGCGATCTTCTTCCTGCTTTGAGTAGCGTTTTGGCGCATGCGCAGTAGGAGCATTTCTCCGGTACGCATCTACTGCGTACTACGAAGTACTTGCGCAGTAGATCGTACTGGCGAAATGCTCCTACTGCGCATGTGCCGTTCAAAGCAGGAAGATGTCAAAGTTCACAGATGACATCTTCTTCCACGTGATCTTCTTCCTGCTTTGAACGGCACATGCGCAGTAGGAGCATTTCGCCTGTACGATCTACTGCGCAAGTACTTCGTAGTACGCAGTAGATGCGTACCGGAGAAATGCTCCTACTGCGCATGCGCCAAAATGCTACTCAAAGCAGGAAGAAGATCGCGTTGAAGAAGATGTCGTCTGTGAACTCCCTGGACTGGACCTGCGCAGACGGGTAAGTAACAAGTTAGGGGCATTTGCCCAGCGGGACGGGTAGGTCAGGGGGGAGGAGGGAGGGTGGGCAACACACGGGAGGGGGGGAGGGTTTTTGCGCCAACTAGGTTTCCTTCCCCTTTAATTGGATAAAGCTCTCACTGCTGCTTCTCTATTTATTTACAAAACAGCCATTAAAAAAGTCAGTGACATAAATAGATTTATGTCTATTACCTGCCTAGCTATGACAGATGGGTAGTCTGCATATCAAGGAGACCAGATTTACCCTTTAATACAGGACATCTCTAGGCATCTGACATCTGGACTAAAGTGGTGGTCTGATCACTCTATTGTAATAGAAATAAATCTTCATGGTCCACTGGACAATTCCAATATACAATAAGGTAACATAGAAAACAAACAGAATAAGTTTTCCACTGAAATCTCAGTTTGAAAACCAGTTAATACAGAGACCTTTTTGAACTAATATAAGCTGGGCATCAATAGAACTGCTCTCATAGGGTTAGGCCCAAAGCCGCAATTGCATAAAAGAAAGAGAAAAATAAAAACATTTATATGTATCTCCATGTAAGACACATGCTTTGTTTAAAAGTAAGTACTTGGGTAAATTAAGCTGGTGTATATAACAAGGGCAGAAGATCCAGTGGATGTTGAGGTACCACTGGTCCCACTTGATGGGAACACAAAGGAAATGACTATTAGCAACAAATTAAGCGTGGGAATCCTTGGGGGCTGAAAAGCAACAATTAAAACCTTTGAATCATGTAGTAAATGTAATACACTCTTCTCATTTTATACTACCTTGTTAAAAACAGCTTGCCCTACTATACATGAAACACTACATTAGGATTCCTCCTCTAATATTGCTTGCATGGTCTATGGGGAAATTGCAAGAGGCAATAATACTAAACAGTTAAAAAAAGCCTAAAAAAGGAACAACACACAATAAACTATAATTTGCTTATTCAGATTTGAGCATTTGATACCAAAAAGTTGTCCTCTTCAGCTTAATGGCCATAAGATATTACGATTTTGAGATTTATATATACAATTTCGCCAAATGCAAATCTGCTGGAATTCAGTGAAAATCCAAATGAAATCTTGCAGCCTGCACATTGGTTAGCCCCTGCTTGGCATGATGCCAAATTGCCTTGTGCAATCGTCACAGCAAATTGATTTTAGGCCAAACTACATAAGGATTCATCTTGATTCATTTCATAGTGCATGATTAAATGCAAATCCAGATTAAAGGGGGAAAAGTATGTCTCCATACGTTCAGTTGGACATTGATGGCAGTATAATGAAGAAACAGCGTTCTTACATATCCATATAAATGTCATTCAAACAATCATGTAATCACTTGATAAGTACAAAGTATCACTTAGCCACACACAAAAATGTACCTTAGTAATTTAGAGACTATGTAGAATTGTTACATTTCCCTTCCAGGAATTAGAAATGCTAACATCTCAGCATGTTGACTCATAAGTAGTTCAGCTCCAACAGTAGCTCATAAGACTTTTCCTTGGTTGCCGTAATTATGTCTGGCATCACAGGAGCCTTCTGCACACACAATGCACTTGAATAAGCCGGTAACTCTATGGGATCAGCATGAGCACCATATCTGTGTCAGACAACAGACGCTGCTTCTGCAATCTGAGGTCAACTTCTAGCCATTATGATAACTATAACACCTTCATCCAGCACATGTTTAGATGTGCACATGTACAATGGCCTTATGCTCAATTTCTGTGCTCCCACAGAGAACAAAACTCTATAATAATGCAGAACTGCTCTGTTCTTGAGCTAAAAACATTCCAAACCCTGCCCTCTCCCCTCTAAGTTGCCATGACATGTTATGATATGTTGTTCTGGCATACTGGTTGTAGTGTGCGTGTCAAGATTTTACAAATAAAGTGTATGTGTGGGGGAATTACCAAGAGCCCAGAATGATGCCCCAATATGTTTTTGAAAGGTAAAAATATTTTGCTGTGGAGCTTACACCAATAAGCCTGTGTGTTATATTTAACCCTGGCTTCATATAAATTCCACTGGTGTATTCCCTGTATAAACTGGCAATCAAACTGCCAGCTAGTTAAACAACCCTAATCACTAATTGGTTGCTAGTTGAAACTGTCCAGGAGCAAACTTGTACAGTGTTAATAAATGAGCGGAACAGTGTTACACAAAACAAACACTTTGTGGTGCAAAGTGTACCACCCCAGATTGCATGAACATCACATACCCTGAAAATGCATACTACATGTGCACTATGCCCAAGACTTAGACAATGAGAGTCACAGCTGACCAATAAAACAATATATAATTGTTTTAAACTGGGACATAGAGTGGGTGGCAAATCAGCACTATGCCTTAAGATTAATTAAAATAATCAATATTTATTCAGGGCTTTAGATGCGCTTAAAAAAAACTTTACTTCCTGCTGCTCATGCAAAGTGACAATGAATGATTAGACTTTTTTTTTTTAATTGCACTTAGAATAGACAAGAGGTAATCACATCAGGAGCCACTCTGTCTCCATTGACAAGGTGACTTTAGAGGCATCATAATGACATGTACAAGAGCTGCCAAAACAGGCTGACCCACTGAAAGTGATTTCAGAGAGTGGCACATCAGATGCAGGGTTACAACAGCATCTTGGAGATGCAACAGAGAAACAACAATAAACTAGGAGCTTGGACTCGAAATGTGTTAGCTATCACACAAGCTGTAATGCCTTCTACACATGAACACATTACACATGTAAAGCCATGAGTAACATCCCACTGCAGTAGGGAATGGCAAATAGATGTTGTATTGGTGCTAATTACCATCAAAGTAAATTTAGAATTTGTTCAAATTAGAAAAATGGTTGTCTACATCGGTAACACCTACACACCAAAACCCGATTATTCTGTTACAGTAAATCCACCCATGCACCAGTCAGCCCTGCAAATAAGGACCATTGGGAGGTATGTGTCTGTCCAGACAAGACTCCCTACTGATTTTATGATATGCACAGATCAGCACAATACAGGATCTAAACGGACCAAGTATTACATGTAATGTCTTGTGACCAAGCTCTATTACATCACATGACTGAAAGTGATTTCAGAGAGTGGCACATCACTCTCTGAAACAAGCAGCTGACTGGAAAAAGTAACTAAAAGCAAACAAATCAACTGAAAAGGATAAGTATTTGCTATTAACTGCTATTTTATAGTAAGGTTTTATGTTTAAATACTGTGGATTAGTTTTTTATAGTTTTTTTTCTGCCTTGGGTGCTAAATAGCAAAGTTTGGTGTGTTAGTGTGCTTACAGCAAGTTTGTCACAGGGATAAAAAAGGGTGTAGGAGTGTGTTTGTATGTAAAGCATGAATTAAAGCCATGCGCTAAAGAAATAACCATAGCTGGCACTGATGAGGGTGTAGAATCCCTCTGGGTAGAGATTTTGAAGCCCAGCTACTCTTGCACATACAAGCGGCTTCACAGCTGGGTCAAGTTGTTGCTATGGGTGACTTCAATTATCCAGACATTGACTGGGGTAATGGGGTTGCCAAGACAGAAAAAGCTAGTAGGTTTGTAAATATGCTAAATGACAACTTTTTATTCTAGCTCATTCAAGAACCTACTAGGAATAACTCACTTTTGGACCTTGTAATAACTAATAAACTAAAACACTAAATTTCAGACGTGCAAACTTTGACAGTATAAGGGCATCTCTGCAACATATTAAGTGGGAAATGCTTTTCACAGGGTTAAACATGGGACAAAAATGGTAAGTCTTTAAAATGCTGCTTAATAAAAATACATGTTGGTATATTCCCCTTGTAAGCAAGGAACGACGTTGCATAGCAAAACCTTTTTGGTTCAATAGAAGTGTTGGTGTTGAGGTGAGTAAGAAAATGCATGCTTTTAAGGCTTTCAAGTTAGCTGGGACAGCCAAATCATTTATAAGATACAAGGAGGCCAATAAATCATGCAACAAAGCTATAAGGCAAGCTAAAATTGATATGGAAAAGGATATTGCAGCAAGCAGTAAGAAAAATTTAAAATTATTTTTTAAATATGTTAATAGTAAAGAAATGAAGCAGGAAGGAGTGGGACCTTTAGTTTCAGAGGGAGGTCAGCTGGTTGATGAAAACAAATTAAAAGAGCATATTCTGAATTCATATTTTTCGTCTGTCTACACAAATGAGGAACCAGATATTGAAGGTTTCTTTCTTAATAGTCCTAATTCTAGTAATACAATTAGGAACATGAGGAAATTCAAAAGAGACTAGAACATGTTAAGATAAACAATGGTCCTGGGCCAGAAGGTATTCATCCCAGGGTACTTAGCAAGCTTAGCTCTGTGATTGTCAAACCTCTTTACTTAATTTTTCAGGATTCATTTAAGTCTGGCATAGTGCCGAGAGACTGGCGAATTGCTAATGTGGTACCTCTATTCAAAAAAGGATCCCGTTGTCAGCCTCAAAATTATAGGCCAGTTATGTCAATTATATGTCAGTAGTAGGAAAGCTTTTTCATGGGTTATTAAAGGATAAGATACTGGACTTTATAGCAAATCATAATACTATGAGTGTATGCCAGCATAGTTTTATGTGTCATAGATCTTGCCAGACTAACTTATTTTCTTTTTATGAGAAGGTAAGCAGGGACCTCGATTCTGGGATGGCAGTGGAAGTGATTTACTTAGACTTTGCTAAAGCATTTGATACAGTGCCACACAAAAGGTTACTAGTTAAATTAAGGAATGTTGGCCTGGAACATACTGTAGTATTTGTACCTGGATAGTAGGGATGTAGCGAACTGCCGATTTGGTGTTCGCGAACACCGGCAAAAAATGCGAACGTTCGCGAACAGTTTGCGAACTTCGAACACCCGCTAAAATCGTTCGATTCGAACGATCGAAAGATTTTCATTCGAATCGAACGATCGAAGCATTCGATCAAATGCTTTTCATTCGATCAAATGCTTTTCATTCGATCGAATGCTTACAATCGTTCGAACGAATGGAAATCGTTCGATTTTTAGCGGTCGAAGGAATTCGAATGGTCGAATGGTCGAACGATTTGTATTCGAATCGAACGCGAACGCAAAATGCGAACGTCGCGCGACGTTCGCGAACATTCGGCGGACGCGAACGGTCGAAGTTCGCGCGAACAAGTTCGCCGGCGAACAGTTCGCTACATCCCTACTGGATAGAGAACTGGCTAAAAGACAGACTACAAAGAGTGGTGGTAAATGGAACATTTTTTAATTGGACCAGTGTTGTTAGTGGAGTACCGCAGGGCTCTGTACTAGGTCCCTTGCTTTTCCACTTGTTTATTAATGACCTGGAGGGGGCATTGAAAGTACTGTTTCTATTTTTGCAGATGATAGTAAATTGTGCAGAGCTATAGGTTCCATGCAGGATGCTACCACTTTACAGAGTGATTTGGAAAACTGGGCAGCAAACTGGAAAATGAGGTTCAATGTTGATAAATGCAAGTTATACACTAAATGGCAGTGTGTTGGGGGTTTCCTTAAATGAGAAAGATCTAGGGGTTTTTGTAGATAACAAATTGTCTAATTCTGGGCAGTGTCATTCTGTGGCTACTAAAGCAAATAAAGTTCTGTCTTGCATAAAAAAGGGCATTAACTCAAGGGATGAAAACATAATTATGCCTCTTTATAGGTCCCTGGTAAGGCCTCATCTGGAGTATGCAGTGCAGTTTTGGACTCCAGTCCTTAAGAGGGATATAAATGAGCTGTAGAGACGTGCAACTAAACTGGTTAGAGGGATGAAAGACTTAAATTATGAGGGTAGTCTGTCAAGGTTGGGGTTGTTTTCTCTGGAAAAAAGGCGCTTGCGAGGGGACATGATTACACTTTACAAGTACATTAGAGGACATTATAGACAAAAGGCAGGGGACATTTTTACCCATAAAGAGGATCACCGTACCAGAGGCCACCCCTATAGACTAGAAGAATAGAACTTTCATTTGAAGCAACGTAAGGGGTTCTTCACGGTCAGGACAGTGAGGCTGTGGAATGCACTGCCGGGTGAGTTTGTAATGGTTGATTCAGTCAATGGCTTGGATGATTTTTTGAGTAATCAGTGAAACAGGCAAGCACACACAGCGAGTCAAACCGGGGTCATACCCCTGGTGCGTTTATTGCGTCACAACGTTTCGTCACCTGACGAAGGGGGAACGCCCCCGAAACGCACCAGGGGTATGACCCCGGTTTGACTCGCTGTGTGTGCTTGCCTGTTTCACTGATTACTCATTAGTTTGGGGGTGCCGTCTCCCTAGGGCTTTAGCACCAAGCGGAAACATCATTGAAGGGCATGAGAGTGCACGTGACCTTTCTTGCACAGTTGGATGATTTTTTGGACAGACAGAATATCAAAGGCTATTGTGATACTAAACTCTATAGTTAGTATAGGTATGGGTATATATAATTTGTGTGAAAGTAGGGAGGGGTGTGTGTATGGATGATGTGTTTTCATTTGGAGGGTTTGGACTTGATGGATTTTTTTCAACCTGATTTAACTATGTAACTATGTAACTACAGAAGCAGGCACTTGTGGGTACTTAACCTTATAGAGTAAAGCAAATACCAAATGGTAAATACAGCTCATTCCCGCAGTTTGAAGGAGTAGTAACTTTTAGTATGTTATAGATTGGTCAATTCTTAGCAACTTTTGTCACTGACCCCCACAGAAAAAAAACATTTTGCTTAGTAAGGCTAAAATTGTATTGTTAGTGTTACATTGTATTACTTTGTATGCATATTCATATTTCATCCATATTCATTCAAACCACTGTTTATAGTAAATTTGCACCTTAGCAACTACATAGCTGCTGGAATCCCAAACTGGAAACTGCTGAACAAAAACTTAAATAATTCTAAAACCACAAATAATAAAAAAAGAACAACCCCTTTAAAATCCCTATAAGCGCATTTTGCTTGTGAAGAGTTAAAGAGAAATAAAGTAAAAGCCCATTTTCTCTTTCTGTAACTAGTTTAAACTCAGTGCTGTAAATTTTCACATCAAAACAGCATTTCTGAAGCAATAGGGAGAAATTGGACAAAATTTCCTGTAGCTGAGCTGGATGTGAAAACAAGATCATTCCGTTGCGGATTTATACCCATAAGTAAGCTGTATATCACCCTCTCTCTGTGGCTGCCAGCTCACAGCTCTGTGTAAATGGGGACAAGCATCTGGAGGGGAAAAACAACAGATTTTGCAGCAATTGGCTGAAATGAATTAAAAAATTCTTGTAAACAGTTTAGTATATCTGTAACCCCTTCAGTTCTAGGCATGGTTCATATCCGACTGTTTAAAAAACATTGATCATAATTTCTATAATTTAACGCCAAGGTATGATTTATAAAAGCAAGTCTATTTAAGAAACTGTGCAATTATGTTTTGCATATGTGGATTACTGCTGGGCGAATCTGTGCCGTTCGCCCATTTTACTGTGAAATTCGTGAAGCGGCGAAAAATTCAAAAAGAGTCAGAAGAAAAAGGCAAATAATTCAAAAACTATTCAAAAAAGAGAAAATTAAGATCACTTGAAAAGTTGCTAAGAATTGGCCATTCTATAAAATCACTTAAAGGTGAACTTCCCTTTAATCTAGTGTAAATAAAATAGCACCCATTTATAAAATAGCACCCATTCATAAAAAAAATATAGTAATGGCCAGTGATAAGGTTTTATATACATGGCTATAAATAGTTTTTTGGCATAAGATATTTTATACAGGTTTACAAATATGCCACTAAATGTGCATACCTCCCAACTGTCCCGTTTTCAGAGGGACAGTCCCTCTTTTGACAGCTCAACCCGCAGTCCCTCATTTGTACTGCAAAGTCCTGATTTTCTCTGCACTGAACAGCCAGAAAAACTATGTTTTTAACTTAATTGGTTTTTGGCAGACCACAGAACACAGACCAGCCACAGCTGCAGATAAGATACTTTTGTAACAATTTTTAGATAAGCAAACAAGTAACAGGTCTCTTGGGAGAAGTTAGACTCACAGTTTAAAGGGCAATTCACCTTCATTAGCAAAACTGTAATTCGAAATTCAAATTTTCAAGTTTTTATGGCCAAAACTGTCAAATTTTACTAGGGTGTTATTCAAATTCGATTGGAGTTTTTGAAAAAAATTCAGATTACATTTTCAAGATTTATCATACTCACGTATCATACATCGTATTCATAATCATGGCCCTTTAAGAACTCAAATTTAACTATTCGCCACCTAAAACCTGCCGAATTGCTGTTTAAGTCAATGCGAGACATCCAGGGATAATTTTTTAGTTGTTTGCAGCCATCCTGAAATTTTTTTTCAGAGAGAAAAACTTGAATCGAGTTTTTACAAATCAATTGAATTGGATTCAAATTCGATTTGAGCTTTTGGGTCAATCCTATTCATCCGAGTTTGAAAAATTAGATTTTTATAATAAATTTTGATGTCGAGTCCATGGGAGTTTATGGGAGTTTTAAAAAAGTCACATGAATTCGAAATTCAACCTTTGATAAATGGGCCTCTAAGTGAACATGATCTACAGTATGTAGCTGTTATGCCAGATTTCTGTTCTGCAACATGACTTGACAGCAGACTGGTAGGACCTTCCAAGTATTTTGGCCAAATAATACATAAACAACAGCATAGTAAAGGTAATGTTTACAATCAACCTTGCAACAATATTCCTAGGCAATTTACAGTTGGTCCTTATTTTCTTTGGGAAATTATTTTTTTTGGTCTGAAGTTCTTCATTTTGATATTAAAACTAATTTAAAATTCCTGAATAGAAAGGGAAGTTAGAAGTTAGGAATAGATATTAATAGCAATTAAAATATAGCTTCAGAATTAATATGCTTTTAGGTTGCTAGGCATTGCAAACTCCAGCAACCAGATATATCTAAATTTGAGGTCATCAAAAGGCAGAACAGAGGCACATTTTTTTAAAGCACCAAAAATGGAAAAAGTAATGCAGTTGTAAACAGTTCATGTGTTTACAAACGCATACATTTTTACATACGAAAAACCTAAATATTGAATTTACACACTTTTTTTTAAACATAGCTAAATTAGGTTTTTGTCAGTTCCAAATACAGCCTTCAATTCTATTGATTTCTGGAGGCGTGTCAAGGGCAAGAAAATGTAGCATGTTGCATCCAGTAAAACACAATATTGAAAGCTCATGAGTAAAAATCAGGCAGAATATAATGGAATAAATTAGCTAATGTGTTTAGGTGCACTCAAACTTGCGTCTCAGTTGCATAAAAACATTTTTTGTGCAAGAGCCCTAAGACTTTATTCACTAGTATTGCATCATTCCATGACATCATGAATGAGGTTCCTGCTAATTAAGGGAAATTGAGAAAGTTTCAGGCACTTATTGTTGTGAAATGTTTACTAAGGCATCTGTACAGCATGGGTCTTTTTTAGATGATCTACTGTAATGGACCTTTCCAGATAATGAAAACTTTACATAATTTGGATCTTCATATATTAACCCTTTAAGTGCCACAGAACGTAGAATCTACGTTCTGTGGAAAAGTAACTTGAATGTAGAATGTACGTTCTGCAGCACTTCCGGGTTCTGGAGCGGAGGATCGGCTGTTAGAGCCGCTCGCTCCGTTCCTCCTCGATCCCCTGCCCCAAGGCAACGAGCAGAGCAGGGGATCGAGTGGCCCCTGGGGCGCGATCGCCCAGGGGCCCCAAAGCAGTAGCAGGCACATGTCACTTACGTGTCTTGCTGCTGCAGCCTACACTGCACCGATCAGCTCCGCCCCCACAGCACAGGGACAGGAATCACGTCGCAGATCTCTTCCTGGGGCCCTTCCAGATCGTCTGTAACAATCTCCAGCAACTTTTTCAGGTTAGTGCAACAATTACACACACCAACACACACTTATTACAGTAATACACACTTAGGGGCAGATTCACTAAGCTCGAGTGAAGGATTCGAATGAAAAATACTTCGAATTTCGAAGTATTTTTTTGGTACTTCGACCATCGAATTGGTTAAATTCGTTCGAATTCGAACGAAATCGAACGAATCGAACGAAAAATCGTTCGACTATTCGACCATTCGATAGTCGAAGTACTTGCCCTTTAAAAAAAACTTCGACCCCCTACTTCGGCAGGTAAAACCTATCGAAGTCAATGTTAGCCTATGGGGAAGGTCCCCATAGGCTTGCTAACCTTTTTTTGATCGAAGGATTTTCGTTCGATCGTTGGATTCAAATCCTTCGAATCGTTCGATTCGAAGGATTTAATCGTTCGATCGAACGAAAAATCCTTCGATCGATCGATCGCAGGATTAGCGCTAAATCCTTCGACTTCGATATTCGAAGTCGAAGGATTTCAATTCGAGGGTCGAATTTCGAAGTATTTTTAACTTCGAAATTCGACCCTTAGTGAATCTGCCCCTTAGAGTCACACTTACACATAAATTTTTGGGGATTTGGGGGTCACTTATACTCACTGCACTCACACACACATGCACACACGCGCACATAACATGTAATTTACCAATTGTACACACGCACATACATGGCATTGTGGCTTTTTTTTTTCTTATCGCATCGTCTCTTTTTTTGGCTGAAAAAAATGTTTCATTGCCATTACGAATAGCGTATTCGCTAACCGTACTGTGCAATACCTTTTGTATGTTATTTCGGTGATTATATTGCAATATGGGGCATATTGGTGCATTTTTAGCCATTTTATTGAATTTTTAGCCATTTTATTACATTTTCAGCTCTGCATATGTTGTGTTTACTTGTTTCTAGCGTATAACTTATTATGCCCAGCTAAAATATTCAAACTGTGATTCTGACAGCTGATTACACTAGTCTGGAAAAAAAACAACATTGATTTTTGTGGTTTTATTGGATTTTTTTGCATTTCACTGTTTACTGCCTTATTTTGTTTTGCCTTGTAAATTTTATCTACTATATATCCATTTGGGGGTCTCTGTGCACCACATAGTTTGGTATATCTATGCATATTGGGCACCAAAGTGTTCAGTAGACACCTGCCGTTCATATTTAGGATGTTTTATGCTGATACGTTATGTAATGTGGGGCATATAATGGGGTAAAATTCAAGCTTTGTGATGATTTTCAGAAATTTGATAAAAACCGTTACGTTCAGCATTGATTTTCAGTTTGGCAGTTTGCAGTAGAAACACATATTTATCAATATTGGATTTGTCAGAATGTGTACTTTCTGAAAATATATGGTTTTCTAGGGTCTCTGTACTGTAAGGGGGGTCTAATGTTGCATAATACACACACCAGGTGCTTATATTGCAGCAGCCAGCTCGTCAGCTGTGAAAATGTATATACACTATTGTCATTTGGGGGTCTCTGTGCGCCACATAGTTTGGTATAGCTATGCATATTGGGCATCAAAATGTTTAGTAGACCACTGGCCTTCATATTTAGGATGTTTTATGCTGATACGTAACAAACTGTGGGGCATATAATGGGGTACAATTCAAGCTTTGTGACGATTTTCAGAAATTTGATAAAAACCGTTACGTTCAGCATTGCTTTGCAGTTTGGCAGTTTGCAGTAGAAACACATATTTACCCATATTGGATTCGTCAGAATGTGTACTTTCTGAAAATATATGGTTTTCTGGGGTCTCTGTACTGTTAGGAGGGTCTAATGTCGCATAATACACACACCAGGTGCTTATATTGCAGCAGCCAGCGCGTCAGCCGTGAAAATGTATATACATTATTGTCATTTGTTGGTCTCTGTGCGCCACATAGTTTGGTATATCTATGCATATTGGGCATTAAAGTGTTCAGTAGACCCCTGGCGTTCATATTTAGGATGTTTTATGCTGATACGTTACGAAATGTGGGGCATATAATGGGGTAAAATTTAAGCTTTGTGACGATTTTCAGAAATTTGATAATAACCGTTACGTTCAGCATTGCTTTGCAGTTTGGCAGTTTGCAGTAGAAACACATATTTACCCATATTGGATTCGTCAGAATGTGTACTTTCTGAAAGTATATGGTTTTCTGGGGTCTCTGTACTGTTAGGGGGGTCTAATGTCGCATAATACACACACCAGGTGCTTATATCTATGCATATTGGGCATCAAAGTGTTCAGTAGACCCCTGGCGTTCATATTTAGGATGTTTTATGCTGGTAATGATACATGGACAATACGATGCTGGAAAGTTGAAGCTTTGAGGCAATTTTCAGATATTTCACCAAAACCGCCAAATTTGGCAAAGCCTCGCGACTCAGTAGTTTGGAGCAGAAAGACATGGGTACCCATTTTAGATTCTGTAGAATGTGTACTTTCCAAAAATATATGGGTTTGGGGGTAAACATATATTTCTGTGTTTTTACCCCACAAAAATGCAGTCAATGTGTTGATTTTTCATTAGCTGAAGTTACCCACAGGACTATTTGTATGAACTAACTTCATTTTGGGGCCTCTAAATGCCAGATACTTTTGTAAACCTATGAATAATGGCCACCAAACTGTTTGGAGGAACCCTGGCAATCATATTTAGGGTGCTTTTTCTTGGTGCGTAATGATACATGGGTGATATCGTGCTGGGAAGTTGAAGCTTTGAGGCAATTTTCAGATATTTCACCAAAACCGACAATTTTGGGAAAGCCTTGCGACTCAGTAGTTTGGAGCACAAAGGCATGGGTACCCATTTTAGATTCAGTAGAATGTGTACTTTCCAAAAATATATGGGTTTGGGGGGTAAACATATATTTCTGTGTTTTTACCCCACAAAAATTGCAGTCAATGTGATGATTTTTCATTAGCTGAAGTTACCCACAGGACTATTTGTATGCGCTAACTTCATTTTGGGGCTTCTAAATGCCAGATACTTTGGTAAACCTATGAACAATGGCCACCAAACTGTTTGGAGGACCCCTGGCAATAATATTTAGGGTGCTTTTTCTTGGTGCGTATTGATACATGGGTGATATCGTGCTTGAAAGTTGAAGCTTTGAGGCAATTTTCAGATATTTCACCAAAACCGACAATTTTGGGAAAGCTTTGCGACTCAGTAGTTTGGAGCAGAAAGGCATGGATACCCATTTTAGATTCTGTAGAATGTGTACTTTCCAAAAATATATGGGTTTGGGGGGGGTAAACATATATTTCTGTGTTTTTACCCCACAAAAATTGCAGTCAATGTGTTGATTTTTCAGTAGCTGAAGTAAAGTCCTGAACAATTTGGATGTGCTAACTTCATATTGGTGTCTCTAAATGCCAGATACTTTGGTAAACCTATGCATAATGGGTATCAAACTGTTCAGTGGACCCCTGGCAATCATATTTCAGGTGCTTTTTCTTGGTACCTAATATAGTTTGGGATATGCGGAGCAGCAAAATAAAACCTTTGAAGTGATTTTTCAGAATTTTGAATTTTTTTTTAGAAAAACCGCTATGTTCAGACAAGCTTTTATGTTTGGTAGTTGGGAGTAGAGAGATATAGTTACCCATTTTTGAATCAGCAGAATGTGTACTTTTCAAAAATGTATGGTTTTCTGGGGTAAACCTACGGTTTCAGGACTTTTTGCCTTGGAATTTAAAGCATGCCGTTTTCTGCCTTAGTGCTTTCAAAATTCGGTAATATACTGCAGGGAATTTTTTGCTGTACAGAAGTCCTAAATCTCCCTAAAACTATACATATCTGGTATTGGCATGTTCAAGAGACATAAGGCTTTCCAAATCAGTTGGATTTTTATCCGTAAAATGAAATATTTTTCTGGTATAAATTGATATACTATGAAAAATGGTAATTTTTAATTTTTTTTGGTATTTAGCACTATAAATTTTTTTGCACAGGTGGAAATACATAAAAACTCAGATTTAGAAAGCTCAGTTTCTACCGAAATAAAACAATGTATAGTTTTCCTAGGTAAACTATAGGTATCCCCTCAGAAAATGCCCCTAAAGTGAGAGAGCACAAAATGTTTCAAAAACAGCTGGCATTTCGTGCAACCAAAATGTGAAATTCTGCTGGCACTTAAAGGGTTAAAGGGGTGGTTCACCTTCAAATTAACTTTTAGTATGTTATAGAATGGCCAATGCTAAGTAACTCTTAAACAAGTCTTCGTTATTTATTTTTTATCATTTTTGAATAATGTCTTCTTCTGAATCTTTCCAGCTTTCAAATGGTGGTCACTGACCCCATCTAAAAACAAATGCTCTGTAAGGCTACTTTATCATACCCCAAAGCTGCTAAAATTTGAAACAGAAAATACTCCATCTCAAACCTTTCTAGGTCATGTAGAAGCCAATGGCAGATGTTCCTGAAGTTGTTTCTTAACATCGTGATCTGCGCAGAAAAAGTCAAGGTTTTCATCTGATAATCCGAAAATGTAACGTTTTCACAGTGAAAATTTAATAAAGTTTATTTTTTTCGGAGAGTCAATGGTACAGATGACAATAGATTTTTTTGCAATTTTGTCCAATTATTTAGTGAAAAAATTATTGATAAACGAGTTCAATTCGTGGAAGGGAGTTTGGTTGGTTTTGTTTTAAAAAAAATAGATTAAGTCAAGTTTTAGTAAATAAGC